>NW_027273885.1:2610000-3137500 GCF_046630095.1 Trachinotus anak | reverse complement strand
TTTAATATTTTCTGCAAGTGGAAGAACAAGTGTCACATTTTGCCAGTAAACCAGGTGAAGAGTTGAAATGTCTCTTAATTAGTTAGATGTAAAATTGACAAAAGAATCTTAGCAAATCCACTATCCTATGTCAAAGGAACACAAAATACTGATTAAAAAAATCCATCTTGCTGTTATTAGCAGTTGACATTTCCATCATCTTGGAACCAGGAAATGACTTAAGGTCTACTGCGCATCAGCTCTAGGTTGAATCACTCTGAAAACAAAATCGATTGCACACATTATTCCTCTCTCTGGAGAGAAAACGCTTCCAGCAAGTCACAGGGTGCATCTCCCTGACTCTGTAAATGACAGTCTTGTGCATGTCAGCTAACTCTTAATGTAATGATCAATTATACATGAAACTAAAGAGTCATGCTTTTTTTTGCAAAAATAGTCTGACTAGGCTGCTCAAACATCTCTGCATGTTGGCACAGAATGATGAGAGAGAGAAAGAGAGAGAGAGAGAGAGCGTCATTGGGAATTAAACCAAAAGCTCAGTTAGCATCAGATCCAAGATCATTTGTTGATCTAGTTAAAGTAAATCTGGTTTAACCTCTTACTCTGAAAGACCCTGAAAACCACAAGGGATAGGATCCTCCCTCCTCCAAAGTATGATCAGTTTTGGGTTATTTTCCATGAGAAGTCTAAGATGCATTTTCCTTGTTAAGGGAAGAGACATGTACTTGCAGATGAAGATAATGTTTTGGAGATAGAAACAGGAGCTGTAATGTGATATCACGACTCAGCTCTGAGGCCATTACAGAGGGAGGGAAATGCACACAGTCGTACTGGGAAGAACAAACAATCACAATTATGGACATAAATGGAAACAGAATACATTAAAGAAGCTACTTGTACATTTTGCTATTGCTACATAGCCTGCATTAGCATTAGAAGCTGTTTACCTACTAGTCTTGCATCGTTGTGTTTACAAGAAAAGAAATTATGCCCTGTAAGCAGCACTACTTGAGGGCAGCCTGGATGCCACGGTGACTCGGTATCGGTGATGAGACGAGCCAACCAGACCAGAGCTAGTGGGTTAGCATGCTACCTTAAGTAGAAAAAAGAACAAATAGATGAGTAGACATAGAAATAGATTTTGATTTCGAACTTGTAATGTTTCCTCTAGTCAGCTGTTAATGCTAACATTAGCTATGTAGCTATAGCAAAACTTACAAATAGCTCCTTTAATTCAGTATATTAATAGTGTTGATGGGTGGATTTAATGAAAGTGTAGTGTTGCATTGTGTAAAATAAAGAGTACAACTAAATTAAACCAAATGAAATAAATTATGTTGTTCAAGGGGAACATACATCAGTGGAGTGAGAGTGAAAATAGGGATTTTGCTGCTCCTGAACACATTCTGGATGGACTAACCAGGTGCACCCAGCTGCAGTAATGTTAACTCCACCAAAGGGAGACACAAAACACAAACAGAAGCCAAGGACAAGACACAACCCTCCAGGCCACGGCAGAGCCAGGGGGCCATCACAATACGTTAGCAGAGCAGCAGCAGCTCCTGCGCACCCTGTGTCTACACAAGAGGAGTTCAGGCACAGTCCTGAGCTGTATGTAAGCGTGGAACAGCTCAGAGCCCAATACAGAGTCTCTATAGTGAAATGTATGAAAAATGCATTAGATCGGGGTTAAGTGTGTATTGGGTGAATAAAACGTGAGCCGTTACGCAGCATGTTTGGACGACCGCACTGGTTAAAATAAGAATAGGAGGACCAACATCAGTTTCGGTAGTGTTAAAAGAATTTATACAGTGATCCAAGGGCAGTGTGCAGTTCAGTATATGGATGTTTAACATTAGGTGCAGTGGCTGGTGTAGTTTTATAAAGGAAAGTGTTCAAGTCAGCTAGCAAGCTGCACAGCTCTCCCAGTTGCTCCACTAATGTTGGTGATGTTGATTTGCCAAGATTAAAATAAAGTAGGAAACTAAGTAAGGAGTTAAAAAATAAAATTAATTATAAATACATAAATAATATAAATATGTAAAATAAATATTCAAAAAGTGAAAGTAAGTTATCAACTGATTGGAGATTAAAGGAAAAGTATAAATCTTTCTATTTTTATTTTACCCTCTCTAACAAAGAAAATATTTATGGATGGATTCAGTTATATTTTACCTTGTCTTGTGAACTTGTAATGCATTTTGTCAGTTTAAGGACTTTGTATCAAATGATTCATTGAAAGAGAGTAAATGCTTCAGATTTCTAAACTAAAGCTCTAAATTACTCCAGATGTCCTGTACGTTCTGGCATCGAGCCAACACAAACCTTTTTATATTAACTTTTAAACAAGTCATCAGTCTCCAATTACAGTTTTTTATTCCTCAGTCTTGTAGGCAGCGTTTCTGTCTCCACTCTGCATTTAATGTACCCATAGCTGATCAGTATTTGAGATGTACAGTTTTAGTTTGATAATTAAAGTTAGTTCTCTGTTTCAAACATTGTCATCTTCGCTTGCACCCGTGCCAGAGTAGATGACATTCACAACATGTTTCGTAACACTCAACAAAATAGGCCTTATAGCAGTTTTAAAGCAGCTAAAATTGGACTGAATTCACGTTGTAGTGTGTTGCATAGATGAACCAACGCAGTACTTTACTCATTTAAAGTTTCAGTGATCTAGAGGAAAACTTGTAGCCTATGTGATATGATTATGTGGCCTTACTTTAGGTCAACATACAGCTGTTGTAAGTTTTAAGTTGTTAAGTGTCATCAGATGGACGCCCACTCACTTCCTGTGTAGATAACTGTTTTTTTTTTTTTTTTTTTAACAATTGCTATGCTGGTCATAAAATTGTATACGGTCACACTGAGAACTGTGATGCATAACTTGTGTATCTCCTGGCCCTCGGGGGCACATTCGAAAACACTGTGACAGATGAAAACCCAAACTATTTGCATGTACTGCACCATAGTTGCACTTCACCTTCTCAGGGCTGGTTTGATGTATTCTTCTACCCTCAGGCAACTGCTGTCAACATAGGAAATGCCTTTTCTGTATAGCTCGGCTCAAGTGTTGCATATTTGCTGATCTGAAGGAGGAAAGGAAAATGTTTACATACAGCATGTGGGTTCGAGTCTGCTACATCTGTGAGAGCCATGTACAGTATATCCCAGCTATGGGAACTCTGAAGTGCTGTTGAGTTGGTAACTGTCATGAATTATTGAGTCACTTCCTTGTTTTTTTATCCCAGTATCTTTGAAATGCAGATGAATATGAGCTTATTCTAAAGATTTCCATTCTGCTTTCACAAATTGGTTTCAGCACGTTGGGACTATTTGAAGAAGACGATATACCTATTATTGCATTTGATGTGTCATCATTATATGTCTGCCTCAGTGGGGGGGCTCTAACAAGGTCATATAAATGTCATTAGTCTCCTTCCTGAAATAGGAGAGGTGCATCACGGTCTGGATATAGCTGCCGTCGCTCGCTGGTGCAGCTCCACTGCAGCTTGGTGATCATATCATGGTTCATTTGAAGCTCTGTCCGGAAGCAGGGAAACAGACAGCACTATCAGATTATGGGGCCATTGTCTCCACTCAAATATCTCACCGTGCTGGTATGAAATTCAAGGTAGTGCAACTGCCGGGGTTCAGACAGGTTTGCGTTACAAATTACCCACAAACAAATGTCATCCCTTCAAAAAAAAAAAAAAAAAAAAGACAAAAACATTTAGTTTAAAAGCTTCTTCTGCTGCCTTCTTTTATAGGCAGGCTCTTGTGTGCAGTGTTTTGTGCTTCATGTCTGTCAGTAGTGGAGGGTCACAGTGACACACAGTATTCATCCTGTCCTTGTTCCCAGATTATTTCATTGTGGATTTGATTCCTGGAACCAGAGGATGTGTCAGTATCAGCTTGTGGTTAAAGGCGCTGATGGAGAGATAACCAGTATAGATTTTGAAGGTTGATATTAATAAGGTCATTAGATTAAAATCTTGCAATTTTAATGCCCTAAACCCCAAATATAAAAGTATTAAGTAATTTTTGCATCACAAAAATAAATATATGCATTTAATAGGGTAGAAAACCTTCTGAAATGGCATTTTGATATTACAGAAATACTCAAACTCTTCATAATCATGTTTTTTTTTTTAACATGTGAAAGCAACTTCTCAAGGCAGAGTGAGGCAGCTACTAACATTGAAACTGTGTCTTTTATTTATTTATTTATTTATTTATATCAGTGTTGTGGTTGGAGTTAAGAATCAGACCATACACTGTAAATAAAGATGGACATGGCCTCACCTGAAGGTTTCTAAAGAGCCGTCTTGAAGCTCAGAGTGCTCTGCTGTTGCCATCTTGGCATTGCCATGACTTCACCTAACTCTTGGCTAATCCAAAAATGGGCAAAGAGGTGGGGCGAACAGTTGTCATCAAGGAGGAAATTAGGTCTAGAGACCAAAACAGTTTTTGTACCAGGCTGTAAACTTGTTTATTTCTGCTGTAAAGTTGGACATTGTAACATGGGAGTCTATGGGGACTGACTCGCTGTTGGAGCCAGACTCTAGTGGTCGTTACAGGAACTGCAGGGTTGTCACTTCTCTTGTTGGCTTCATTTTTCAGCCCGGAGGTTGCTGCTTGTTATTAACCTGCTTGTTATTAACCCAGCCCTCTTTTAATAAACAATCAAGCCTTTTCAAGTTTATTAAGAAAGTGTTTATCTGCAAAACTCTTGCACTAATTGTACTAAAAGGTTAATAATTGTGTGAACGGGCTCTGTTGGAAAAGCTGTTTCCGTCCAAACGCAGCCTGAATTTTAGCTGACTTTTCAGAACTTTGTCAGAGTTAAATGTTGATGAATACGTGATTCTGTCCACTGCTGTTATGCAAATATTAGCAGAAGGATGCATCAAAAAAAGGTGCTATTAAAGCATGACAGAAGGAGACGTAATTAAAAGAACATTCAGTCAGACCTCAGACGATTTCTGTTTATGTCATGTATTAATGTGAGGACGGTCTCCGCATCACTCTGCACAGCTCTGATGTTTTTGCCTGCTATTGTCTGCTTTCTGTTTTCCATCTTCTTACTGGAAGTTTACGTCACATGCTTCTTGTACGTTATGATTAATTCACTAAGTCTGTTTCTTTCTCTCACGTCTTTTACACCTCAGCTAAACATAAAAACTGGTTGAGTTTCTGCTGTTTCCACTCTGCTTATTAAACCAGGTGGATGGAAACAACATACATGACGCATATCATTACCGAGTGTTTTACTCCACTGCCCCCAGTTCTGGAATAGAACATGTCACCGTTTATGTTAATAGAAATTGCCAGTGCAGGGGACTGATTCTGGCTGTGCTGCTGTCACATTTTTAATATCAGCCCCATGTTTCTGTCTGACCTCAGGGAGCTGTTCCCAGGACAGCTGCCTGCCTACAGCTGCTGAGCCAGCAGCAGGTTTCATTCAGGCCTAGAGGCTGCTGAGATTGACAGCTGCCCTCTGCCTTCCTCTGCAAACCCCCTGCAACCACAACACTCTCACCACGTCACACTGCTTCTTTCCACTCAGCTCAGTACTTTGATATTACCATAGCTGAACACTAGCAACAAATAACCATTAAATTGCACCAAAGTCTTTAAGAAAATACAATAAAACAAGTTTTTTATTTAGTGTCTGAAGCTTTTAATGTAATAATAATGTAAAGCAGTTTGCAAATTGGGATACAGCACTTTTTCAAATCAATAATCAGCTGAACTGAGGGGATTCTGTGTCTGTTGTTCTATCTGATTCTAACACTACCAAGGTTATTGACTGTTTCAGTGTTGGTGTGACCTTGAATCCAGTTTAGTTTCTCAGTGCCAAGTTAAACCTGCTGGGATTTCCCTGCTGATAGAGCACTTTACTCCAGGGCTCAGACTCGTATTCATGCAGCTTTAGGGTTTCCCTTCAGCTGATTGATGACAAATAACACAACCTCTACAACTGGTTCTTTTGTAGAGTCCTTTACCCCTCATATGTCACAAGACAATACAGTCTACTGTGCACAGTAATATCAGAATCTCACTATGTGTCACACCAAGCAAGAGGTAAAACCTCATTTGTGTAAATGAGTCATTGACAATTTATCTGATATAGACAACAACACCTTCACGTTAGACAGAAACATGCACTTATTTTAAAGCCCATGGTGTTATTATTTGTTTGTATACGTGGTCTCTTTTCTGTTTGGCTGCATAGGTCTTAACAGAGACTGTTCCATCATGTGATTAAGCTTCTTGAAAACCTTTTTCAAGAAAAACTTCAGAGCAGAAAGAAGGATCATGTCATCATCTCATTACGTGATGACACAGAGAGACAGCATATGCAGGACGCTCTTTTCCTTCTTTAATTTGAAATTTATGTCTTTACCTAAATATATTTTTGCAGAAAATGTAAATATTCAGATAGATATCAGCCAAATGTAGAGTTTAAAAAAGATGGTGAAAAGTCACTTCACAAATTCTGGTGTTGTGGCCAGCACCAAGGTTACACAGAGACATTTACCCAGCGACAGCTGACTGTCACTACAGACAGCGCTCACACAGCAGTGTGGAGAATAGTCTCGGCCTTGATTTGGTCTTTAGCTCACTTTAACCTGGTTGTGCTCGTACGCGTGTGTGCGACAGGAAGTTAGTTAGTTTGAGGTGCGACGTGATGGTTGTGATGCAGTTTCTTAAATATTTATTGGTGGTGTTCAACAGGTTTCTCTGCCCAGCCTGAAAATAAAGCCGCAGCTCTCTGCAGCTTCGGTCCAGTTCCCTCCAGAGATACAGGATCAGCCAACCCCAAGCTCTCCTGCACACTTTAAAAATTCATTTTCAGTTTTGCTTTTTTTTTTTTAAGTCCTACTGTGCAAGTTCAAATTCATGGATTCCTGGAGCTGCCTGGTGGGAGGAGAGCAGTCTCTGCATCTGCAAATCACACTGTTACAGTGCTGCACAGTCCAGTTAGACCCTCCTAGAAAACTGGAATGTGTGCTCGTCCCATGCTCCCTCTGTCACTGTTTCAGGGCCTCTCTCTCTCTCTCTCTCTCTCTCCTCAATACACAAGCACACACAACTAATCTGTGAACACAGTTGCTGTTTTTATTTTTGCCTCTGTAAAGGACGGCACTACAGGGTTGAAAGGATCAGGAGCTAAAGTAGATTTGATGTGGCGTTTAATCTCATGCCCAAGTTGGTGTGTGTGTGTGTGTGTGTGTGTGTGTGTGTGTGTGTGTGTTCATTCACATATTTCAGCCTGTGGGCGGCTGTGCACTAATGTCACTGCTGTTTGCATGCGTGTGTGCTCATGTGTCATCTTCTGTCAGGGGCTTTTACCTGTGTGTGTGTGTGTGTGTGTGTGTGTGTTTTTATCCGTGTACTAACCTGCGTACACCTGGGGCTCACCGTCAACGTGTGGACTCCCACCAAAAGACTTGGTTTTCGGGATCAGGTTACATTTAGATTAAGGTTAGAGTTGGGTCCTCATGGGGATATAGAAACAAAAATGTCTGTATATGTGTGTGTGTGTGTGTGTGTGTGTGTGTACTCAGTGATGACTGAGCCATCTGTGCCTGTAGTACCTTTGCCAATACAGCGACTGGAGCAGCTCCAGCAGCCAGCTTCCTCTAGCTCCTGCCGTCTGCCCTCGCGTTCGCTTCGCTGGGATACGGCAGGAAGCTCCTCCATCTTGGACCGGCTTCCTGCTCCGTTCTCCCTCCCCCTGTGCTCCAGTAATCCTGCTGGATGACTGGACTGAAATGATTGTGGAGGAAAATAGATCTGAAGAGACGTTTAATTGCAGGCCTGATTGGATGTGGATATTGCTGCTGTTAACGACTGTTTGCTTTGACCAGGCGGTAAATGCTGGTCGGACTCTTCAGTGTGATGAATATGAATTTTCAGAGCACGGTGACATTTGTTCTACCTGCACCTGTAAGCAGATACAGAATCAGAACATAAGTATCTGCTGTTTCCTCAGACTCAGGGTGACCAGGCTGATATTGAGATACAGCTCCTGTATGACTGCACTTTAATTCTAATGTTATCTAATCTGCAGCTACATGTAAAGCCGAGCGCCGTATCTTGACAGGAAGAGCAGCTCAGCCCTTCAGGAACAGGTGCTCATGCATTCTGGATCAGGGTAGAGGCTGTTTTATGCTGAGGAGTACGACCGTTAGACAAAACATTGATACTGAGAAAAAGACCATTTCCTCTTCCAGTTTTTTAATCATGTAGACAAGGAATCGATAATTTGAAATGCGACATGTCCTTCAGGAATCAGTTCTGTGGGATTTAGAGAAAAGCAACATGAAAGCTTCATAAACAGAATCGACTTTCGAATCACACAGAAACAGTAGATATGCATGAATATGTATTTGATAATAGTTATTATTAGTTATTATTAACATGGGTTACAGAGTAGTCCACTATGGTCCCGTTGCTAATTATTAAGAGCTTTTAATATTGACATATAATTTTTCACCTTCTCTTTTGGCATTAAAGTCTTAATATTGACACCTTCAGTCTGAACATACCTTCACAAATCCATCATTATTTTGAACCTCAAATATCTTAATGTCTAAAAAGTCAAAAGCACTGGCAGAAACATTTGGCCTGCAAATGCACCATAAGTATCTGTGCTTATACAAATTGGTTTTTAAAGATTTTTCCATGTGCAGTACATGTGTGTTATTTCAGAAGGATGATAAAATATGTTGAGATGATAAATATGTTGAATATGATTTGTCTGTGCACAGTGTGCAGATACGATGTGGTGCTTTGCCTCTACATATTGATACCAGAAGACGTTGGATCTGTGGATGTTGTGATCTTAAAGAAACTAAATACAAATTTAATTTTAATCTCAGTTGTTATGATTTGCAACTAATTAATTCAAATTACAGATTTAGATTTGATTATTATTGAGAATTATTGTATCTTTAGTTGAATACTTTTTTGATGCATGAGGATGCATGGTTGAATTTATAAATAAAGAATGTAATTCAATTTAAATTAAAATTTAAGATGAGACAAATAACAGATAAAAATGCATTCTTGATTGTATTATATTGATGTTTTAACTGAATCAGACTTATGGTGTGTGACTGACATGAAGTGGTGCAGCGTAAGTATGTGTGGTCGTAAGGATGGGTCACGTAAATGATCAGGAAATAATGAGACCAAACTGAAATAATTCAGTCTTTAATTTTGTAGCTGCTGCACAACATTATATTCCTTTTCTTTCAGGCAGTTATACTACAATAAATAGAGAAAAGCATAACCACATACCTTTATTTCCATTGTGTGTTTTAGAAAGCATTTCCTCATGCATCATATTCATATTCGTAGTCTCTAAACTGTAGAGAATGTAGCTGTATAATGTGGTTTCCTTTTGTCATTCCAGTAAACTCATATAAGTACTAATGCAGTACTAATACTAATGCAAATAATTAGTTTAAGAGTGTCACATCTCTTTCATCGTTCAAAAAAAGTTCTGCTGCACGTGGTATATTGTACATATAATACATATAATACATATTATACTGTTGTGCTGCGACCCTAATGTAGCACAGTTTGCGTGTCATTGTTTGTGCATGTGTGTCCATGTGCTGCGAGGGATGAGAACAATTGTGTTAAACGCTTCAGTTCATAGGAACATGCTTTAATCTGGTACAGTGAGATGTTAGTCAAATAATTTATACTGTGAAATGTAAATTAATGAACACAGCGGATCCTGGACTGTGCACGCAAGTGTCCGTTTGTGTGCAGACAAATTTGTTTTTCACTTAAATCTTAAGAAGATAAAACAGAAAAATTACTGCACTTGCAAAATTAATGCTCTGCAACTTTGAGTTTATGTTAACACAATGTCAATGTGGCCGGCATTCACTGCTTCATTAGTGAGAACAATCATCTCCACTGTCTGTGATTATGTTAGAAGTATGAGCTTCTCTTGAAGTGAGCACAGTCTTCTTATTTACACTTCTTATTATCAGTGTGTGATGCTCCTCCAGTCTTGTCTTTCTCCGTTTTCTTCAAGAGCTATACGTGATCTCATGAGCAGTGTTGTGACACTGTGTTGTCACGCAACAACAACGACCTGATCAATTAGTTGTTGCTCAGCGTGTGAATCATTGCACTTATTAATATATCTGAACCAACTATATGATTTAACCCATGACTGGATTAACTGAGATAATAGCTTCGGAGAACTTAAAGCTGCATTGTCAGTTTTTATTTTTATATGGACACTGAAAATAAAATACCATTTTAATGTGAAAGGAATATTCTACTAATAGTCCTGTTTGCATGCATGCTCCGATTAAGGTCGCTGTCGCAATATTCACACGTATCCAAAAACCTGCTGAATCCAAGTCTGTCGAAATTTTTTAAAAATAAGAGCGCTTCTCCTTCCGTCCATAAATGTGGGCCTTTTTCTTGGGCATGCATCAGCCTTGCAAACTGATGTCTAGTTGGTTTTTGTGCAACGCACATGTGTTACAAACTGCCATAAAACCATAACTGAGACAGAAAGTCTGAATGTTGACAATGCTACTAAAACCAGAATAACATCAGCACATCTCACAAGTCTTAATCAGAAAATACTAAATTTGGAAAAAGGTCAAATTCAGAATATCTACATGGAATATTCTGTTTACATGACCATATCAAATTCCAGATATTGTCCTATTTGGAATTACAGTGGAATATTAGTGTGCATGTAAACATACTGAATGAAGAGCTCAGTGAGAATTGACACCAACTCTGAAACTCAGCGCAGCTTTTTAGCCCCTTCTATCGTGTTATTTTTGGTCATATAGCAATAACATTTATATCATCATTTAAACTCAATCAATCAAAACAAAGGCTTAGATTAACCCATTGTATTCTACCAGCTAATGAGCTAGTTTTGTGTCACAGGAGTTGGTGGAGACCAAAGCAGAGCTAACAGGAGAGTGAATATCGGTCAATATCAAGCTTTTAACAGTGGAATATGAATGAGATTCTCAGGCCTTCCATTAGTGTCTTTGTCTCAGAGTGTGTGTGTGTGTGTGTGTGTGTGTGTTTGTGAACTAGTTTATCTGTGTGTGGATAATTGGAGGCGAATCAGGGAGTGAATAAGTTGTCTGAACACTGATCAGTCTCTGTGGGGTTCAGTGGCTGGAGCATTTGTAGTCTTTCTCCAGCAAGGACCAATTAGGATTAATGAGTTGAGAGGACAAACAACACAGCAATGAGGTGTACAGAAAGATGCTTATTGTTTCCCTGAAGAGGCTCTAATCCCAGAGTTCATTTACACCATGAATAGCAAACAGGCTGAATCTCCTCTTATTACTGGGCACATTAGAGTTTTAGCTCTACAAACATTTCCTGAAGGCACAGTCCGCCTAGAAGCCAAAGCTGAACTCAAGCTTTCTCCACCAAGAAGCTTAAAAACCTCATAATGTTCTGTTTTTGTTAAGAATGTGTCAGGTTTTAATTCTGAGAGTCTTGCTACCAATTTTGTTTGCAGCCTGAATATTATATATTCTATAAATGCCTGTGTTAGCGGTTAGCTAGTTGCCTGTTGGGTTGGGTGACCAACAGAGAAAGACTGTCTGTTTTTTTTTTTATCTTCAAACAGTTAAATAAAATAAATGAAGTTTATATTGAATTTTTAATTAGATTAAACTTGAAAATCTTAACTTTTTTGTTCCTGAGATCCTCAATTAGCTGCAATAACAGTAACATGATGGGTTTGGATCTGGTCCATTCAGATTTATGGATGTAAAATTTGAAATGAAATGAAAGAAATATTCATTTGCACCCCACTGGTCACACAACAGCACATCAAATATATTAATGTGGACATTAGTTCCCTTGTGATTGGCTGAGAGCTGAGGGGGCGTTGACTGGTGACAACACCACTTTAATGAAAGGGATATGTAATAACAAAGTGAGATCATAAAAAACTGACATCATGAAATAAACAAAGACTTTCGGAAAGGGGAAATTGAAAATGAAAATTTGTTTAATGAAATAAAAATCAACCCCATGACACTTAATAGATTAACTAACATAATATGATTTATTCCATAATGTCTTTGTTATATGTTTACACTTTTAGGCTCCATAATTTGGATCAATGTCACATTATTTTCCACAGTATTAGAAGTTAAACTGTGACAGTGATTCTAGTGTATATTATATGGTATATAAGCAAATGTCCCATTATGTGAAGTGTGAAACGTCTACGTCCCTGCACGCTTAACTCAATCATCCATGCAGAAATTTGAATGCATCCATAATTTCATTTATTCATAATGCTGCATGGTTTTAGTGTTCCTGCTAACATCCCATTCACAGAGTGTGTTTCCATGTTACTCTGACAAACGCTGTCAAATAGGACACAGACTAAATACTAAGGAAAATGGCTCATATTTAAAATTGTCACAACTTGGCATGAAACATAATCTACCTCCAGCATAAATCCAAAAATGTCTTTAAAGGGATTTGTGCTGGTCTTAAGTAACCATGCTAAAGTGCAGTGTATACAATGTGTGCGCTTTTGTCTCGCTGGAGACTCCGTGGAACAATGTACAGTAAAACAGGAAAAAGATTATCAGTTCTATTATTGTGAGGACGGAAGTTTGTATCCCCATCCACCACACACAGCACAATGCTGGCTCAGTATAGAAACGGTCCCTGAGAACAAACACACACTTCTGCCAATACAACCAGAGCTACGAAAGCAGCTTAGGAGCAACCTTGAAGAAAAAAAAAAACACTCATTCATCACGGTATCGAGCATCGAACACGCTGCAGAGACCCTAACCCTAACCCACTTTCAAGTGTCTATTTTCTGCTGTTTTAAGCAGCGTTTCAGGCTGAAAGCAGGGATTTAGTGAAGTGAATGGAGACATTTCAACTCAGTTTATTCTTTTATTTGTAGAGTTAGTTACCCTCTTTTATATTCTTATAATATATAAGCATCATATAAAACACAATATAACCTCAGGCCCAGTTTTTCCACAAATTAGTATTTGTATATAATTAGCATGAAACTCTTTTGTTTTTGTTTTTGGGTTGAGGTCAGCTTAAATTACATTAATAGATTTAGGTCTCAGTAAGTTATTTTGGTTACAGCTGGTTATTTAACAACCTGCTCTTACACTAGCTCACTGTTGATGTCTTGAAACCCTCTGGTGACCTGCGATGATTTCTAAAGATGTAAGCTGGGAGGGAAAAGTACAATTTCCCTGTGAGATCAGGCTGAAAAAAAACCTACTACAGTCCACAGGGAAAGTGAGGCTCATATTTATGAATCCAGCTTTTCTTGGATGAAGCATGTTCATGCTGTTCATTTTAAAGGTCCCATATAGTCTAAAGGTAGATGTCCATGTGTTTTCTGATTATAAAGCAGGTCTAGGTTCTATATTAATACTGTGAAAGTATCAAAGCCTCAGTCCACAGAGAAATGCACACAGCCTGTATTCAGAAACTGAGCCTTAAAACCAGCCGTCAGGACTTCTGAAACTTTGTGATGTCACAACAAAGCAGTCATTACCCTCAGCCCCGCCCACCTGGACCCACCATCCAACTTGGCATGATTTGGTTTCTCTGAGTGTTCACCTGAAATCTCTTGTGTTTTTATTGGATCGCTCAGTAAACAGTCAGTGCAATCAGATTTATTTTAAAATAGATTTTATAGATTTTTATAGTTTTTAAGCTAGTAGTAGTAGTAATTAGTTAGTAGTAATATTGCAATATACATTATTATCTCAGTGGAGAGTGAGGTATTTAGGTTTTTATATAAATTAATATGAGGGAAATATCAGGATATATAATAATATTGCAGGAATGGGGGGAGGGGTGTTTTCATTTATTTAATTATTTATTTTTCATAATGAAAAATATAGCAAATAGCAGCTTATAATACTGGACATGTACAGCCCAGAGTCTAAGGGGCCCTTTGATTAAACTGCTAACAGCTCATACACACACACATGCAGCCCTGCTCTATATTAAGGCTAAAACAGTTTGGGAACCACTGCTTTAGACTGTTATCTGTCTTCCTCTCTGTGTCGATATGAAGCACAGTGAGACAGAGAAGGACAGAGTCCTGTGGTTCTGCCTCTGTAGACACTGTGGTGACCTGACTCTTGAATTTCTGTTCACGTGCATACATGCCTGTTTATATTTTGATATCTGTGTGTTTGTGTCTGTGTGTGTGTGGTAGTTTGCATGTGTTCCTCTTTGCAAATGTGTGTGTTGTCGGATTTGTAAACAGGAAGTGTGAGGATGCATGCAGTCAGAGGACAAAGAGCCATGGGATTTCCCACAGTGACAGAACTGCTCAGCTGAACGAGGCTTCCCGTGAGTGGGTGGTGTGTGCGTTCTGTGTGTGTGTGTGTGTGTGTTTCCTTTAACATGGGTGGGCCCATTTATGGTCTGTGTGAATGCAGGACAGCTGATAAACAGCATGAGCCCAACAGAGACCAATTATCACAGTGAAATGTGTTCACGTGTATGTGTTTAATCTGATCAGACGTTGCAGTATGTAGAGTTTGGGTTGCAGCCCTCGAGTAGATTGTGTAACGTGATCAATCCTCCAACAAAAGTATGATCAATCACACTGCATCGTATCCATTAGCAGACCCAGCTGACTGGCTCTGAATTTTAATAAAAGGCAGCGCGTCAGCTGGTCTGGTGTCAGTGCAGTTGGTGGTATCAGGGCCTGTTTTCACATGTGTTGCGTTAATCTGTGGGAGCAGGCGAAACAAATTAATGTTGAGCAGTTGTCAGACAATGCAGGGAGGGGCTCAGAGCATCCCAAATTAGCCACCATCCTCCCTGTCAAGACAACTGGTTCTGGCAGCTGTTACAAGCCAGCTCTTCCTCTTCCTCCTTTATCTCGACTGTAAATGTGCAGCCTATACACTGATATCTGTCCCAATGTTAATGTGCTAATGTGGACGCGAACTGTTGCCCATAACACCTGCTGTATAAGTGTTGCTGGCTCGAGCTACAATGGGGCCTCAAGCAGAGCTTAATTACACCCCATCAACCTGCTGCATTGTTTGGCCACATGACAGTCATCAACATTTTTTCTTCTCGGTGCAGAATGACCGTCTGTACTTTCTTTGTGCTGTCATTCAGGGCAGATGCTAGAAATGTGTCAGTAACAAGACAGGGAGACCTCTGACCTTTAATTTTTTACCTTTATTTTACATAATATGTCAATAAAGGGATGAATCCTCCGACAATATATGAATTAAAGAAATCTTATCAGCTGCTGCGGTGCCACGTTTGAGGATCCTCTCTGACCGAATCTAGTTCATATCAGCATATCAGTGATATTGTAGTTTTGTGACATTTTGGTCAGATTACACACTTGCGTACGTATGAATATGCACAATTTTTTCCACAGTGGTATGGGAATATTTTACTCACCATCTGATACTATCAGATATGTCAGTTTGTGAAACCTGCAATGTAATCTCTTTTCATGGAGAGTTTTAGTGTTGATCTAAATGCGGTTTTAATGGTTTGTTCATATGTTCTAACAAGCGATACATATGCTTATTATTATATCGTCATCTCCTTATTATGAAAACGTCTTCAAACCAAAAACTGAAGGACCCTATCTGCCTCATCAAAGCCACCTCATTATTAACCTTAAAAGAATCATCCACTGATTCAGCATCCTGCTCCTCCGACAGCGTTTGAATCATGATGAACAGTTTTTACATATGAAGCTCATGCAGCAGAACCAGTTATATCATTTTTGAATGTCGATATCACAGACTCACTGGCCGAGTGTTGGAATTTCCCCATTGGTTGCTGTTCTTTCAAAACAATTTGGTGCAAACAAGCAATGTTGTCAACTTAGCGCCTTTGTCGCTAGATTTCCCAACTTTTCTTTCAGCAATTTTTTTCCCCCCTAAAAGCAACCAGCGATAAATCTAGTGATTTTTTTCGGACAAATC
Source organism: Trachinotus anak (assembly GCF_046630095.1). Taxonomy (NCBI): domain Eukaryota; kingdom Metazoa; phylum Chordata; class Actinopteri; order Carangiformes; family Carangidae; genus Trachinotus; species Trachinotus anak. Next base: position 3,121,508 of record NW_027273885.1, on the reverse strand, counting down.
TTAGCTACCTTACGTGCTAGGTCGGGCTTTCCCTCTGCAGGCACACCGCTGACATGAAAAAGCTTCTAACTTTCTCTCTGAGTGATCGTTTTACATGTAAATATAGCAAATCACAGCACAGTCTTTGTCTTTAACTTATGTGTTTGGTGATTTTTGTCAGACAGCAATTTTAGCAGCAGATCAGCAGCCAGCAAATGACAGGAAGTTAACATGAAAGCTTAATAGGCCATGTTACTGTCACTATTTCAAACTTGTTCCATTGTCTGACAACAGAAACAGAAAAACATGTCAATGACAACAGCTTTACTGTATTTGAGCACAGAGAATAGGAGAGAAGCAAACAGGTAAAGGCTGATATATCTGCTTCTTCCTGGCACCTATATTAGACTCAATGTCACACGATCACGAGCAGTAAAGGTCAGAGATTCTCTTCTAGCCTCAAGCAGAGATGAGGCGCGGTACAGAGGTCTGCGAGGTTCACTTCTTTCTAACTCCAGATTTGTTTCATTTTCATTTCATTTGAGGACATTTATCAGATTTCATGCAACATTTCTCACATACGCAGTCGCACTCCTCAACACCTGGAAACAGACTTTGATGTGTGAAACCTTTAAGACTTCGTCTTTTTGCCTCTGTGTTCATTTTGTACATTAACCGTTGTGTAGGCTTCAAGAGGCAGCTAATAGGTGTCTGTAAGAAGCTGTTTGGGAGTCTGACTACTAACATTCAGTTGCTCTAAATTTGCAAAAGGGGTTACCAAAAGTACAATGCTATCAATTAGATTAGATTATTGATATTTTTATTCTTAGGCCTTTATGACACATCTCTGATTCACAAAATGATACTGTATGTCAGCCACTGTTTATTTCCTAAGGTGAATTTGGAACATTCTGGGGGTTACAAAGTGTGGAAAATAAATTACAGACGATGTGGGCAAAACAAATAACAAAGGAAAGTTACCTTAGGTTTTCTTGTGTTAATTGGAGGGGGTTTATTTTCTCATTAAACAGTGAGTCACGTTGCTCCATGATGGCAACAGAGCCCCATTGCACAACAGATGCAGGATGTCTGATGTCTTATTGAATAATCAATGGAAATAACATTTCATATAGTGGTGGATTAATCATTTAAGATAATAAAATATTCAACAAATGCCCATCACAAGTTTGGCAGCCTTCTAACATGAAAAAGTTACATGAAATAAAGAAAAGAGACTGAGAAGCTCTGCTGCTGCTGCTGCAAATACAAGCAAATGTTTTTATTAAAATAATTTTAATTATTGATTAATCATCGCATCAGTGATTCAATCAGTCTACTAAGGTCAAGTAAAAAATTAATGCTGAAAATAACTTTGATCTATATCTATTGATTATGTGCTTGTGGGTGAATCGGTAGTTTAACGACACAGGAAATGAGAAGTTTCCTGTGAGGAAGTGAAAATTTACCTGAGTAGAAATTATAGCACTGTCAAAAAACTCAAATGATGAAGTTCTGTAGCTATTTTAGCATGGCTAGGCTAACCGTTTTGCCTAAGTTTCTTTTTATCTGAAAAAGAGGAATGCTACAGTGTCTCTGGAGGAATGTAAGGTAACTGTTTGATAAATAGAAGCCTTTGCTACAGGTGTCGACCCTTTTACAACATGATGAACATCTTTAAATTTGTAGTGAAATTTAAAGGAGTTATTAGTACATTTTGCTATTGCTACATAGCTAATTTTAGCATTAACAGCTGTTTCCTTGCTGACAGCTTCAGCCATTGCTGGTTACAAGACAAAAGGTTATAAAACATCCTCGGAGCAGCTACTTCTTCAGGGCAGACTCGACAATACACTGACTCGTTATTGGAAAGTGTCAAGATGGGTTGACTGGACCGGAGCTAGCTGGTTAGCATGCTAACTTCAGTAGAAGAAAAGTAGTGATAGGAATAGAAGCAAAACAAAAGGGTTGCTTTCCACCACTGGAGACAACTCTTGGCGAGTAAAGGGATTCACTTTTAATGTTGAACTTGCAACATTTCTTCTTAACTAGTAGGTAAACAGCAGTTAATGCTAACGATGGCTATGTAGCAATAGCGAAACAGCCGTAGGGAGATAGGGAGCTACTGAGGTGTGTTGCCCTACTCATACAATTTCATGTGATCGGTCGGAGGATGATGAGACTGAAATTGATGAATTAGACCTCAATCACATTCTTTGGACTTGCAAACAAAGTTCTCTGCCAAATGAAATCCAAACACACACTCCTGTGATGCTGCGCTGCTAGCTATCCTCTAGCTAACAGTTTGATTTCATATGATGGTCGGGTTAGATGGTCACTGCAAATCACACTTATGTTACCTCCCCCGAGTTCAAGATGAATCATCAAAAATATCTTCATGTTGACAGGAAGAGGGAATTTGATATAAAAATACTCAATAAATATTTTCGACACCTTTAGCGTGTATCAGGAGATAAATTAATAATCACCCATTTGTTCATCCATGCGTCAAAATTTGCATTTTGCATCTGACTTTTTGCGTTACCCTTTAATAATTATGACATTGCATTGTTTCTAAACCACAGCTGAAGGCAGAGGTCAGCTGACTGTGCAGACTGACTTATTATTTTCTTTAACCATATAGGAGTTACTACAAGCTACAAACATTTTCACACACTTCTGTTCATAATCCCACATAGTAAACATGCATCATATACATTTTTTTACAGCTGCAAACTGGTTGAGCCCATACTTGACCACATTTAGATTTTACATTGATAATATTCAGAGACGGGTCTTTATTTTCTGAAAACCTGCTAAACCAGCACACATAGATTTTCCAACCTCTGCCCCCACTTCCTCAGGCTTTCAATCTTAAGTTCACACTGTTGTTCATATTAATGTTAAACTTATTCATGCATGTTGTTTATTATAATTACCTATTATCTTCTAGTCCATGCTGTCACGTACTTAGTTGAAGTTTTAAAGTTAAACACTGTGCTGTTTGATATATTGGTCTGAGCGGTGTTGTGTTGCGTGGGCGTGTTGCTCGCTGCCTTGTCTGTTTCTCTTCCTGTCTCTCTGTGAGTCGAGCTGTTAACAGAGGATCTCTCTATGGTTGGAAAACTTGCTTTCACATCTCTGTGGGCGAGAACAAGCAAGTGGTTTTCTCACAATAAATGTCTTTAAGATGATAGATTGACTCTGTGTGTGTTAATTTGGAAGCAAAAATATTTAGAGCCATTGCACATCACAGTGCACATCTTTACAGATTGTTGCTTTCAGCCCGAAAATGATTGTAACGTGTGTGTGTGTGTGTGTGTGTGTGTAATGTGATGTTTCACAAAATGAGTTTGATGAACGGCTTCAGCAGCTTTAGGGGAAACAACCTCCACACTCTTTATTTTAAATTGGAGACACACCGGTGTGGCGCTCACAGCCTGCGTTTAGTTAGATTCTCTTCTTTTCTTTTTCATAATGGGGAAAATAATCATCAAGGGACATTTTCCTACAAAGACCTTTTATTCAGTGAGCTCTCAACCCACACTGTTCTGCGTACTCACAGGTGGAGAGAGTTGAAACAGCTGTGCAACAGCAGTTTTATAACAGGGAAACAGGGAGTTCAGCAAATACATATGACTGATGGTGGCCTTCTACCATTCTCATATTTAAGGCCATGACCAACAGATGTTTTAATTATTAATTACTTTGTTGTTTAATCAATTCATCTTACAATGTCAGCCAATTATTAAAAATTTGAATGATCAAAATACTCACTGATTATCATGACTGATTAATTGATGCAGCTGTACTGGTACTTGCCTATTAGAGTAATCCAAGATTATGGATGTGATGCACTTTCATTACTGTACATTAGGAATGATATGCAAAATAATACTAATAATAATAATAATATTTTGGTATTATTTTGGCAGTTATTGCAATTTTGATATGAGTCATGATTTCAGTTGGAATGGTAATTTTTTCATTTCATTTTCACTGAAGAAAATATAAAAAATGTAATGTGATTTTTGTTGGGTCTTGTACCAAACAAGCATGTTCCCTTAGGTCTGGAGAATATGATTTGTAGGCCGGGGCATCTCCGTATTACCACAATGCTTCATTTATGCTCTGTCATTGTGGCACATTTTACTTTTGTCAAAAAATTTCACCTCCTGCAATTTGGATATTGCAATTTTGAAAATATTTGGATTATTTGTTCAGCCCTGCTGTAGTATTGTAGCTTGCAAGCAAGATACACGCAGCTACTACTAATGTAATTTAATGAGTTTTATCAACCTTACAGTATATTCTACAATTTATAACATTATTGATAGTTAAGTTGGGTATTTAAACAGCTAATTCCAGCTTATATTGGACTAAATATATTCAATACATACTTTGTGAAATTATATAAATATACACAAAATATAAATAGAATAAATACATAAATTATTTCCCTTATAGAACTGTGTTATTGGCAGCATTTAGATCTTCATGTTAGAAAATAAAACTCATCTAAAATGCAGTTCAGCAGTTAAACTGAAAGATTCAAATAAAAGAATTTCTTGATGGTGTCTGTCATCACCTTAGTATTTGTAAAAAACAAAAACTTAATAATGATTCAATTCATTTTTTGAGCTAAGCTAGGCTAAACACATCCCACACTGAACACACATGTGAAATTGATTCTTCTCATCTTACTGTGGGTCTGTGGGCAAATCAGCATAAACCAAGAGGCTTTGTGATGCTAACACACGATACAAATTCCCTACTGAATGAATTATGAAAAAAACAAAAGTAGTTCCTGTACAATACAGAACATGCAGATAAAATAGAAACACACGTGGGATCAACTGTAAATAGAATATTTTGCATGCATGTAATTACTGGCTAGCAACACTTTCAGTCCAGTCTCAGCCCACCCTGTTGAAACCTGAGTGATATTCTCTTATTGTGAAAGACACTGCTGTTTCTTACAGCGACCTGTTAGCATCAAAGCTAACTTCATTTGTTTTGATGGTTCATACATGTTCGTCACTACAGTTGGTCTGTCATTTTCTGGTCCGTAATTTGTGGCTGTGCTGTAGAACTAGTGTTATCTTTGGGCCACCAGTTTTCCAACTAACTAAAAATGTAACAGTCAAAACTAGCAGAAGACACTTCATGTGTAGCCTGCCGGTGGCTTTTCTAAATGGTATTATTAAAACATGTCAGCTCTTCAAGTGTCCCTCCAGTGTTTTTCTGAGAGACGAAGGTTTCTGTACGAACGGCGGTAAGTCAGATAAAGAAATCGCGGTCCTGAGGATATTTCAGCTGACGGCTTGATTTTATGCTGTGACTGCGAAAGCTTGAAGCCACTGACTTCTGCTCCTGGACATTAAAGTGAGCAGAGTGTGGGGGTTGAAAGCCTGTGAGCAGAGTTGCACTGTCATCATGAAGACTGAGGGAGTGGTGAGTAGCTGGCCTTTTGGGGCTCTAGCGAGGAAACTCAGATCACTCCCTACTTTGATCAGCAAACCTCAGGCCAAGCTGCTACACCATCGGCTTTCTGAACACATTAGGTTTGATTTCTGTCATGAGTTTGCTCCCAAAAAAAGCTCCCTGCTGTGTTTACACGGGATCCTCCTCGAGTCCCCACCAGCCTCTAATCGACATGTTTGACTCAGTTTAGGGTTTGCCTTATGAAACAACAGCCCACAGCCAGAGAAACCCTGAGAGGCAGCTAAAGCTAAATAACAGAGGTTCTCAAGGGGAATCCCAATACATTAGTTTCAGGCTTTTTTTTTTTTTTTTTTTTTTTGTGGTTTTCTGAAAGTCATGATTCAAGAACGATACAAAATGTAAATTTTGCAATCTGCAGTTATAGTTTTTGTCACATGTATACAAAGAATTCCCTATGCAAATTAATCTACAAGGAACAAAAAGTAAAACGTGGAGCAAAGTTCATTCAGTTACAGTACAAACAATCAAGAACAACACTGCTTTAAAAGCGAGAAACTACACGGTAAAATCATAGAGTCAACGGAGTAAAAATAAAAAGGGATTTATTCAGCTCTGAAAACATCACTTTTTAAATCTGGAAGAAATGAAACCCAAGACTTTAATCTGATTCTGTATTTTTACACCATTTCTACCCTAAAATGAGCTACAACAAGATCATCTCTAGTAAAGAGAAAACAAAAACTTCACACTATGAAAGTTGATATAGTTATTGCACCCTGGATTTTTAAATGACTTTTTTTTGTTGAGGCAGGTTAGATTCAGTAACTTCTTACTCCACTAAACACCAACAGTAGAGCTTGTTGTGTCTCCTCCAGTGTTGTGTTGGAGTAAATCCAGCTCAGCTCAGTGACGTGTTGGCTTTGAAGCAAGAGTTGCTTGTACAAGGATCTGGATTCTGGACTGGTTTGGTCCAAAACTGTAAATTCCCTGTTCTTAAGCCATTAAAAGCAGCTTAGGAGCAACCTTGGAAAAAAAAAAACACCCATTCACCACACCATCGAGCATCGAACAGACTGCAGAGACCACTTTCAAGCACATGTTTTCTGACAGAGTAGAGCTTAGTTACCTTTTTGCCTGACATCTCTTTCAGGGTAATATAAAGCACAAAATAACCTCTATAGGTTCTGCAACATCATACAGGACACTAAGTGCAGGCCCAGGTTTTACCACAAATTAGTATTTGTATATAATTAGCATGAAACTCTTTTGTTTTCATTTTTAGCTCAGTTTTTGGGTTGAGGTCAAGTTAAATTACATTAATAGATTTAGGTCTCAGTAAGTTATTTTGGTTACAGCTGGTTTTTTAACAACCTGCTCTTACACTAGCTCACTGTTGATGTTTTGAAACCCTCTTGTGCCCTGCGATGATTTCTAAAGATGTAAGCTGGGAGGGAAAAGTACAATTTCCCTGTGAGATCAGGCTGAAAAAAAACCTACTACAGTCCAGAGGGAAAGTGAGGCTCATATTTATGAATCCAGCTTTTCTCATGTTCATGCTGTTCATTTTAAAGGTCCCATATTGTATAAAGGTAGATGTCCATGTGTTTGTGATTCTAAAGCAGGTCTAGGTTCTATATTAATACTGTGAAAGTATCAAAGCCTCAGTCCACAGAGAAATGCACACAGCCTGTATTCAGAAACTGAGCCTTAAAACCAGCCGTCAGGACTTCTGGAACTTTGTGATGTCACAACACAGAGGTCACCGCTCTCAACCATGCCTCAAGCCCCGCCCACCTGGACCCACCATCCAACCTTACTGGATTTGGTTTCTCTGAGTGTTTACCTGAAATCTGCTGTATTTTTATTGGATCATTCAGTAAACAGTCAGTACAATCAGAGGAGAGACTCAGATCCTCTCTTCTGATTGGCTGACTGACCTGTTGTTACTAGAGCTCCAGAGAGAGGCCTGAGAGAGGAGATGTAAAACGACACTGAGATGGTTTTTGGTTCTTAAAACCACAGATATATCTTCTTATATCAACACAGAAAACACAGGGAAAGTGTAAAATGTGGGAACTTTGAGCCTTGTCTTGCTTCATGACTCTGTTTCGCTTCAGCTTTAGCCCACGAGCTCAAGGCCAGACCTGATTCTGCAGGATTCTCTGATACAGAACAGAATCACGAGGAAATAGAAACTGAGACTGCAGCTGCCACCACCTGCGAGAGTCTTAAGGCAGTTTTGCTTCTCAGCAGATGTAACAGGTGCTGTGCTACCAGCCAGTTGAGACTCATCTGCTCACTGATCAATGATCCAAAAAGTCCTGAGGATCATTCAAGGGTTTTTTACGCTGTGTGCACTGCCGTGTTGAAACTCTCATCGTTCTGAACATGGAGTCATAAACTGAGGTTGGAGGAGTCAGTGTCAAAGTCACGTAGATGTAGGTTTTTGTGATTTCCATAATGATCATCCACATTTTCTTAGAAACACGTAAATACAGCTGGTTGTGAGAGCAGTCCGATGAAGCCGCTGAGCTTCAGGATGGCTTTGGAGCCGTGGACTAACAGGTGTCAGCGCATTTATTCTTTAGAGCCGCGAGAACTTCCTGTGATCGTGGTACGATTTGACTTCACAGCCTGCATGCTGACAACCTCAACCACATTTGTGACTTGTGGATGTTGGCGTTGAGGGTTTGTCACACTTTGTATCGTTATGAGATTACAAACTCACAATGACGATTTTTCTAATAATTGAATTGTGTATTTATTTGTCTACGGTGCAAATCCGTTGCTGTTTTTATTTTCTGTTTCCATCGATTCAGCCAGAGTAGAAGAAAAATATGATGCCAGAGGCTTTTTTCTCCAGAACTGTACTTCATGAAATGTTACAGCTGCTTAAAGACTGAGTCACTATTGACCGCTCACAAAGCCTCGAACCCTTAGTTACTGTTGCTATGTCTGTCAGGATTTCCAGTCTCATATAAGCAGCCTACAGTGATAACGGTGGCAGAACATTATTTGATGACTGCATATGAGATGTCAAAAGGCTAAAGCTAATCAATCACAGGTAAAAAAAAAATCTGCATCCTCACCAACTTAGCAAACTTGGAAAGTGAAGAGATAACATTGTTCTTGTGTTGCAGTGTAGAGCCACGGACAAGCAAGACAGAGGTTAATGATTTATTGCTTTGTATTTTTTTGGAGTATAAGCTTCCTCATACACAACAGAACAGGACACAGGCAGTAATATCACTTTGGTGGACTAGCTTCCACATATTGGGGAAATAACACACAGGGGATATTCTTCTTGTAAATGGGGATTCTTTCTTTCTTCGAGCAGCACCGGGCTCGATTGCTACTGTAGGGAGTGAGCCAGTTAGCTGGACCTGTGGGCCGCAAACATATTGCAACTGGGTCAACAAATGACTTGGAAAACAGAGCAATTTTGGTTTTAAAGGTGTAATTATAAAAGAAAAATAAATAGAAAATATAGGTAATATTTTTAAATGATGTAAAATGGATTGATTCTTGCTTTGTTTCTCACATTAAGGCCTGTCACTGTGAAAAGCCAATGATAAGTGTATCAAAACAGCTGGTTAGCGACAGGAAGAGTGAAAAGGAAGGAGAGTCAAGAGACAGATAGTGAATCAACTGGTGACCTAAATGTTTCCCCTGATTTCAGTTCAATCCTGAATGTTTGACTACTGCTTAAAATAAAAAGTGCATTATTTGACCTCTGTATTGTTACAGGGTGGGATGTTGGCCGCCAACATGTTTTTTAGATTTTCAAGTGGATCATGAGTTGGAAATGTTGGGGACCAGCACTTTAGATCTTATTTAGACCAAAAAAAAAAAAAAAAAGACACCACACTCAAAACTCTACAAATGCAGATTGTTGTGCTCATTACAGCACAATTCACATTATCTCTGAATGTGAAACTGGGCAATCAGTGTTCAGTGAATGGTTGGGTTGTGTTGTAGGATTCAGACACTAATAGCACATTAAACATTTATTTACATGAAAATGCTTTTGTACGTATTCACCTAATTAGCTGGGCATGCTAGTGTTTGCAGCTTACTGTGTGCAATGTGCCTGACAAGTTCATATTATAAAGTCATTTCTGACACAGATGCTTTTGTTCCTTTTCTTTCGAGCTTGCATGATATGTCATTTTCCACCTTTAAGCAGTGTGGACTACAGGAAATATGTGCGCCTTTCATATTTCCTGTAAACACACAGTAGAACTACATTTGATTGAATATGTGTAATTAGCGGTGCGCCGCTTGTTTTACACGCTGACTAACATGATGACAAATTGAATGACAAATGCATCACAGGACCCACTTCTCCTTTTCAGTTCTCACATGGTTGTGAAAGAGATGAGTCTCGGTCCAATATCTGATCATCATTAACGCTAAATGTAACTAAAGTGCTCGTCAGGGTGTGTGAAACCCTTCTTTTATGTTATCTGGTTTGGTGAACTGTTGGTTTGTGTGTGTTGAGGTGGTTTAAGGCCCTTCCTTAAACAGCTTCCTTCAGCTGCCACTTCTCGCTCTTTCTTCCTTCTTTCTGATTCTCTCACACACATGCAATGATATGTAGGTTTACACCTGTGGGACAAAGCAGCTTCGTTGAACCCAAGCAGCCGTCAGTGAGCTGAGTGCGACGTGTCTGCTGTGGTCAGAACTGCTGCTCACTCAGCTCATTGTGGTGAAGTTGCATATGAAAGGGTGGGCGCTTTTTCTTGATAGTTGATGATTTGTATTTTGTATGTGCAGACCAGTTTCCACGTCTGACTAGAAGTAACAGAGGGGGGCATGAAATAACTCACCAGAGCATAAGGATCTGTTCACACCTTTAAATCTCTTTTAAGAACGTATTGATCTCTTTACCCTATTCCCGTGGGCACTGTGTTTTAATTTAAAATGTATTGATTATTATAAATGTGCAGACAGTGTTAAGCACTTTGTAAACAATATTGAAAAAAACTTTTATATATGGTTGCTGATGTGTGTTTACGCAGTATGACCATTCAAGAGATTCACGGGAGTCAGGTCTTAAAACCCACCTCATCGCGCCTGCCATGTAATCCACTCAAAAGGATTTTAGTGAAGAGGTTTTATGTCTCATGAAGGTCTTAATCTTATTTCACAGTTTGAGGAGAATAAACCCTGAATCCACAAGATATTCACCACCAGCAGCTTAAAGGTCCCATATTGTATAAAGGTAGATGTCCATGTGTTTGTGATTATAAAGCAGGTCTAGGTTCTATATTAATACTGTGAAAGTATCAAAGCCTCAGTCCACAGAGAAATGCACACAGCCTGTATTCAGAAACTGAGCCTTAAAACCAGCCGTCAGGACTTCTGGAACTTTGTGATGTCACAACAAAGCAGTCACCACTCTCAACCATTCCCCAAGCCCTGCCCATGTTTTTGGTATTTAAAGAAACAAATATTTTATTGATATTAACACTTCAAATAAAACACCAAAAACATGTCAAATATGGGACCTTTAAATCCAAAACTAAGAAAACATCTTAAGAAAACCCCAATATTTAACTCTTTAAAGGACATTTCATGATATGATATTTGGTATTATCGAATATCAGCCCAACATTTCCCAAAATTACGGACTTTTTTTTCCTACAGTTTTGCACAGTGCGCCCTGCTGCCAAGTACGACCCTCATTTCACTGCTTTGCTTACTGTGCTTGCATTTGACAAATAAATCTTCAAACTGGTGTTTAGAGGCTGCATTGTTTTAACTGTAATACAAGTATTAAATATTATATAAAATTTTGGATATTACCCAAGCAATAATATTAACATCTGTACAAATGTGCTATTTTTTTAAACAAAATTACCGTAAACAAAACACTGTTAAAAGCACAGTGTCTTCTCTGTGTGTTGGGCAGGTCGCTCATCAGCTGAAAACAGGCTCGTTCTGAGCAGTGAGACTCAATTATCAAATATCAGACTGTCAGGCAGTCGACTGCAAGAAGCCAGTTCCACATTACATATAATTAATTATAGTTTTTAAATATTACCTTTAAAGTAATATTAACCATTCACACAAGGTATTAAATAGCAACACTTTTTCAACCCGGCATGATTAAATCTTCTGAAAACACTTTATGCTTCAGCCTTTTTTTCTAATTTTGTGTAAAATAGTACATTCAAAATTATAAATACAGACGCACAACATCAAGAAATCACTGGTTTTCAATCCAAGCATAGCAGCAGGAGCCTTCAAAGACCTGAAATAATCCAACCTAATGAATATAGTCAGCATTAATTCACACAAACACACACACACACACCACTCTGGTACACCTCCACCCGTCCCACAGGAACAACATCTGATGCCGTGCTGAGGAAGCTGCTTGCTCCCCAGAGATGAAACCACATTAGCATGTGTGAGTTCTTATCTTCTGAGTGGTGGCTAATTAGATTCTGCGGCTCTAATATGAATAATCTGATGTGCCGTTGCTTCTCCTCCTCATCGTCAGCTGAGCCTCCAGGTTCTGCTGAAGTAAGGACGGACACGTGAATGGATGAATCTCTGTTCTCTGTGTTTCTTTCTTTTAAAGTCTTTAATCTCTGTTAATGTATTACACAACCTCGCCAGTGAAAACTTGTGTAACTGCGACAGCATAATGAAAATTGAGACATTTGTCTTCTCCATTAGCTACAGCCTTGTTTGTTCTGTAAAATCAGGACTTAAATATCTTCATTCAAATCATTCATTCTGCTTGAATAAGCCACTTGGTCCAGTCTTCACACTGCACTTATTAACAGAGTTCGTCACTGACAGTGTACCATGCATGTTTCATAAGGAGCTGGAAGGTCTAGTCATGGTGAAGAGGAATCACCGCTCTGTGGTTTGCTCACAGTTGTAATGATAAGTCTTCCTGCGAAAGGAATCGATGTTAATGTCGTCCCACACATGATATTTGTCATCTTTCATGCTGCTTTGCTGGAGCTTATGAAGATCTGTCACCTCTTCTGACTTATGATCCATGTTCTGCCCCCAGACTTCATCTCTGTTTTACTCACAGTTCCTGGTGTGACATTCGTTTACAATTACTCACTGATAAACTCTGACCTTTTTGAATGAAAAGGTGGGAGTGGAAAGAATTGCAAAAAAATACTGAGCTTGCATGAAAGTGTTATTACCTAAAAATAATTGTGTTTTATTGGAGCGCACTGACCAGCAACTCTGACTGACATGGAAATAAAATACATTTACTCAAGTCTGAACTCAGCCTCATCAGATTGTTGATTATTGCCTTATACATCCGTTTTGTATAAAAACTATTAAAATTTTAAATTATGAAATGATGTATTATGTATTATGTATCCTGGTTTACCAGGATGTTAAATGGAGAGTTGCCATTTTAAATGCTAATAATTACAAGTCCAAATGTTTGCTGTAAAAATAAAATGTGTAAAGAAATCAATTTTTAACTGCTGTCACTGTCTGGAAAGCTAACATGGCTGATAATATTAATCAAGCTAGAGTCCAAAGTGATAACAAAATGACTTAATTGTTAAAAACAAAAAAGATGTTATCAGATTAAAGCTGCACCAATCAATATATTTATATTAACAGTGAATTAAGTGACAATGTGCAGTGTTAAAGGTGACAACCCCACAGAGAGATCACCTAATCCTGCTGTTTGCCTCAGCTGCATGGAGACCTTTAACATTTCTTTATCTGTTTTGGTTTTACAGAGCACAGCTTTGTAATTTGGTTCAAATTCATTATCTTGTCAATGTTGTTTCCAACTACAGCTGAAAATGTTGAGAGAAAAAGTTGATAAATCTTAAACTAAGGTTACGACTTGTCCTCAGGAGTTCATGGAGACCAAAACAGAATTAGAAGTCGAGTGAATATTGGACACAAACGCTGATGTTACTCTGTTTCTGTTGAATGTGTAAATAACCAAGCGTTTGCGAAGACATTCACTGAAAACAGCTTCACAAGGTGATAATACGTTGTTCCATATGTTTTTCCATGGCTTGTTCAAAATCACTTACTGCAGCTTTAGGATTGATTTCACATTTCCTCAATCTTGCTCCAAATCAAATTTTCTATTGTACCTGATGTGTATTTGTATTGGATGCAAATGTTGAGATTAAAATGCAGTGAAGCAAAAATAGATCAGTCTAAACTTAAAGTAAAAGTATTAATGACTTTAACAAATATTTAGATCTACAAGCGTTGTAATTTTAGCAATGACAGGAAATGTAGGTTGTTACTTCAACTGCTGCCAAAAGCACTTTTCTCTAAGCTCTAACTACATGGTAAGAGAAAAAAATGTTTAGTGTACAGTGTTTTTCTGTCTGAGTCGACGGTTGCTGAATTTCTATTTATTCTTTTCAGGCAGTCAAACCAGAAAAGACTTGAATAATTCACCAGTTTTCTTTTTCCAGTGACACTGTACCCAACTCCAGTGGCATTTCTGTTCAGTCAACAACTTTGAAGCTTTTCCATATTTTCTTCTCCTCCTTTAAAGCCCTCACTTGCATCTCTAGCTGTTTTATAGTCAGAGTTTCCACATAGGTGTGGAACAAGAACAGTTCTCCTTTTATTTGCCATCTGCTGCCGGAAAAAAGTCCAGAGGATACAAACTACTGTACAGAGAACGACATCAGTGTGTTCTTCTGCTGTGTAGAAGACATGACTTCTCTGGGTTTCCCGTTGCTGCGTTGCAATCACTGTTAAACTGTTACTGTGCACGTTTCAGAATATACAGTAGATGGGTCATTTGTAGGTGAACGGTCCCAGTGTTGTTGAGATCTTGATTTGATTTCTTTTCTTCTTCTCTGTTACAGACTGAAAGCTCTGGTCTCAACAGGAGGTCGGAGTGTGCAAGCAGCATGTGACTGGTAAGTTTAAACAACAAATGTGTGTATACAGTACATTCACATATACACAATAAATGCACCACAAGCCAAAGAAAAAAATGTGTGTTATACTGCCCTCTGCTGTAGAAGGCTGGTAAGAGTCTGTCCATAAAACCGAACAGGTTGTATTACCTTTCATACAACTGGATGCAAACTGAATGACGATACCTTAAATAATAATAACAGTTATAATAATAACAATTTTCTTATTTAAATTGTTCCTGTATTTAATCATTTAAATCCCATTGAAGGGAGATCTGGCCAAGATGTCTGCAAAAAAGGTTACAGACAATATAGGAACAGATAAAACAACAATAAAAACAGATGATAACTGATTAAACTAAGGTTAAAAGTAACAGTGGAACAGACACAAATAAAGATGGAGTAATTTGAATTCTGCCATAGATTCATCAAAGCAGACTGTTCCAGATAGTTGGAGCAGAAAACGTTTTCTTTCTCATTTCTGTCTGCACATTAGGGACAGACAGCAAATATATGTCTTGTCTTGTGATCTTTGATCTCTGATTGCGAGATGAAAGATTTGAAATAAAACATTAGTTTGCATGTTCTGCTTGTGCCTGTGTGGGTTTCTCCGGGTGCTCCGGCTTCCTCCCACAGTCCCAACAAATCTCAGGAATACAAAGCACAAGTATGTGGAAGTGGTTTTAATTTGATTCCAATTTTTGATTAATAATAATAAACAGAGTCTAACATGTGGAGACACTTTGCTGATGCATTCATATAAATCGCTACGATCAAGAACCAGTGAAGATGACAACTGGCCTTCTCTTAGCTTGTGTCTAAACCTGCCTTCAGTTTCAGTTTCCTCACAAAGTTTAGCTGAGTTCACATTTTATCGAGCCAGATAACGAGATATTTATAACTGATATCAACTGTTTTCTTCCCCTGACTTGTAACAGTATCCACAAAGTCTCCAGGCTTCTTCCTAGCACTAGAAAAATCTAATCATTCAGTCAAAATCAATTTAGTTTTATCTACATTCACCACATGTTTGTGTCAACTGAGCTCAGACTGTAAAATATTTAATGGAGACTCTAGTTTATGAAGAGCGATGCAGTAACACCTGAAATAAAAGTGGGCTAAACACAGAACCTTGAGGTGCTCCATTAACCACAGACAGACAAGTTGAACTGTGTTTGGCCAAATAAGAAATTACGCACCATTCAGTCATAGCACAATGTCCATCATAGCACTGGTGAAAAAATAAAGTCTGTTTTTGTTCATTAAATTTGGATGTATCTGAAAGGCCAAGGAGTTTATTCATTCAGAGTCACTGTTGTCGTGGCTGCAGGGGGAGAACAATGTTACCAGAAAACAAGCAGGCAAGGCGGAAAGTTTCGTGTCCCAGAATCTCAGTTCAAGACAGAAAATGTTCCAATTATAAAGGAGCTGTAGGGCTCAGATGTGCCAGCTGCGGTGAACGTGGTCGTACGGCTGAAATCATTTGCATTCAGGACTGTGTACTTGCCCAGTTCTTCTTTTAAGGGTTATATTCTGCCACAAGGGCACAACTCAGCATTCAAAAGATAATAAAGGCGTGACGTCCTGCCCTGGTCTCACAGCACAGTATTCAGTCCTGATACCTGTCCTTCAGTCCATTCACCTCCGTCTCTTCCACAGGCTTTTTTCCCACGTGGATGACCCGTTCCTGGATGACCCTCTGCCCAGGGAGTTCGTCCTCTACCTGCGGCCCAGCGGACCCCTGCAGAACCAGCTCTCCCACTTCTGGCATCAGAGCCGAGTCACTTGTGGCAAAAATAAAGCCCACAACATTTTTCCCCACATCACTCTCTGCCAGTTCTTCATGGTGAGCTGAACTTTAATGAAGGCTGATGGTTAAAGGTCGTTAAAGGTTTTAGGGTCACGCCCCAGACGGAGTAAATATCAGCTGGATTCTGTTTGTATGATTCTCTTCTTCGTCCTTGCCTCTTTTCAGACAAGCACCTCATTATATGGATGTGATGACATTTTGACAGAGCTATAGTCACTTTGGACCCAGTAACAGTTTCCTATCTATTCCAACATGGCTCAGGTCTGAATTAAATTCCACAAAAATCACTGTGCAAAGGAAATAAATCACACTATGAAAGATTTTTTCCCCTCATCCTCGTCAGCAAAAGAAGTGGAAAAAAAAAAAGTTGGCGATCTCCTCTTTATATTTTAAATTATATCCTGCAAAACACTTCACATACAGTGTTTTCCCCAACTTAAAGGGACCCTGTGGACTTTTCTTATAAGCAAACAAAGTTATGTTTAGATTCAGTGTTACTCACCAAAACATGTTGTGCGTATCTCTCCTGCCTTGTTTACATCCAGGTTTGCTGGTTATTTACTGTGCACTTCTGCTGGTTTGCGTTGCTGCATTCCTTTGTACAATACCTCTGTCAACAGTAAATTAGTGGAACAGGGTGACACTGGTGGCAGGAACGTGTATCTCCTGAGTACATCATCCCACACAGGGCACCTTTAAGATGTTGTGATCTGTCATAAATTCAGAACCAGCAGCAGAAAAAACAACAAAAAAAAACATCACTTCAACAGATGAAAACAGGAATGTTGCTTGTTCCATGTCTCAAAAGGTCTTATGTCTTTTTCCTTCCACGCAGTGTGCAGACCACAAAGTAGAAGCTCTAGTTGAGGCCCTCCAGGCCACCGTACAGCAGTGGCGGGGTCGCTTTCCCAGCCCGCTGCCCTTAGAGCTCTACACATCCTCCAACTTCATCGGCCTCTTTGTGGAGGAACAGGTGGCCGACATCCTCAAGCAGTTCGCAGCCGACTTTGCCACAGAGGCTGCAAGGAAGGCAGGTAGGAGCCAGATACCCACAATGCCCTGGGTTTGGAAGATGTTTGGGATCTTAGCTGCATGTCTCCCCTTCATTCTTTGTCACTTTGCTGTTGAGTGTTTAGAGTATGTCAGCATCAGTTCATCAGTTCAGGGCATCGTGTCGGGTTGTTAAAGCGCTCACTGCATCTGTCACTCTCACTGTCGTTAAACACAAGTGAAAATGAAGCTGACTGCCAAATAATATCTCCGGCTGCTCAGTGCCAAATCAGATTAGAGGCTGCGGTGTTGGTGTTAACGCTCTGTCATATTTCTGCTTCACGGTAAAGACACAGATTAGATCGTGTCATCAAAATCAGATATAGAAATGTTGATGGTTGTTGGTTTTTACAGTGTAACCCCACTGCAACTTCTTACATTTTTTATGAGGTGTATTTTCTACACAGTGTGTCGTTGGTGTGGTTCTGTACTGATCTGTCTGGTTACCCAGCTCCAGCTGCGTTCATCTCCTCTGTGAAGAATAAAAAGAACAGATGTGGTTTTTAGAGCCTGATTTTTATCATGTTTGATGGCAGGTTTAAATCTTTTTCTCCTTTCCTAAGATTTTGTCTGTACACTTCCCTCTAGGAGGAGAGCAAGTACACAGAGGGTTTCTGTTGCAGTTTTGTGCAAAATAGAAGCGATATATCAGAAAAATAGACAAAAAACTATTGCGAATGGTCTGTGTTTCAATCGAGTGATGTTACGTGAATAAAGCTGGTTTCTCTCCTCTTGTAATATCGTTCAAATTAAACGTGACGATGGATTTCCAGCAGTTTGCCTCTCGGGTCAAACTCGCTCCCTGCGGCCTGATATGGGTTGATAAGAGTTTCCATTTTAATTTTGCAACATATTGCACATACATACAGAAGCCAAGAAAGGCCATACTCGCAATTATTTATATCCTGTTATCTTGAGATGATGTCATATTATCGGGAGAAAATGATTTTGATATTGATAAGGTTAATTTTGACGTAGAAATATTAAGGTTTTATGGTAAATTAAGATAAAAATCAGGAGTAATACTATTGTCTATTTACTTGCATTTCCACAAACACACTTTTTATGATATAGTTGATCTCTGCGACACAGAATCTCACACATTATTAACACTGATGAAAAATAGGTTTGAACAGCAGAAACCGATGATCTCTCCTTCTTCATCTCATCCAGAGGTCCACGTGGAGCCTCACAAGAAGCAGCTCCATGTCACTCTGGCCTACAACTTTCCCAATGATCACCTCCCATCACTGGAGAAACTGGCCAAGGGCATTGAAGTCAAGCTGGGCTGTGATTGGCTGGCTGTCTTGTTCTCCCGGGACATCCGTTTTGCTAACCATGAGGTAGTTATTATTCACACTAACAAGATCACAGATATCGATTCGTTATAAATGTCAGCAACTCTACGTGTCTCCTGTGCAGACCCTGCGGGTGATGTACCCCTACATGCCTCAGAATGAGGATGAGCTGGAGCTGGTTCCAGGGGATTTTGTCTTCATGTCTCCGGTGGACCAGAGTAGCACCAGCGAGGGCTGGGTTTACGGGACCTCGCTCACATCTGGGCTGTCTGGCCTGCTGCCTGAGAATTATGTCAGCCTGGCCGATGAGTCCGACACCTGGGTCTTCCATGGGTGAGAGCACCTCACGCTCCTATAAGAGGTGGCTTTAACGACCCAGATAAGATTTAGTGTGAACAGTCTTTGTCCCAGATGGTCCTAATAATTTTGGTGACCCCCTAAACCTTGAATAATGTCACCATTGTACACAAGAAGTATCAAAATGTACATGTCATTCCAAATCCCGCAAGGTTGGATGGTGGATCCAAGTGGGCGGGGCTTGGGGCGGGGCTGAGAGCAGTTACTGCTTTGTTGTGACATCACAAAGTTCCAGAAGTCCTGACGGCTGGTTTTAAGGCTCAGTTTCTGAATACAGGCTGTGTGCATTTCTCTGTGGACTGAGGCTTTGATACTTTCACAGTATTAATATAGAACCTAGACCTGCTTTATGATCACAAACACATGGACATCTACCTTTAGACTATATGGGACCTTTAAATAAAAACAAAACATTTGATGATAATTACTTCAGGAGAAACCTGAAATGATAAATCTCTATGGAAATGTATTATTTTGGATCAGTTACAGATATCGAAGACGTATTTGGTTAATGCCAAAAAACTCCATGGATCAACTTTTCTTTGTTGCCAAAAGTAAATTATCCAGTTTGTACTTTATTCCTGATGCCTGTTCTCCTTGTCCACCACAGCTCCCATTCATTCTTCAGCTGTGGCCCCAGTGACAAGACCAGTAAAGAGAGAGGGATGTTTGACGGACTGCTGGACAGCCGACGCCCTGATAACACGAGTCCTGGAGACACACCCACCCTGAGTCTCATTTGTCATCCAATGCAGGTAATCTTGTGTTCAAGATTCACTTAGTTCACATTGTGTTTTTAAATTTAAAATGAAACATGTATGAGGTTTTGTATAAACATTATCAAAAACCCTGTAATTTATTGAAGTCTTTTCTTTCCCAGCAGGTCCTGCGGATCAGTGGGGGTCACTCCCGGCAGTCAAAGCGATCACTTTTTGTCTGCCGGCACGGTGAGAGGATGGATGTGGTCTTTGGGAAACACTGGCTCTCCCTCTGCTCAGACAGTAAAGGTGAGCACATCCACTCTGAAGGTCTGGCTCATGTGAATGGAGAATTTCATGAATATTGATGTATTGATGGGTTGGACGACCTTCCTCCTTTCATTAGACAAATAGTAGGTTATAGAAATAATCTACTTACTAGAAGTGTGTATTTTTGTTGTTCGGCAGGTAGATATATACGTTCCAATCTGAACATGCCCCCCAGTTTGCCACTGTGGGGAGGACAGAGAGACTACGACATGGACACTCCTCTCACTGTGTTTGGGTCCACACAGGCTCGACTCGTGGGTACGTCACCTGTATAGATCTAAGTGATGTGCTACACCTGGTGTGAGAGAACTGAAGCACAGCTCAGCATTTTGTTAACGAAACATATGTGTGTTAAATATGTGTGTTTCCAGGTGAGGCCCTGTTAGAGAGTAACACGGCGATAGACTTTGTGTACTGTTCTCCGTCTCTGCGGTGCGTTCAGACTGCACAGAACATCCTGAAAGGTGACAGAGTCTCCAACATTCACTCACTGATCCCTGAACAGCCACACAGAGACTTTCGTTGAACTAAACCTGTACTTTATAAAGTTAGATTATTGTTTGATCGGTTGTGTTTGTGTGAGCAGGTCTGCAGCAGGATGGTAAACTGAAGGTGAGGGTGGAACCGGGGCTGTTTGAATGGACCAAGTGGGTTTCTGGGAACTCCCTGCCTGCGTGGATACCCCCAGCTGACCTGGCCGCAGCCCACTTCAGTGTGGACACAATGTACAGGTGATGCAAACAACACACTGTGCAAGTAATTATATGATATGTGCATATTTAGTAATGTAAATATGTTTATCATCGGCAAAACAGCAGATACAGCATACAAAAACAAAATGACATTTGAGTTGAATGTGTCACAGCTACTATTGTATTACAGAGCTGTGTCTTAGCCAGCCTCAGGATACCAGAAAACTTGAGCTAAGCCCAAAGAAATCAGGCTAAACCACTAATCTCTCTCCATGATGACTTGACTGTTCATGGTTTCATTGCAACTTCTTTGCCTTTTGCATTTTTTTCCACTGAATGATCCAATAAAAATGTAGCAGATTTCAGGTAAACACTCAGAGAAACCAAATCCTGCAAGGTTGGATGGTGGGTTCAGGTGGGTGGGGCTTGGGGCGTGACTGAGAGTGGTGACTGCTTTGTTGTGACATCACAAAGTTCCAGAAGTCCTGACGGCTGGTTTTAAGGCTCAGTTTCTGAATACAGGCTGTGTGCATTTCTCTGTGGACTGAGGCTTTGATACTTTCACAGTATTAATATAGAACCTAGACCTGCTTTATAATCACAAACACATGGACATCTATCTTTATGCAACATGGGACCTTTAAACTACCTTCTTTTTGTGTTCTTCTACCCAAACAAATGTGTCAGGTGTTTATAATGATTCACACAGTATTTATTGCATCAAGAGCCCAATGGTCACTTCCATTAAAAAAAAAATCTCAGATCATAAGCAATATCAAATATTAAATCCATTCTTCATTTTTCTCTTTTCAACATCACATATTATCTGTTTGATCTGTTGTGTGCTTTGCATTTGCAGCATGTGAACATGTGTATACATACTGTATATACAGTACATGTTTGTACAGTGTTCAGTTTACATGCACTACCTGCAGCTGCAGCTGTGTTGTTTATCCACTCTGTCGGCCCTGCAGAGATTTCCTTTTATATCCCTGCGGTGCTGAAGTGTCTGTAGCTGGTTTTACTTGTCAAATCTCAACTTTCTCACTGAAAACAACCAACAAATCTCAGTGCACATCCAACAAATCTCTTCACTCAATAGAAGCTGAGTTTGCAACACAGTTTTTTTTTATGTGGCATTGGTTTTCTGATAACTGGTATTTGTCTCCATGTAGACCTCTGATCCCTGTCAGCAAGCTCACTGTGTCTGAATCCTATGAGAACTACATGAGTCGGAGCTACCAAGTGACCAAAGATATCCTGTCAGACTGCAAAAACACTGGTGAGAGACACACAGCAGAGCTCCTGGAGCTTTTTGCAATAGCTTGAGGTTGTTGAGTTTGTGTAGGTGAATCTTTTTACATTCACATGTGTTTGTCCTCTGCTGATGTTGCATCCTGCCTTGGTTTCCACTCTCTGTAGGAAACAACGTGCTGATTGTAGCCCACGCTTCTTCCTTAGAGGCCTGCACACGCCAGCTGCAGGGCCGCAGCCCACAGAGCGCCAAGGACTTCATCCAAGTAGTCCGAAAGGTCTGTTCACCACATCTCTGTTTTGATCTTTTTCTTCTATACATCCCACTTCACTATCCTTCCATCATTACTTCCATCTGGTCCCCTCAGTTCCCCTCCCTATCCTCACTGTGGTTGCAGAAACATGGGTGTGTGCACTTAAAACTCCAGAGATGTGAAGCATCCGCTTGTATGCATGACAGAAAAAAACAAACCACTTTCCTCCAATGTTCAAAAGGTTTCTTGTTTTCATTCACAGGCAGAACGAAGAAAAAGTTCCATCTGAGCTCCTCATGAAAACACATCTTCACTTTGTTTTCTGTGTCATGATTTCATTTTAATGTGGCCATGAAAAATATAGTTTAAGAAAAAGTTAAGCTAAATGTGCACATGTCCACTCCTCTAACATTACATCTGTTATTCAGGAGTATTGTTATAATCACTGCTGCATTAATGTGTGAGCAGCATTTTGTATTGTATTTGGTTATAAAGATATTTATGTTGATAATTACAGTTCAGTCAGAATATTTCACTGAAGAACATGAAGAATTGCTATTAAATTACTAGTAAATGAAAAACTATAACTTTCAGATAAATGTAGTGCAATAAAAACTACATTATTTTTCTGTGGAGTAGAAATGTGATGAAATACTAAAGTGCAAGTGCCTCAAAACTGTATTTAAGTAACTTAATTAAATTGACTTTGTTAAAGTTTAATACACCAACACATCAGCTCACAATCTCTGATATATATTAAATTCATAATTTGACTTAAAAAATAGAAATATGGGACATTCACTGTCTTCAATCAGCAGTATGATGAGGACTTAACATATTTACGTTTCGATCGGAGTCCAAATTTCTTTTATTATTACTACTATATTTGTGGCATTAGTCATTGCTGCACTTACCACCTGATCTAAACTTTTAGGTTTTTCCACCCTGACTAAATTCATTTCTGAGAGAAATTCCTTATAAAGGCCAAGTTTACATATACAAAAACAAATCACATGATCTAACAGTTTTATTGTACATGCCACCAGATGGCTGCACAGGGCTGTTCAGGGGTGTCGTACTTCAGCTCGAAGCTGCTCACTCCTCCTAAAACTAACCCTTCATTCCTCTGCTTGGTCCTCAGATCCCCTACCTGGGCTTCTGCTCCTGCGAGGAGCAGGGAGACACGGGGGTGTGGCAGTTAGTGGACCCTCCCATCCTCCCCCTCACACATGGACCAAACCACTCCTTTGACTGGAGGGAGACACTTCTGCAAGAATGATGATCTGACCCCCCCGCCCCCCAAACCTGATCATACTGTACTCCCACAGACTGCAGTCACAAGTTTCAGACCAGTGGCCCCAGAAACACTGGGACTTCTCTCTTCACACAGCTGGTGGTGTCTCAGCAGTGATGGTTGAAGGAGCCAAGTCCCAGTTGGTGAACTGACTCATTTCTTCATTGATTTATCAAATCCCCAAAAATCAGTGTACGTTTTGTTTTGTTTTTTTGTAAGAGGGAAGGAGAGGCCGGTTTGAGCAGTGTGGCTGGATGTCAGCTCGATCATGCTTCCTTACTGTCAGCCCAGTCTCAGGAAGTTTTGTGAAATTAGCATTAGCTCTGCCTCTGTGCATGGTGCATGATTATCAAGAAAAATATTATCCCAACATGAATCTAATGGTTTAAGTCAGCAGTAATGTCACTAAAACCTTAAATGTGAAAGTTGGAGGGTTTAGCTTTTAGCTCAGGAGGATCAGGTTTTGTTTGTATTTACCAAAGTTTCACTAAATTTCACTGAGCCAAATAGTTTTAGTTTCCTGGCTGAACACAAGCTAGATATCAAAGTAAACCCGGCCCACACTTGGGCCACATGCTTGTTTTCTTCTGGTCCAGTTTACACCTGGTTCCCAGATCTGGCCCACATACAGCATGACTCTCAGATGCTACGTCTTCATTTCGACCAATTCTGGCAAACAGCTGGAACATCTTCCGGCTGTCAGTCATTTCGGCGGATAACAGCCAGAATCTTCCCGGATGTAGAAGAATATGGGCCAGACTCAGGCCAAGGTTTCTTCTGAACCAGCTCGCTCTTCCAACTGGTTTGATTTACTTGTCTAAACGTAACCGTTCACTAATGTTCAACATTAGCCGTGTCTGGAATCACTCTGTTGTTTACTCATTAACTTTAATGAGCAGTAAACTGAGGCAGATGCAGTGTCTCACAGCTGCAGTTTTGGTATCTATCAAATCTGATGCATTGTGGGATTATTTGCTGTAAGTCTGAGGACAGTCTACAGTAAATGAGTTTCATAATTCAGAAAAATGCACTAGATAGAAAATAGTGATTTTGGACACAGCTTTGACTAATGCATAACATGTGAATGTTAGCATGTTAAAATGTGTGCACAGCTAAAGTTAGCATCACCATGTCACCACGCTAGTTTAAGAGGGAAGAATGTTGCATGTTAACATGCTAACATTAGCACAGCTCAGTTGTACTCTGAGCTTAACTGCAACATCTCACATGCTAATTGTTAGCCTTGTTAGCATTATTACAGAGGCTAAACCTTTTTGATTTGGGAAACATTGTGGGATTAAAGAGCAGCATTTTAGGGTCGAATTGGACCAAAATCTACATGTGTCCACAATATTTGATTTGCTTTTGAGTTTGTGTTTATTTCACAAAATTTTATGAGACTATTGAGTATTTTGAGTTTGTCACGAGTGTCATAACAGTACTGCTTTCCTGCACAGTTTCACCGTACATGTGAATAAGAACACAGCGGCTGTTGACTCAGCTCCTGACCAGAATGAAAACAGATGGTATAAACTGTTTGAAAAGAAATCTTATCCATTGTCCTGCTTGTTCTGCTTCAGTCTCTGAGAGAGGACGTATCAGCTCCGGTTTCAAGTCTTCATCAGGGACTTTCCTGATGCTTCCCACTTAATGTGGCCCCTCATATTGTCTTTATTTTGGCACCACATGTAGCACATACAGTACAGCTGTGCTCTCTACCGGTCATGTAGTGTGCGTACAAAAATCAAACATCCGCATCTATAACAGCACAACCTGCACTATTGACAATCATACAGTAGCTTCTTGATTCTGGTCCAGCAACATTTTGAGTCTGTGTTGTGATATGTTGTTCAGGGGTTCAGAGTAGCTGTAAATATCATATTTTAAAAGGAAAAAAAATAGTCTTCCAATTTTATTTCTATTTATTTATAAACATTTCTTTCAGATGTTACAAGCAAAAATATATATAAAAAAGAGGATCATCGCTTTTAACAGCATGTAAGAATTTATCTCAGGTGTTGACTGCATTTAAAACATATGTATATGCAGCTTTGAAAACTGTTCCATTGATTGAGTGACTGTGTTGTTGTGAGTGCCTCTTGAAATTAAAGTGATGTCTCCTGATGAACTGACTGCCCACTCATAGCTACAGAAGAAGAAGTGAACTCCATCTGTTGCCGCGGCTGATGCTTGATGTAAGCCACATGTGCGATGTGCATTGTAACACTTGCATGTTTTGAATTTATCATAAGACAGTTCTTTACTTATCCCTCTCTAGCCTGGGTTGAATTTCAAAGATATTTTATTGCTTGGAGAACTGACAACTATATGTCCTATCAGGTGCTTCCTAAAGCCATACATGATGGAAACTCGTTCAGAGGGCTTCAGTGCAGTTCCCATTCAATGAGATATTCCAGCCTACATCCTGTCAGCTTACGTCAGAAAGTGTGGCTCCATGTGGTTTATTTTGCTCACTTCACTGACAGGAGCAACAGATCCCCGCTTTAACTTTTCAGGCCCAGGTGAATCCTGTGTTCACGGCTTCGAAATTACATTTACAAAAAATATAATAAACAATTAACAGGATAAAAAAAATTTAAAAAGAATAAAAAATCTAAATAATTGGCTCTGGTTCAGCACATTAGTCCTCTAGAAATATCCAGCTTTCTTTATCGGTTGCATCCTTTGAAGTTCGTGACACACCTGTGAGCTGTGGACCAATCCTGTCGCCTAGCAACACCTTGACAACATGTAATTTTTTATTTTTTTTTACAAAAACTTGAGGTTTTAAAACCCTTTGTATTTTAATAGTAGCAACCTTTAGCTGTTCATCTGAGCTGAAACCCAGTACTTACATTTAAAAGTGTAATTGGCGTTGTTTGCTGTCATATTATTTTCATAACCAGTGCGCAATGAATCCTGGGATAGGTTCGACCACGAGGATCCACCTGTTGAAGGTCGACGGATGCAGCCCCTGAATTAGGTCACAGCTACAGTTCCCAAATTTCAGAGGTTCCCAAATGACATAGTACATAGTTCCCTGTAAAACTACAACTTCTTTTTTTACATTATTGTTTTTATACAAGTTTTACAGTGTATGAGTTTGTCAGTGAGCTTTAGAGGTGACAGGAGGCGGATTCTTGAGCTTTTGAGGGAGCCAGGCCAACTCTTTCCTCCTGTTTCCTCTCTTTATGCTAAGCTAAGCTAATCCACTTACAACTCTAGTTTAATATTTAAAGGCTGGAGTTTTTTGACCTTTAGTATTCCTGTGGAGCTTTTCTTTCCTATGAGTGGGCCTTAACTTTGCTGGAGAGCTCAAGGACACACACACTGCATTTTCATGAGTGACACTGAATGTAAATACAACTTTTATTCGTTTACAATAAAATTCCACAGGGCACGTCAAAACAAACATGAGACTGACATCACGACGTCTGCTCATCGAACTCTCTGCAACAATGCAAATATGTGTATGTCTGAAAATGTCAAATTAACACAATTACAAAAATCTAATCTATGTGAACAAACCTTCACTATAATAAGTGCAACACAACATGACTGTGTCTCCTCACTGAAGCATTTTTGAAATTCGGCCATTTTGGAAATCTTCCTTTGCAAACATCTTCCTTTTAGGATCCTCATCTTCAAATTCATTCAGGAAAAAACACATCTACTTAGAAACCATCATAATAAATACTCTTAATTTCCCGGGATGTAAAAACATGTATTTAATGCTTAAGTCAATGTCCATATTGTGGAAACAGAGAGATACACCTTCCTTTTTCTTTGACCTGCAAGCCAGTAATATCCAGTCCAATTAAATATCTGTCAGAGCAGCACATATTGTATTAAAGAGTCAGAAAGATTTCTAGATTATGAGACATCAGTTTAAAGAGTGAAGAGAAGCCATGTGAGAAAACCCAGGAGAGAAGCCATGTTTTTCTTGTATTCTTCATTTATTGTCTGACCATATCACCAAACTTACACAAATTAATTTAACTTTTCTTCTGTTGAAATTAAAATATATTTGTTGGTTTATAACTTAAGATGAGGTGTGTCTGGAGGCTTTATGGAAAATTGATTTTGTCTGTTCTTGTGTTTGTGAACACAACAAGTGAGTTATAAAGGAGAAAGTTGCTATTTTTAAACAGCTGTAATATTTTCATATTTTGAGTAAGTAACGTGTCATTCAGTGTTTATTTGCAGTTTGTTTGACAGAACATGAAACAAAAGCATCATTTTTTTCTCCATAGCAATAACATTAGAAGCCAACAGGTGTGCAGATTTAGTATCTATCCATCTACACTGCAAAAACTGTAAAGGAGAACAAACTGAATAAAATCCTACATCCTTCTTTTTGTTGTGTTTTGTGAGTGAATCCAGAATGAATCCTCAGAACGAAAGTCAGCTGACCAGCAAACTTTTTCATCAAACAGTTTTGGAAAATATCAGAAAATTATTGTCATCAAATCAAAACAAGATTGTTTTTTTTTGTTGTTGTTTTTTTTTACATTTTTGAAATATATATAGATACTGTTTCTACTAAACAACAGCAATAGGCTGCTTCTTTAAATGCACAAAAGGGCAGTGATAGTGGTAAATTAATAGGTAAGCAATGAGTGCAGTGAATGGCAAAAATAGGTTCATTCTAACAGAGCATTTATCTGTGTTTTGGCCTTTTAATGGAGCCTCTCTTTCTTTAGAGGTCCCATGTTTTACACTGTTGCTGTGTTTTATCTGAAGTGTTGATCTCCATAAGAAGATATATCTGTGGTTTTAAAAACCAAAAACCATCTCAGGCTTCTCTCTGGGGCTCTAGTAACAACAGGTCAGTCAGCCAATCAGAAGAGAGGATCTGAGTCTCTCTTCTGATTGGCTGACTGTTTACTAAGTAATCGAACAAAAATATCACAGATTTCAGGTAAACACTCAGAGAAATAAAGTCCTGCAAGGTGGGCGGAGCTTGGGGCATGGCTGAGAGTAGTGACTGCTTTGTTGTGACATCACAAAGTTCCAGAAGTCCTGTTGGCTCGTTTTAAGGCCAGTTTCTGAATACAGGCTGTGTGCATTTCTCTGTGGACTGAGGCTTTGATACTTTCACAGTATTAATATAGAACCTAGACCTGCTTTATAATCACAAACACATGGACATCTCCCTTTAGACTGTGTGGAGCTTTAAAGGCTCCCCGTGCACAGTCTGACCTCTGGTCGGCTGTGGAGTATGTACCCTTTTTGTTTGTATCATGCATGGGCACAGGGGTGCATTTGAAATGATACACATCAGTAACATTCACCAGGCACTTTATGCATTATAAATGAGTGAAGTTATATCTCTGGTTATATCTGAATAATCCTGGAGGAGTGAAGAACCTCTTCCTGTTGGACGACTGCAGCTCGTCAGAGGGGTGGAGGCTATATACTTCTTACTATGACATAATACTTTGAAGAGGATCTGACATGCCAGTGCGGAACTGCTTCTTTTGTCTCCACTCGTCCTCCTGTCAGATCTGTCAGACCATGGCCTGAAGTTTTTGACTAGAGCTGTTGGTCTAAGACAGGACTCCTTCTCTTTGTCCAGCCAAGTGGATCCTCCATGTCCTGAGGACAAAAACTAGAGTATGATGTGAGCTGAAGGAAGTGATGTGACAGAGGGGGCTGTGATAGAAAGCCCCAGCTGCTCTCTCCACAGACGAATGACCTGGAGCTCAGCGCTGCTCCTACACAGCTCACGCAAACATTCATGGGGGATGGAGATAACTTAAGGACTCCAAAGTGGGCCTCCACCATAATGATGAAGGTTTTTCAGTGTTTGATGCCACACTTAATCTTAAAAAGCAAGCTGTGTTTGAATGTGATTATTCCAGTGGCAGACTCCAGATTAGATTCCCTACTGGTTTAATTTACCCACCAGCAGCATCACGGGAATGATCTGTAATGTCAGCTACACAAAAAAGTGAAGGTTGACCAACAAAACAATGATAAAACCTCCTCAAACAGATAGTTAGACATTATAAAAGTTTTATTACAGACAATTTAGATAATAAATAATGTTATATACATTTATATATGTGTGATGTTATCCCTTTCTTGCTGAGGAAAGGAAATACCACTCATATATATATATATATATATATATATATATATATATATGTGTGTGTGTATGTGTGTGTGTGTGTGTGTGTGTGTGTGTGTGTTATTTGTTTTTTTCATTTAATTATGACACAGTAAATATAAAAAGAAAATACTTATAACAGTGTGTGTTGTATTATAGCCTACTTTATTTCTTTGACTTATTTTTATGTAGACATTTAACATTTTTCATATAAGATATTTGTTCTTTTTGCTTTATATTTCTAATGAAAGTGTCAACATTTTGTCAGTTATGTGTCACTTCCTGTTTTATTTTGGCATGTCTAACCCACAGACTGTAAATAAAAGTGGATGTAGACTATCTACTGACCATCAGGGGGCGACTCCACTGGTTGTAAACAGAGTCTGATTGTATTGAAGTCTATGAGAAAATGTCTCTACGTCACACTTGATTTATTACCTCAATAATGTTTTCCTGATGAGTTTATGGTCCCAGTCTCTAGTTTCAAGTCTTCTTCAATACAACATGATGTTTATTTTTTTTAATTATGGTCCATTTATAGGAAAATAGACCATAAAGCAGAGGATATATTAGGGCAGGGCTACCGTGTGATTGACAGACTGTACCACACAATCAGGATAGAGTACAGACGAGGTCAGCTCCACCCTCACTCCTCCTCAGCTCCACCTTCTCCTCCAAATATGGTTTCTTCTGGTTTCAAAAAAAACAAGATGGCGATGGACAAATGACTAAATCGAGGCTTCCAGACGGCAGCTCGCAAACAAATGGATGACGTCACGGTGGGTCTCCCATTGGTCTTACCGTCCCTCGGTTTAGATTTACAT
Source organism: Trachinotus anak (assembly GCF_046630095.1). NCBI lineage: Eukaryota > Metazoa > Chordata > Actinopteri > Carangiformes > Carangidae > Trachinotus > Trachinotus anak. The sequence continues at coordinate 3,091,223 of NW_027273885.1, read as the reverse complement.
TTCCTGCCCTGGTGTTTTTCCCGCACCTGTGATTGTTGACCCCGCCCCTAATGTGTTGCACCTGTGTCTCATTGTCGTCACCTCCTGGTGTATTTAGTCTGCGTCTTCCCGTTGCAGCAGTTTCTTTGTGTTTGCCTGAGTGTGTTTTTGACCAGTTTCGACTGTGAGTTTGCTTGTTCTTCTCTGATGACTCCTGAGTACTGATCCTTCTCTCTGTATTTTAAACCTGCCTTTTTATCTACACCTGAGAGTCCTGCATTTGAGTCCATATCCTGTGGTTCTGATAATTAGCATCAAACCTCCTTCTTCACTGTCACCCAAGAGCTCCCTAATCGTCCAGACCACAAAACTTTAGATGGATATTTTAACACTGCATATTATATATTATATATTATATTTTTTTCATTACTGATCAGTGATTACAAAAATTATGTCTGTTTATTCAGTTAAATAAGTTCAAGACTCATCCCTGATATCTTACAATACTACTCCTAGATTCAGTATAAAATAGTTTCATTGTAGATATTTGCAAAGCCTTTAACCACATATGACATGAATTTATGTTTCTATGAATTTGGTAAAAACTTTAACACCATTTGTGAAATACTTACATTAAATTGCCCCATTGAATGACAAAGAAATTTGTACCTAAGATTAGATCATATTTTATGACCAATTCTTGCAGGAAACCAGGTCATTCAACAGAGTTCGCTGACTTTTTCTTGCCACTGTTGCTCAAACATGCAAATCCTTGTTGCTGTCGTTGGAATGGAAAACCTGATGTGAGTTCCATTTTCTGAATTTGGTTGTTGAGATTCAAATTTAAATGTTTAAATTTAAAATAAAAATGGAAAGCAGAACTACAGGAGGCCTCTCCTGAAAAGCAAGAATGACTGCAGGAAGTAATAACCTGCAGGAAGTTCTTTCTGAGGCCAGTAAAGTGCACAGGAAGGTCATCCTGGTGAGTTAGAAATGAATGCATATGTTTATGGCTCCAACTGTTGTCAAGTAGGTGGCACAGAAGTGGCTGATTTTTTTTGTGTTACAGCTGCATGTTGGGTAAAAGCAGTACAAGCGTCTGGAGCCCAAGAGGACTGAATATCACATCATGTCTCAAACTGTTGACGTGACCACGGAGCCTCTGAAATGGCCCATTGCTCCAGACGGCTACATCCCCAACTCTGTGATCCGGAGCTGGAGGGGGAAGGGGAGGGGGCTTGGCCAAACAGACTGTTGGGATGATGTCATCTTTTATAGTCTTCATCAGGACAGCACAAGTGACGAGGAGGACGATAGCACAAGAGTTTTTTGGTTCATCCAAGATGAGGAGGAGGACGAGGAAGAGGAAGAGGAGATGTATGAGGTGAAAAGGAGGAGGAGAGAAAAGCAAGATGGGATAAACAAAAAAGAGGAGGATAAATCAGATGTGAAGAGAAAAGAGGATAAGAACACAGAGAGGGAAGTTGAGAAAAATGAGAAAGAAAATAAGAAAAAGATGGAGGTGGAGGGAAAGGAAGTGGTAGATGAGAGGAGAGACAAGATGGATAGAAGTGACCTGAAGCCGTCCTACGACTTTCAGACAAAGACACATCTGAACCAGCTGAAAACATTTGATGACAGAAAAATAAAGCCTCAAAGGCAAGAAGCTGGTTTGACATACAGTTCAAGGGATGCGAACTTCCTGTAAGTATTAAAACAGAACAACTTTCTTCTGCAAGTTGCACAAGTCTCCATAAATAACTGAATATATGTCACCTTTTTTTCTAGTCCACCCTCCTCTCATGAAAACGGACCTGAACCGATGATAGACCTGAGGGAAGACATGAAGCTCTGTGAAGCCGTCACACCTCCGCTGCAATATCTCTCAAATACACAGAGACCAATGAGTTTCATTCCTGAAGGTACCAGCAAATGATGCTGAACTGGCGTTTGAGAAAAATTATTTTTCCCTTTTTCACTTTGCAACATTTTTTTTCCACTTCTATAGAGCGGCCAAAGCCTCCAGTGGAAAGTCCTGTGGTGTCTGCACATACTTTCATCCCAAAGCAAGGTTACTATCATCAACACTACACTCTGTATATGTTCATTCAGCGCAGGAATACACTGGGTCTCTCACATGAACACAATTGTGCTTAACTAGTGGGTCTCAGTGAGTTATTTGGAGTAATTTGGAGTTTTCTCTTGGTCCAGACTTTGTGTATGAGCCACTCTGATTTAACATTTACAATCCTTTCATCTGATTGAATTTAGAATTTAAATATTTTACAAAACATTAAAATAAAACAATGTGACATGGATATTCTCTATACAATATCACTATGTTTACATACCACGCTCTTACCTGTCCAGTAAATATATGGCTTTGACCAGCAGCTGTGAGCTTAGCTTAGCATGAGGACCAGAAATGGGGTAAAAAGGCTAGTCTGGCTCTGTGAAGACAATAGAGTCCACCTAACAGTATCGCTAAAGCTCACTTATTAACACAGTAGATCTTGTTTGTTTCACTCGTACAAAAACCAAAGTGTGTAAATAAGAACTTTTATGGAGGTTATGTGACATACTATTTCTTGATCCGATGCTGCAAATTCTTGAAGTCTCTTGTGAGTTTTAGAGGTGCTGATAAAACGATTGTGTTACCTTGGACAGAACCAGGCTAGCTATCTCCCTCTACCCTCAGGAAAGAAGAAGGATTTAGGATAAAGAACCAAAAATGTTCTTGCATGAGGCCCATTATATTGTACACTATTTAAATCACCATTCTTGATATTTAATCTTCTTTGTGTTGTAGGTACCTTTTCAATAGCTGAAGAACCCAGATTTAGAACGTATCTACCAACTACAGAGCCCCAAAACTGGACTTCTCAGCCCCAGAAGCCTACCCCTTCAATCCCAGAGGATCCTCAACCCCAACCAGACCTTGCCCCCCCTGAATGTTTGCCTGTCAAAGACAAAAGGTTCCTCCTGTCCTCGGCCAAGTATAACAACATCAGAGACCAAGAACGTTTGCCCCTCGATCGAAAAGTCATCGAGCTCTATAAGAAGTTCAGAGTTGGGAACAAGAACTTGTCAGGCCATGGAAAAATCTCCACCACTGCTGGGCACTCTCGTGCTTCTAGGGCTAATACTGGGGGTCTGAACAGTGGCCTGAGTAACTCTCCTGCATTTAAGACTAAGCAGTCTAATATTCAAACTCAACCCTGTAGGATTATCCATCCTGAATGTCCCAGCCACCCACTCTGTTCTGACCCTGCACAATTTTCCCAAACTATCAACTCTATCAAAGACCAAAGAGGGCACAAGCCGATGCCTGAGTGGAGGAAAAACCTTTACAAACTAATTTCTGTCCAAGGTTTCCGTTCACCTCGGGCAGCAAGGCGGGCCACGACAGAGCATCCAGTGAAGCCTTCCAACGCTGGACAACTGGCAGCATCCATACCCTCGATCCAGCCTGGTCAGGGAGCAGCACATCAGAGGGTGGTGCAGAAGATTCAGTTGAAAGACCCCCCGGAGCTGGCCTCCCCGAACTTCCATCATGTGATCCCAATGGCCTCCCAACACAGCTTCTTTACTTCGGATCCCTGTGGGAAGACTCAGTATGGAAGGCTGCAGTTCGACTGGATGAGGGGACATGACTAGGACAAGCTGCTGAAAGTATCCACAGTTTAGACCAAGGACACTGTTTAGAAAGTCGTGGATGAAAACAGGGCTTCGTACCATCTGCTTAGCAACTGACCAGCACCATTTCATTATGGGCTCATTTGGTTGAACAATAAAATAATTTGTTGTGCATCATTTTCGTCAACATTTTGGCTAATTAATAGAGTAATTTAGGTACAGGTCATCTTATTTGAAAGCCAGCACAATCTAGCATGCTAGCAGGCTAACATTAGCATTCAGGTAAACATGCAACCCCACAGCTGCTACAACAACTATATTCATTGAAAACTTCATTAGGAACACCATACTAAGACTGGGTACCCTCAGTTCTTTATGTCATTGATTGATGTTGATCTGCCCGATATTGACATGAATGCATCACATCAATTCTGCACATTCATGCTGCCAATCTCCTTTTCTACCACATCCCAAGGTGTTCTACAGGATTCAGGTCTGGAGACTGGGCAGGCCACCGAAGTTCACTGAACTCCACTTCATGAAACCAGTTGGAGATGACTTTTGCTCTGTGACATGGAGCATTATTCTGCAGGAAGTAGACATTAAAATATGGTAAACTGTGGTCATGAAGGGGTGAACATGGTCAACAATACTCAGGTAGAATGTTGTACTCGAACCATGATTGATTGGTGTTAAGACCCAAAGTGAGTCATGAAAACATTCCCCACACCCTTACACCACCACCATAAGGAGTTGACACAAGGTAGGTTGGGTCCATGGATTCAAACTCTGACCCTACCAACTGCTGCCTCAGCAGAAATCCAGATCCATCAGACCAGAGCTACGTTTTTCCAGTGTTCAAATGTTCAGTGTTGGGTCCAGGTTTCTGTTGGTGGCTGACAGGAAGTGGAACCTGCTCTCTCTGCTGTTGTAATGCATCTGCATCAAGGCTGAGATGTTTTTCTGCTCACCACAGCTGTAAAGAGTAGTTATCTGAGTTACCGTAGCCTTTCTGTCAACTCCAACCAGTCTGGTCATTCTCCTCTGAGATGTATAATAAAAGTATAAATCAACAATAAGTGTCTGAGCTGTCATGTGATGTATAAATAATGACACAAAAACTGAACAGATACAACTCACATAACTTTATTGACATTTGTTTCTTGACATCTGTGTGTTTCCAATTCAACATGACCTTCACATCAGTGGCAAAACATTTTGTTCTCTATCAAAGAATCTAAATAGAGAAACTCTATATTAACCCAAAAAAAATTAAAGCTTAAACACAAATAATATGGCAAATGTTACCTCACATTATCTCAGGAGGTTTAAATTAAGTATAATACACAATAAAGGCCTATAAAATAAGAGAAATACAATAAGACACTGGCTGTACATTGGGTTTACTGAATATCTATTGTGATTGAACAGACAGATCTATGTAAGGCAGACAAACAGTTTACATGTACTGAAGTGGCACTTTGATAGAAACTATAGACAGACAAGAAAATGGCATTTCAGACATATGTGTATTTCATTAGGCGACTTATTATTAAGGTCAACAAGTTTGAAATTCTATTGCTTTTGGAAACACTTGTGTTATTTGGAGTACAGCATCTTACATTACAGCAAATGCAAATGGTTTTTATTTATTTTGCCATTAATTATACAGAAAACCTGCTAAAATTCTGAATAGTGCATGACATTCACCAAAACATATATTGTCATAATTATTACTTCCATATGTTGTAATTATGACTTAGCAGCTGATAATTACAGGATAAAGATCTTTTAATTTTGAAGATATAGATTCAATATTTGAGTTATTAATTGTCATCATAAGATTCTGTCTGAAGACAACTATATCGTAATTAGGAGATACAGATGTAATTATGATACTAAGTCAAAATGACAAGATTACAGGAGTCATAATTATGAGAGAAGTTTAAGTTTTGTTTGTTGAATTCAGTGTGATTCTGTAGAGCTACAGCGCAGCATAGCACCATCAGCACAAATGAGTTCATAATGTCCATTTAACCAAGCTGTGAGCCAGTGTGGCAATACAGCTGGGAAATACTGTGATGGTTTAAAGTAATGTCCTGCATTATTACTTACTTTCTGTCTCTAAATCAACAGTGATTTGTACATGAAAACCACTTCTGTGCCCTTTACCCTTTAAAAAGTCCACCATACGACTGTATAACCACAACTGTAGCATTTACACCTCATTTAAAACCCATCAGCTAACGGTTGATGCTGCACGCCACATCAGCAAAGCATAAACAGGAGAAACTGTTGCTGCTATACAACAGCCCAGTGCACTTTTAAAATCAGAGCAGAAAGCTGACAACAGATGCTGTGGGCCAGTAGATCCAGTGTTAAACAAGTGTTTCCCGGTCATTTAGTGAAACTGAACATCATATACTCTGAGTACAAAGCTGTGTAACAGGTGGAGTAAAACAAAATGCTCTACAGCTTACGATCATGCATATTAAATAAATTCTCTCAGTGTAGAAGAGGTAGCTGGTACACTCTTAAAACATCAGCTGAAAATGTTACATTCAACATGAGCTGAATAAAGATTCTGCAGAAAAAAATGCCAACGTAATAAAATACAATGACTCCAATGGATAAAGTCTGATTATGGATTTAAATTATTATAAATGACGACTGTTGGCCACAGATTTAGAGCTGATGAATGAATTTACATTTATATTTACATTTGTCAACTTTCACATTTAAATGAGCCTCATTTCACTGCAGAATCGTCTGCACCGAAGTGCTTGGAAACTCGTCTTTGGTACCATCAAAAAATCAGCTTTTCCAAATGAGAACGCAGCTAAAAGCTAAAAGAGGAACTCTGCTGTAACGTCTCTTTTTTTAACCTGCTAGTGGCAAACGATGCTGGACACTGATGAAACATCCTTGGAGAAAAATATTTGAGAATGCTGAATTTTAGTGGCATACCATTAACTGTGAAAATGATACTGCATTGATACGCTTTAAAAAACAAAGAAGGGTTTCACCATGAGGATATCAGCCAGCGATGGTGCACTAAGTGCTGACGACAGCGTTTGAAGGCCATTTTGTGTTTCCCACTGATGATCCCATTGAGGCGGTTTCTACGCGGCTCAGGAGATGGTTCCATGAGGTACTATATGTAAGAGCAGGCTGGAACCAAGACCAGGAGGGCTGCAGAGTGTAGTGATTCTGAACCAGCTGAGCAGCGTCGTACCAGACTGAGCACAACATTGGTTCAAGTAGAGTTTGAAATCCTCAACAATTTGACTGAGCTCACCTGGTGCAAAAGCAAGAAACCACACCAAGTGTGTAACCTTGCAAAAAAAGGAATTCAAGTTTTTACTTGACACAAGACTGTGACTGACTGTACCCGAGGACCTGGTCACCTCCGCAGCCCCGCCCCCTCAGCAGAGCAGGATTATCTGGCGTCGTTGAGCTGCCTGGCCACCGTCAGGATCTCCTTGGCTCCTTTGCTCAGCAGTAAGTTGGCCAGGTCGACCCCCAGCCGCTCTGCTCTGTCCTGGGCTTCACCGGAGATCTTGCTGGCTGTCACTCCCACTCGCTGGATCGGCTCAGCCACCTCCTCTAAGTTCTGTCACACGTAAACACATCATCAGTGTTGACACAAACGAAAAACAGATGATTTCCCACTTATTACTTGTTCCATCCAGTTTCTTCGGCTGTTACCTTGTCCTCAGCAGAAATGCTTGTCTGCATGGTCTCCTTCAGACTGTCTGATCCGTCCAGGCTGTACACTGCCCCCGTCAGGTAGAGCTGGGAAAACACAACAAACTGTCCTTCAACTTTTATACTTTTTGTACTTTTTAATCTGAGTCACAGCCAACATCTCAGATACGTTCAGCAATGTAAACAGGTTTACAGCTGTGCCCATTCACATCTGTAAAAATCTGAGCTATCAGAGCTTTCTTCTTCTTTGTCACAATATTATGCTAGTAGCAGCTAATGTAGCCTTGAGCTACACAACTTTAGATGCAGTAGTTCTCCCCAACACTTAAACAGACTTTAATGTCTGAAATCAGTGAAGTTACCCTTTAAAAATGTGATGACATCTTCCTGTATAGCTAACAAGCTGCAAACAGAAGTAAACTGTTTGTTAACTGCTCCAAGCAGCTGCTAACGAACGTCTGCTCTGATTGAAAACGATGTCAGAGGAGCAGATATGTCTCTCACTCTTGATTGGTTAAAGTAAAACACACCTGTCTCTACCTCACATTCTTACCTGGGAGTCCTTCACCTCAGTGTGGACAGCCACTGGAACGCTGCACCCACCCTCCTGCAAAGATGAAATGTTCAGTTGAATACGCTCGGTTTTCTATGGTCAAACAATAGGAAAGTTTGTGTGTGTGTGTGTGTGTGTGTGTGTGTGTGTGTGTGTGTGTGGTGTACCAGTTGTCTGAGGAAGGCTCTCTCAGCGATGCAGCGCAGCACAGTGTCAGAGTCGTGGAGGACAGACACCATCTCCAGGATGTCTGCATCTCTGGCCCGAACCTCCACTGCCAGAGCTCCCTGAAAAGGACACACACACATATGAATGTAGTGTTTTATTATCAGCATAATCAATTATCAATTATCCTCTTCTTCTATATACGAGTCATATGTTGCATCCCACTGTTCTTACCTGTCCAACAGCGTACATGCAGTCTTCAGGGTCCAGGATCTACCGGTGGAAAAATAAAATCAGACTGTGAGATGAGGAAGGTCCTGCAGACAGACTTCAACACAGAGGACTTGATATGATCTAAACGGTACCTGGCTGATCCGGTTCTCCCAGCCCATCCTCCTGAGGCCGGCGGCAGCCAGGATAATGGCAGCGTAGTCCGCCTTCTCATCCAACTTCTTCAGGCGTGTGTTCAGGTTCCCACGCTGGAGACGACAGTTAAGGACACAAACAAATATCCTCTCTGGCTTGAGAAAAAATAAATCCCCTCTTATTTTCAGCTATTAACACATTCACAGAATCCCGCTGAAGGATACAATATCTTTGAACTCCAGGTGGGGGAATCTCTTCTTCAGCTGAGCAGCGCGGCGCAGTGAACTGGTGCCGATCACGCTACACAAACACACAGAAAGACGTCAGGTTTGATGCGACTGAAGACAAATACAACTAGTTAACTAATCCATCGGACTGTACCTGTTTCCTGGCAGAGTGTCGAGAGTTTTTCCTGCATTTTTTGGATGTAAAACCACTGCATCATGGGGATTTTCTCTCCTAAAAGCAACAAGGACAGCGAGAGGTTACACAACAAATACTACAGTGATCTGCAGAAAGGACAATGAGCAACATATGACTTGCACTGAGCTCCAATATGGACCAATAGGAACTGTTCCAACAAAGGAAGAGCTTATGTCCCAAACACAGCCTCACTATCTCCTCTACTCAGCGTCAGTGACACTGGCTTGTAATAAACAATAAAGGCCTCATGATATGGTTTAACACGATGTTCTCAATCAGGGACTTTGTAATATTGTCATACGTCATCCTCCCTCTCCTGTCCCCTGAATACCTGCCGCGTCAGCCTGTGGCAATGTTAGCTGCTTCTGTTTTGCAACATCCTCCATCTTTGTAAAAATAGAATTAATGAACCAAATTCTACTAATTCTCAGGGTACAGGTTGGAAAACTAACTTTAAAACTCAGCAGCTGGTGAGACAAACCAACATAACACATGTAAATGCATGCTGATATCTACTTGTGTGAGCGCACGTACTTCAGCACAGCTCCAATGGTGAATCCTGGAGGCAGAGTGGTGGGAAGATCTTTCAGCGAGTGAACGACCAGATCAACCCTGCAGGAAACAGAGGAACAGTCACGTTTACATGCTCCTTTTATGTTTCATGGTACAATACAGCCATTCAGGGGTGTTCCATGTGTTAAATCTTCAAGAGACACCAGCAACATCTGAGGCTGCAGGAGAAATCAAACAGTTTCCCTCTGCATGATTCAATCTGAAGCCATGGATGATATTGTAGGTGGGATAAATGGCTTGTTGAATAATGATGACTTTTTTTTTTTTTACTCAGGCTGCTGTTTTATTCTAAGACACGCAGCAGTCAAAAGTCATTTACAACTGCAGAATAACTGCACAAATTAACTGTAAACAGCAGCTACAGTACAAAAGTATCAGTCTCCTAAAGTCAAGCCCTTTCAGTTAACAGTTCGTGTTCGCTGATGAAACAATGCAGTGGAGACAATGTGGTGTCAGCCACAGATGACACCGGTCACACTCACTCGTTCCTCTCCAGAGCGTTCTCCAGCTCCTTGGTGAACAAACTCTTCTCTCCAATCTGCATTAAAAAAAAACAAAAAACAGGGATTTTCAGTTACAATGCTTCTTTACTCTCATCTGTTACAGCGAAAATACAGACATCTTCAAGCAGGATGGATGTGTCTCATGTATATACTGTACAACATCAGATAACGAAACAAAATTAGTCTCTAATGAATTTTACATCTATTGTTGGTGTTGGTCTGTTATAATGTAATCACTGCTTCGTGCCCAGTATGAGAAATAAAACCCAACTTCTCATTGTGGAGTGTGTAGAGCTGAAACCATTAGACAATAAATAGATTAGTGTTTAAAGGTCCCATATTTTATACTTTTCCTGTGTTTTCTTTAAAGTGTTGATATCTATAAGAAGATATATTTGTGGTTTTAAGAACCAAAAACATCTCAGAGTAGTTTTACATCTCCTCTCTCAGGCTTCTCTCTGGAGCTTTAGTAACAATAGGTCAGTCAGTCAATCAGAGAAGAGGATCTGAGCAATCCAATAAAAAAAATATAGCAGATTTCAGGTAAACACTCTGAGAAACTAAATCCTGCAAGGTTGGATGGTGGGTCCAGTGTGTGCATTTCTCTGTGGACTGAGGCTTTGATACTTTCACAGTATTAATATAGAACCTAGTGTGTAAAGAGACCGAGCTTCAAAATAAAGTTGAAGTAAAACTAAAATTCATACAGTAATGTGTACTGTGATTTAGTTTTTGTTACAATGGATTTGATAAAATTAGTAACAAAGAAGCATCATTAACAATCTGTATCAAAGTCAACGTATCAGTGCCAGTGCTGACACGAATACTACTGATAACGATACCCGCCGCTAGTTGTGGCCCTGGATGTGTGAACACTCATTTAAAAAGATTCACCTTTGATAAAGCTGTGTCAAGGATTTTGTCTCCTGTCGTTGTCATGCCAACTGAAAGACAGAAGATAATGATTGATTCAATAATGTAATTCAGCACAAATAACAGTGAAAACACCAAGAACAAGTCAGAAATGGAGCCACACATCTTCATTTGTTATGACATAGAGGACGTTAAGATGAAATAAAACACGCTCTGCAATGTTTAAACAGTTCAAGTGGAACATTAAGTCATTGCTTTGAAGTAAGTGAAGTAAAGTAATAGCTACAAGACCTTAAGTGGTTTGTGAATAGTGTGTGTTAAAGAGAAAAAAAAACTATGTAAATGCCATAAGAATAAGCTCCACAGTTAGTGTTTCACTGTAATTTTACAGCATCTTTTACATTTATGGAGTTAATAATTAACCAAATATTCAAAGCAAAAAGGCCTTTATGATGCTAAATAATTTGTAACACAGCTACAAAGTTGTACATTACATGCACAGTGCATTTTTTGTTATAATCTCTTAACAACGAAAGTTTGGGATGATTCTCACTTATTTCCAAGTGGACGTCAGGGTACAGTTCTTTCAGCTTCGCCGCCACACTGTCAGTCTGGATGCAAGCCAACTGGGATAGAAGGGCACAGCAGAGACTGACTTTAGCTGGATTGTATTCATACTTTAAAAAAATTTTTTAAAACACTCATCCATATAGTCAATGAAAATCAAATCAGTATGACAGACTGAAGGAGAAACAGTTATCTTAAGAGGACATTGTTGAGGCAGAACTGTCTTATCTCTGCAAGAAGAGCTGCAGACGTCCTTCTCTGCTGTATCTAAACCAGCGTGGAGGAACGGTGCTTAAGATAACTCACAGTTAACTGACACACTGAGAGTCTGCATGACTTATCTTCACATTGAAATTATAGTAATTATAATACTGATCTGAAAGCAATCCGCTCTGAATTCTTATAAAGTTGTGAGCATAATTAAAGCTCATAAATGAATAGATGCAGTACTTTACCTGGCTTTTGCGGGTTCCGATCCGGATGACCCGACTAACCTTTCCATTCCCATCCTGCAGGGGCAAAAAGAGAAGTTAGCTGAAAGACTTTACACTCACTTTCTGCAGAGCCTCTACCTGATATTCTAGCTGAGTTACCCCTGCACAATTACAACCACATCTATAAGTGTGATGAAGCATTTTCTCTGCATGCCTCACCCTGATGTACTTGTAAGGTCCATCCTCCATAATTCTGTGTCCGCACTGAGCGTCTGCACTGTAGAGGCTATTGTGTCTGCTGTGTGGCTGGGACTGCCTGCTGTGTCTTGGTAAGGAGCTGTGCTGAGGTCATATAGCCTCTAGATACTGAACAGTGGTCTTTTTTACCGGACACCACCCCCCCTTCTTCAGGACCTCCACCCCAAGATATCTCTGGCTCCAAAAGATAAGTGTGCCAATTCATTGAGTCCGTTATAAAAGGCAGGGAGGGGCAGCTAAGGAGGGTCCTGGGTATAAGGTGTGGTCATAAAACAGACTGTGTGTGGAAACTTTTATCCTCTGAATGGTCGGCAGCCATCAGCATAGCTGCCACTGAAGAGAACACACTACTCTGAAATAATAAAAATTTAAATCACAATTCCCACTGCTTTTATTTAAAATATAAATTTCCAATAAAATATTTCTCTGTGTATAAAATGAGGTGACAAATCTTTAACACTGTGTACTGACATCATCTTATAAAAGGCTGTCTACATGACTTTTTCCCATATTAAAAAGTGGCTATGAAGGACTGATAATGTTTTATCAAAAATGTCATTGGCCATAACAGAGCATGGAGACATGTGACTGGCTGGAGCTTGAACAGGCAGGAGTTGGTGACAATAAGAAAATTAAGAAATTAAGAAAATGATATTATCATTATTACATATGAAATGATAGAAAATTTGCTGCGGGAATTAGAAGACTCCAATTTAAATCACTGTGAAAATACTGAAATATCATTTCATAAATATGTACTTAATTTTAATGGTTTATAGAGCTTTTTGACAATTTACTTTTTCACGTATATAATGTTCTGTATTTATAAAACACACATTATTACTTATGACGATATATCTCATTTATTTCTTTTTGTTTTGTTCTGTTTTGTTCTCTTCTGCTTATCAAGAAACTATACTAAAAAATCTACCACTTTAACGTTACCTAGCAAAGCACCGGGTTACTATATCATAAATATGAATCACTCTCTTTTTACAGACGCTAATAATGGGCACACTTCCATTCGGCATCAATTAAATAGAGCAAATAGCCCTTCATTTGCTAAAACCGACCACATAAAAAGGTGTTTCTCAAGTTAATACCATTACACAACGTTGTAACGTTGGTCGGTGTCTTAGCCGAATGTCAGTGTGATTCCTGAGTGATTCGCCTCTTCAAAAGTCAACCGCCGTGATATTTTCGAGGCGTCGTTAGCTAACAAATCTGCCAAGTGACCTGCAAAACTGAATAAAATAGTAGAAAATCAAAGCTAACACTTTAAGCTAGTCATTTGCCTCTTCTAGCTCCTATCTGTCAACGTTTACGACAGCTACCCGCCTACTTTTCACCATCCAATGGGAAACAGAATACGACAACAGACGTAAACAACAGCCAATCACCGCGCTCCAAATGCCGGCGCATACGGAAATGGCGCTCGCCACCAGGAAGAGCGCTGACGGCTTCATGCATGGTGCAAACCACTGGGTCAAATTAAGAAAAACCTACCGGAGATGCTTTCTCTTCCGACATATCGGTGATCCGCTTCTCTCCGCCGATGTTGTTCGAATCAACAGCGTGTTTTCCTGGACAGTAAATCCATTAAAGACCACCAAACCCTGTGAAACGGTCAGAGCCTCCCTCTCGTGCAGCTCCCATATGAATGAACACGGAACCTCATGATGTCATTGGACTGGTTAGAGGTCATTTCCTTGTTCCGTCTGCCAGTTTCCTCTCGGGAAGAATATGCAAGAAGATAAAGAAGTCACGACCAAATAAAAAAAAAATATTTGTTCAGTGTGTGTTTTGCAGGCGAGTCCTTTTTAAACTGTTATATACTTAACACCAGAGGGAAGATTTTATAGCTTCCTGGTTTCACTTTTTCATTGATACCCTATGATGTGTGGATGTGGTAAATACTACTGGTATTTCAACTTCAAGTGCCACACCTAAATCATGATAATGAGAATATAATATCTTAAGGAAGGGTTAAGGCAATCTGTGAGCAACAGTGAATACAGGTGGCCCGCACACCTGTGGCCCTCTGGAATATTTTAGGGGAAGGGCCAGTGAACTGTGTTAAAACCTCCACCTCTCAGTGAATAAATAGATCTTACAGTGTGGCTTTCCACTTTCCACACACCTCTTCAGTGATGACACCTGGCGACCACACCAAGTTACTGCCTCACTCTGAGTTCTGTAGCGTTAAGGTGGAGTTTCCATCTCTCAGCATGTGGCACTAACAAATTAGTCAAGTCGAAATTTGATGTAGTTGTCAGTATTGTAAGAGTCATGGTTAGATTAACCAGCTACTGGACCCAAGATCACACAAAGCCATAAAATAATAATAATAATTCAGGACCAGTGTTCTCTCTGAAGCTAATGGTTTGTTGATCTTTGTGGTTTATAAAGCAGTTAATAAATTAAATAGTTTAGATTTTTCTTAATGTATTTTATTATAACTACTTAACATAGAGTGACGTCATGAAAAACACAAATAGGATGTGCTGTTTTACTTCACATGTGATTTTCTGTTTGTAAAACCATAGGTTTCAACGAGTGTATTTGTTGTTTTCCGTGTATATTATTTGATCAGTAGCAACACAGTCCACAATCCCCAGCATGTGTTAAACCCCAAATAAAAAAATGAATAACACATTTATTCATTTGGCTGACACGTTTTATTCAAAGTGACGTAAAACCAAGTTACAATGCAAACTGCGATTCGAGCAGGAGCCATTTTTAAATTGCACAGTGTGAAATATTATGCAAAGGTGTGGCCAAAAATAAATAAAAGAATAATTACACCACAGGGCAGGTAGCTCCGCGATCATTAGTGTAGGTAGTTATTCAGTACGTGACACATCACCTTCGCTTATTCAGTCTATGGAAGAGATTAAAGGTATGTTGAGGCCGTAAATCGTTGGCATTACCTGTGAAATCTAAAGAAGAGGGAGAAACGCCTGTGGCAGCAGCTGTAGTAACTTATTTATGCAGCAAGGCCAACATTTTGGGGCCCACGTCACTGGTTTCCACGGTGGGCTGATCTGGCGCGGCTCTTCCGGTGGAGACGTGGCTCTGCGCTGCTGCCATATTGACGCTAGCTAGCTAACAATCATACAGCTTGGAGTCAGCTGCACATTCGCACCTTGTTGTTCCGGAGTGATTCGAAATCCCCCCCAAAGCAGAAAACACGAGAGCCAGAAGATCGTCGTACCATAGAGAGAGACCAAAATGGTGAGTGTCAGTCGAAAATCGTGATATTTCCTGTCTTTTATCGGGCCTTGCAATTATCATAACATTGGCTAATCTGGCAAGTAGCTAAAGCTAGTTAGGTATCAGTTAGCTTGGTCGTCCAGGACCGAAATAAGAGCAAATACAAACGTTTCTCTCTGTTGGGTAGACAACGTCAGCCTTATATTTACTCACTAAAATTAACTAAATGAACCGTCGTTTCATTACACTGAGCCAAATTTCAGGTGAATAGGCGGCACTCAGTGTGCAGATATTGCTGACGTTAACTAGCTTTGCAAGCTAGCGCTAAGGTTAGCTCCTGTCACTAGCCGGATCCGAGCTAACGTTACCTGCTGTCAGCTTGTCCTCAGCCAGACGACACTGGATACCGTGCTTAAACAAACCATAGCCACATGTACATTTGTATTATCGTAACTGTAAACTAGGCAGTGTGACAGTTTGTATTCTGGGCAGTCGATGGTAGCGGTTGTTGCTGGTCCTGCCAAGTTCAGATACACTGCACTTCGGGGTCTTCAGCTTCAGCCATTGTCAACGTGGAATGGATGCAGTTCCTCCATTCATTTACCAGTGTGAAATAAAGTATTATTCATAGTGAGTTTACCTAAATTCAGTTAAATTGACAATATTGTGTAAGTTAATTTACTGTAATGGAAGCGTATTGTTCCTGTACCCGATCGCTGCCGTTTTCTCTGCCGTGATGAGAACGTTTCACCAGATACCATTGAAAATACTGGTGATTCAAAGTTGCTTGTGCTCCTTGTCAAGCATAAACACAACTTAAAAAAATACGCGACATTTGCTGGATTTGCTGAAACTCGGCATACATGTTGTCTCTGCTGCAGCAAGTATTTGAGTAAAATGTCAACCTTTATAATGAGTTTTCTAGTAATTCCTATCGGTTTCATTCCATAAAACCAAGCAGAATAGGTAACTTCACAAGCTACAATACTATTAGAATAGGTAGTTCTGAGTGAGTGATGCTTATGCCGAATTTACACACAGACACACACCCAAATATATACACACATTCGTTGGCTGAATGGTGATCTGAAGGTAAAGGGGCTAATGTCACTTTTTTTGGTACATTATTAAGTTCCTGTTGCCCTATAATTTATTTTTGTATTTCCCTTTTGGTAACATTTGTTTGCTCAAACTGTGAATGTGTTATAACTAAAGGGCCGAAGGCACAATAATATTCATGATGTGTTTTCTCTTCACCTGCAGGTGCTGTTGGCAGCGGCGGTATGCACCAAGGCCGGGAAGGCCATTGTATCGCGGCAGTTTGTGGAAATGACCCGGACACGTATCGAGGGTCTCCTGGCTGCGTTCCCTAAACTGATGAACACTGGCAAGCAGCACACCTTTGTGGAAACAGACAGTGTTCGTTACGTGTACCAGCCCCTCGAGAAACTCTACATGGTCCTCATCACCACCAAGAACAGCAACATCCTGGAGGACCTTGAGACACTCAGACTTTTCTCCCGTGTGGTAAGAAATAATGGAACTTAATCTCTGTCTCTGTTTATGCCTGTACATTACACCGCACCCATCATCAGTGATATATAACACTGACATTGTCACCAGGTAGTGTGCTAACATGATGAAGAAGTGACAAATGCTGTTTTGGGCAGGTAAATACAGGAACTGCAGATGAAAGGTTGCTTTAAGCTAACTCTGGTACATTACATAAAATGGTCGCATTCATGTTTAATTCTTTACATTGTCCCTCATGAATAGAATAAGAAATGAAATAAAAAGTAAAAAAGGCGAGGGGAATGGCCCTATGTAGGGCCCCACAAATTACACCAGGTCTCAATTTCGATGAGAGGATGAAGCGAAAGTGTCCTTCTGGTCATGAAAAGAGAAAAAAAACACCGTGACACTTAATTGTGGAAAAAATACTCAGGTGAACTTGTTCTGTCTTCTCCAAGTTTGATGTCAGCAAATAACAGTAACATCAGGATGATGTGCATCTGTCCCTGGTCTTTCCGTCTTGCTAACTGAGCTGGGCAGTGTGTTTCTTGCTCTGCTTCTGTCTTGCTTACCAGCCACTTCCAGGGCTGTTCTGTGACTTTGTGCCTGACAAAAGTGAGATTGAAATGAAATTATAGTGAATATTTATAAACTGCAGATCAGTTTGAGCACAGATAACCGCGACACACGTGAACATGCGACCATATGCATATGCACCAAATGAAACCAGACAGTATATGGTAATATATAGTATATAGTCAGCTATAGTCTTTCATTCAGGGTTTAGTCACAACTCTGGGCTAATGCAAGATGGAAAGCAATGGGTTGACATCAACTGTTGATTAAATATGGAATTTAAAATGTTGATTAGCTCAGCATACAAATAATAATAACTATGAGGTATGCAGCCAGGCTTATTATAAATAGTATTTTATATTTGGAAATGGTTTACATGGTTCACGGGTAGGAGGGCACCTGGCCCCTTAGCAGAATTTTGACTAGGGCCCCAGGGATGTCAGGACCAGTTCTGGTGTTACGGTACTTAACGAATTGTGCTACTAGGTGATTCAGGCTAGCTAACATGATGTATAGGAGATCAAGAAAACAGTCAAAATAAATTGGCTTGGCTCTGTGAAACACGGGAGAAAGGCTAGCCTTGTTCATGGTGCAAAAAAAAAAAAAAAAAAAAGCCAGGTGTGTGTGTTGGTATACCACAAGGGAGTTCAGAATGGCAAGTTCCAAAATAAGTGTCTGCATTAGAGAATTGCAGCTATGGTAATGTGTGGGGTGTTGCTAAAAGATGAGATCTGTACCTTTTCACACATTATATGTAGTCACTGTGACCTGTCACCAGATGCAGATATCTCTCTTTGAGTTAGTGAACCATGCACTGAAGCAGCCTCCAGCATCTCACTATGTATTGATGGTGTATCAGTGTAATGTAGGATTGTAGACTTCCAACATCCAGAGTATCGACATCTGAAACCTAAAACCTAAACCTAAAATCGCTGCTGTAATTATCTAACGTAAGTGCATAGACACAAATGTAAATAAGGGCTTTTATTTCCTGCTCTTCATGTCATATGTAGTTTTGATCGTGACACTCATGATGTCCTGTAGTGCTTGACAAGCACTGAGAGATTTTAAAAAACCAAAAAAAAGAAAAAAACAAACTATGTCAGAGACAACTACACCCTGTAAAACCATTCAATTAGTAATTAGCTCACATAGCAAGCAGATCAGTCCTGGTAAATCTCTTGACAAACTGAATTTATCTCTGCCATGTAACAGCCATCTATTGTGCACTGACTGCTTCCTCTATTTCCTGATAAACAACATTACTGCATGTCTAACAGGACACCCTTTTCACTCTTCACACTATTTCAATTTAGTTGAGTTGCCTTTTGATTAATACACAGAGGTAGAAAGAATCGAAATTGTGTGTAGTTTGTATTTTGGTGTTTTTGATTACCAAACCATATGCACCTCTAACTAATACACTGTTGGGAAATAATAGTGAAAGTGGGTCAGTGTTGATGTTCACTTCAGTATGTTCTCATTTTTTCTTGATATGGAAGATCTTGAATTACAATCCAAAATGGGGACAAAAGGTCAAGTTTTTTTGCCCCTGATCCTGATCTGAGTCCTTTAATATTGAGTATCTGTCAGTACCTGACTTATCTTTATGTTATTTAGATATTGATTAGTCTGTATCTGAGAAATTGAAACAACACAGCTGTAGACTACTTAATCTCTTACACCTTATTTTTTAATCACCTTTTTGGTCAAAATACTGAACGTCATGGTCCAAAAATTTAAAAGCTTCAAGTGAGTTGGTGTGATTTGCAAGAAAGAAGAGGTCTCACTCTGTTGGAATTGTTGGAACTTATGGTAGAGTGGTGTTAGAGAGTGAAAGTTCTTCCCTCACAAATGATCTTTTAAAATGTACCAACAGAGGCGTGTAGAGATCACACTCACTGACAACAGCCGGGGTTAATTTATGCCTGCCATGAAGTCACTCGCAGAATTAACATCAATTATTTTAAGGTGGTGAAAATGACACCAGTTAAAACTGAGGAGCTGCTTGCTTCATGTTTTCTATACTGCTCTGCTTATGATTATTATCGCAGCCTTTGTGTATTTTTCCAAATTCAGTGTCTGAAATGTGAAATAATATTTCACATTTGCAAACACTTATTTTCACTGGCTTATGCAGCGGGATGTTGCGCTGTCGAGCTTGTCTGTCTCTAAGGAGGAGCTGCAACTCTCTCAGGCTGAGGTGGACTAAACAGCAGAGCACAGTAATGAAAGGATCTGGTTTTAACCAGTCTACACTGATCCATCAAAATATGTCCAGATTAGCCCGGATACTGATCTTAACAATCAGCTCGGAACATCTCTAATTAAAAGATAAATTACAATAAGTTACTTTATGTTATCTAATGTATGTGATGACTGGTTGTTAAAAGGACCTCAGTTACAGTTGCTCAGAACTTGACATCTGTATTAATACGAAGACCTGAGCTCAGCAGCTGCTATTTCAAGCAAACAGCTTTTCTGAAATGGCTTTTAGCCTAGACTGTCATTTTTCATCATTTTTCTGTTACTTTTCCAAAAGTTCACGTCTCGTTCTCGCTGCAGGTGTTCCAGATGTTAAAATGTTTGCTCTGCTTCAGTTGGTTGATTTTCATTTCTCTTCCCTGGCCGTTCAGATCCCAGAATACTGTCGTGTGCTGGAGGAGAGCGAGATATCGGAGCACTGTTTTGACCTGATCTTCGCCTTCGACGAGATCGTGGCATTAGGCTACAGAGAGAACGTCAACCTGGCTCAGATCCGCACCTTCACAGAGATGGACTCCCATGAGGAGAAGGTTTTCCGTGCTGTCAGAGAGGTGAGATCACACTGTTATGACTGGTTTGTTTATTGGATAAAATGAGTCGCTGTGAGGAAATTGGGTCATTGAGGCAACGAAATAAAGGGATGGTACAACAAAACAAAACGATGACTATAGTGAATGGTTTAATCCCATAGCAGTGTTTTATGTATTAATTAGGCAGACATAAAGAAAATGTAAAACACCAGTGAAAACGATGTAGTTCTCTCAGTGTACTATTACCGTTTACTTGAATTTTTTTATTTTTAATTACACAGACTCAGGAGAGAGAGGCTAAGGCAGAGATGAGGAGGAAAGCCAAGGAGCTGCAGCAGGCGAGGAGGGACGCTGAGCGCTCTGGAAAGAAGGTGCCAGCTTTCGGCGGCTTCGGCAGCGCTGGCATGACCAGCATGTCCTCAGGGTCCATCATCACAGACACCATCGTGGAGCCGGAGAAACCCAAGATCACACCTGCTGCAGTCAGGTACACCCCAGACAGATCCACCAATCAGCTGCTTTTGGAGGTTTCTTCCTGTTAAAAGGGAGTTTTTCCTCCCCCCTGTCGCCAAGCACTTGCTCTTTGTGGGAACTGTTGGGTTTTTCTCTGTAACAAAGTAAGGTCTTGACCTGACCCTGCAAAGTGCCTTGAGATAATGTATATTATGATTTGGCGCTATACAAATAAAATTGAATTGAATTGCTTTTTGATTTGACCACTGCTTTTTGCTGTTGTTAATTATTTTCTTTGTTATATTTTTTTTCAGACCAAGTGGACCCAGTAAGGCTCTGAAACTGGGCGCTAAAGGGAAAGAGGTCGACAACTTTGTCGACAAGCTCAAGTCTGAGGGTGAAACCATCATGCCCACCTCAGGAAAGAGAGGCTCAGATGTATCAAAGGCTCTGCCACCACCAGTCAACGTGGAGAGGTACGGACACAGCATGGTCTATATGGTTAATGTTCATTCCCCTGTTAACATTAGAGATCAATACTTTACAATTAATTGAGAATAGATGGCCAGTTCAAAAAAAACAAAGATTCCTTTTCATCATGTCCATTATTTAAGAGTGAGATCCAATTATGTTAGGTAACTTGGACCTGTTGTAGTTTTGTCTTTAGTTCGATCATCAAGTTAAAAGAAAAGTCATAAAAATGTATATTTAGACATGTTTTGACTTTACTAACACCACAAGCACTGATCATCGTGGGAGTGAAAAAAATCCCCAGCGACAATTTGGCCAAGTCGGCAGCAGATGCCTCAGTCAGTCTCCCACTCTAATTGTGAGTTTGAGCACAGACAGAGCAGAAACTCTGCTCTGCTCACTAATTAATCTGCAGTGTTTGTGTTGACATGACATCAGCTTGATACCTGCAGAGAGCTGTTAGCAAACATTAGCGCTCCGGACTGAATAAAGTAGAATCCACACACTGTTTTGTGTCTCATAGCCAGAGATCATATATCTTCAACAAACAGAGCTCAGATTAATGTGCAGGTTATTTTTCAGTCTTTGTCTCACAGCTGCAATGATCTCTAGAGATGCTACAAGTTAGCAGAGCTGGTGAGTCCCCATAGGCTGTGTAACTTTTTACTCAACAGTTGATACGACTGTCACGAGTGAGACAGCTAATATAGTAAGCTATCATCTATGCTATGCTTTAACCTAGAATAACCTTTCCTGCAAGTTGTTTCCACAAAGTTCACACTTGAACCACGTTCAAAACGTAACCACTGAATACACAGAACATTCAGTGCATACATACATATACATACTGTCTGGATGTGTGTCCCCCTCAGTGTACATCTGCGTGTGGAGGAGAAGATAACGCTGACCTGTGGTCGCGATGGCGGCCTGCAGAACATGGAGGTGCTGGGCATGGTGACGCTCCGAGTCACGGACGACAAGAACGGACGCATTCGCCTCATTATCAACAATAATGACAACAAAGGACTGCAGCTGCAAGTAGGTCGACACATATCGCACAGTGACGCTCGTTTAGAAAGGAGGGAAAATGTCATAAATGTCAGTGTATGAAAACCTGATACTAAGAGACGATCTTGTTGTCGTTTCTTATTTCTGTGTGTCTTCTCTACTCAGACACATCCCAACGTGGACAAGAAGTTGTTCACAGCGGACTCAGTGATTGGCCTGAAGAATCCAGAGAAGTCGTTCCCTCTCAACAACGATGTTGGCGTGCTGAAGTGGAGACTACAGACCACAGACGAGTCCCTCATACCTCTAACCAGTAGGTTCTGCTACATGTGCTTTATCTAGGGGCTCATGGAGTAAAGACACTGTAAAATGATGCTGCTTCTGTTTATTCCATTAGATAATCTGAGCCGGATGCTGTACAGTTGATGTATTGTCACATTTATACAGTGGACACATGTATGAAAAAGTCAGGGAGGCCAACATCGTCATATTCTAACCTTATTAACTTCAAACTGTTGATTGTCCTCACTGCAGTCCAGCACAGTGGCAGATTAAATGTAGTATTACAGTATAACTGAACGTTTGCCCCCCCCCCCAGTAAACTGCTGGCCTTCAGAGAGCGGCACTGGCTGTGATGTCAACATTGAATATGAGCTGCAGGAGGAGAGCCTCGAGCTCAACGATGTGATCATCAGCATCCCCGTGCCGTGAGTACATGACAGAACTAATGTCCACGCTCTGACTGTGGGTCAGGAGCTGTTCATGCATTCAAAGTGACTGTTTGTAGTTGATAAATTTGTGTTTTCAGATTTGTGGTTTCAGATTTACAAGGAGATCTGGTCACCTTGTAAATTTATTCTCACAAACTGTGTCCCAGTGAAAAAATAAAAATGGTAAAAAAAAAATGGTTAAAACACTGGTGAATATTCTAGTTTTATTAGAAGTCACTGTCTTCAGGATCATATACAGTAACATTTGAGATGTAGAATAGTGAGGTGTGAGTGTGTGGTTTTATAAACTCGATGCTGCTCTGCAGATCTGGGGTGGGAGCTCCTGTGATCGGGGATTTGGACGGAGAGTACAAACATGACAGCAGGCGAAATGTGCTGGAGTGGTGCCTACCTGTCATCGATGCCAACAACAAGACCGGGAGCCTGGAGTTCAGCGTCGCAGGACAGCCCAATGACTTCTTCCCCATCAGTGTGTCCTTTGTGTCCAAGCGCAACTACTGCGACATCCAGGTACGTGTCTGAGTCTGTGTCCACATGAACCAAACTGTAGTGAGACTGTGGAGCCACTGAGATACCACATTAGTTTACCACCTAAGATCTTAATATTGCTGTTGCAGTTGTTCGTTATATTTCCAGTTGATTTTATGAGTCCTGTCTCTCTTTGTGGTGTATTTATAATTATTAATATTCAGATCTGCAACAATTAGCTGATTAATATAGCAATACATTGTTGTTGAATGTTTTTGATTGATACGATTTATTTTGAACATGTTAAACAGAAAAATGTGTATAAGCAAGAAAAACAAACAAACAAAAAACATCAACAGACACATTAGAGAGTAAATAATTCAGATAATCTGTACTCAAAGAAGCAGGAGTCAGATCAAACAGAAAGCACACATTCAGACAAAATGAGAGCGAGACCATCAGAATAAATACAAACCTAAGATTCAAACAATCCAAGAACAAATCAGTCAGGTTAGGAATAAACAATACATCATGTGCCCATCTGATCAGTTCAATATATTATTTCTAAAGAGTCTCAGTATCAGAGATCAGAGATCAGCCAACACTATTACTACTTTCCACCTTTGATTTTTGTCTGACACACTCAGGAAGTCCATCAGACTGCAACTCGTGTTTATCAATGAGCATTTAATGATTAACCACAAAACCTCAAAACAGCTCGGACCACTTTTTTGTGGTTGGGAGGGATTATGCATGTCTGTTTTTTTTTTTTTTTTTTTTTTTTTTTTTTTTTCTTCTCTATAGTGAACTGTGGCTCATTCAGGTCTGCAATGACGGAGGGAAGCAAAACACAGCTCATCTAAACTGTCTCTAGTTAACAAGGCTGGGACACCTCAACTTTTATGCATGTGCAGATATTTCAGTCCCGAAAAAAGAATAAAGATATGTGTCAAATTTAGCTGGATGTTATGTTTAAAAAGCTTTTGTCTGCTTAAATGTTCAAAACATTACAGGAGAAGTTAGGCAGGAACATTTCCTTTTACATGTTATGAAAGAATTGTCGTGGATAGATGCTGTATGGAGAGCAGATCCGTGCAGATAAAAGTAAAAGAGTTGTATTTGCTCCTGATTGTGCTCAGTGATGTTCCTACGTACATGTTGGTGACTTTTGACTTTTCTTTTTCCCAGGTTACCAAAGTGACTCACGTAGACGACGACAGCTCCGTTAGATTCTCTTCAGAAACCTCCTTCGTCGTCGACAAATACGAAATCCTGTAAAAATATTGAGAAAACGACAAAAGTTAAAAAAAATCACCAACAAAAAAAAGTCCAAATCTATGCTACAGAGAAAGATTGAAGATTTCTTGCCTGCCCACCCTGTATACTACTTCAGAGACTGTGTACATCGACAGGACTGCGTCAGCCCTCTGGCAAAGCCTCTTCCTGTGGTGGAGCAGAGCAGCGGTGGTGTATTTATATGTTTGTATGAGAGAGGATCATCTATATATAGAGTTAATTGAACAGGTAAAAACCAACAAATCCACACAAAAAGAAAACTACGCTGATGCTGTTGTGTTCGCCGAGCAGAGCTGTAAAGAGAACTTCAGACACAGTAGAGGATGACTGCGGGGGTGGGGCCACGAGAGGCCGGCATCCATCTCTTCATCAGTAAAACCCTGCCAGGTGGTAGAGAGGGAGAACAGGGACCTGAGGGCCACTGTCTCAGTCTCCACTAGAATGAGCGCTGGTAGTTTAGCATCCTCCACAAACTGTCTCCTTCACACTCACATTGCAATGGTTCGTCGATTCTTGAATGGGGTTCTTGCTTTCTCTCTTCTTCAGATTTTCTTATCCATAATAACTGCAGCATTGTAGCTGTCTCAATCATTATAAGCCTGTCGCTCTTTAATCGTTAAACTGTTGTGATTTTGCTCTATTGATATCTCACTTCAGATGATTGTTTTTTTTTCTTCTTTCTTGTGAGAACACTGACTTTTCGGTTTTTGTAGAGAGGTAACACATTGGTTCTTCGCTGAAAAGCAAAACTGTGGCTCTGTGCTAAACATATTGTCTGTACTGTCTGCAGTTATCATCAGCAAAATTGTCCTTTTATTTTTAACTTTGGTATTTTTTACTGTTCTGTGCTGTATAATTTGTCATTGTTTACCACTAATCTGGATATTAAAATTTGACAGTGAAGAGCAGGACTTTGTAAGGGATTCTCAGCTGCACAACAAAGTTAACCATCAGTAAAAACATTTGACTTTTGCATCTGTTGAATATTCTTACAATCTTCTTTTTTTTTTTTTTTTTTTTGGAAAACAATTGCAACCACTCCACTTTGTTAAAAGGAAATGCCATGTTTCACCCTGGTTCATTTAAGTCCAACGATCCCCTGAGATATGACAGAATTAAAAAGTACTTTGAACGCAGCCCAGAAACAACATATGAGCCCCTAATCTAACCAGCCAGCCTGACATTCAAACCCATTCCCCTCATCCGAGCTGAGCAGAGCGACTGCTGGAGCCCTCAGTAAACTCTGCCATTCATCCACCCAGTCATCCTTTACTTACATTCTCACAGTACATCAACATTATTCTGAATATAATGTTTGTCTTTCATGTTCGTTTTTTTTTTTTTTTTTTTTCCCATTTATACTCCCTGAATTTCAATTTAGCAATGGCTGTGTGGATGTGGGGTTGAAAATGGCTGTTTTGACCATTTTTAACAATTACTGAAGGGGAATCTTAACATTCCAGTGTACAATTAGAAAAAAGACTCTTTAATGGAATAAAATGTATTATTGAAAATGTAAGGCTGACTGTTTTTTGTTTTTTTTGTTTTGTTTTGTTTTTTTTGGTAATACTCTTAATTAGCACCAAGAATTTAGTTGGAAATCATGAATCAGAAATATTCCTGTATTAGAGTGAAGTGGTTCTGGTTTTTATTTTACTGGCCTTTAGCATTGGGTTGATGACAAAAGAAAATGTTTTGGACCCACCTTGGGGATAAGGGCCCCCCCCGATGGCCCCTCACATTTGCACATTTTGCAGTGACAACTACAAACACTCTTAAACCTCCTGTAATAACACTGTACTGCACTGCTGCTGCTCCGAAACTCTTAAAGTTGATGTGTGTTGCAGCTAAAATCTAATCTAATCTGATTCCCTGCATGTGAGGCATTCAGGGCACATCTGTAAATTATAGAGAGTTCTTTGGTGGATTTCTTTGCCTGGGCCCCCCGAAGTCTCGAATCACCACTGAGCATGTATGATCTAAAAGAGAGGAGGTCCAATGTTGGACTTAATGAGCCATCATCCCTGTTTTTCCTTTAGCTGTACAAAACGTTTTTCCTGGATAAACTCAGTTGAAATGTGAAGTATTTCATGTTGTGTCTCGTGTGATGACTAATCACTGTCACCTCTCAAGTCCGCAGAATGATTCATCATGTGTTCAAAACATCACAGAGGGTCACAGAGGGCAGACCAAACATGGAGCTGTGGGCTGTAGGTTGTACTCCACATGCATGACTCATGTCTGTTCTTCACTGCACCTTTGTGAAAGTGCAGGCTGCAGTAGTGCAGTGGCAGCAGCTCCACACACACTGAGCTGTCGTCTCATCAAAACGTGATCCAGAGTCACAGCTGAGCCAGCAGCTCTGTGAGGATGTGCTGAGGCACAGTGGAGATTTAAGCTAAATGCTAACATGCATTCACCATGTTAATTTAGCATGCTAACATTTGCTAAGTAGCACTAAACACAAAGTACAGATGAGGCTGATGGGAGTGTCATTAGTTCTGCAGGTGTTTTGTGGAACAAAGTGAAGCTCTGACCTGATGGTGATGCTGGATGAAAACTTAACGTTTCACCAACGTTATCACAGTTCATCCTGAGGGGAACATGAAACTGTACCAGATTTCAAGGCAGTGAATCCAATAGCTGTGACTTCCTTCTGCTACACTGCTTAAAAATGTAACATGATTTTGTTTAGCAAAGCGTTTCTTTCCTGCTTTCCTCTTCTGTTTATCATGTTACGACCCTTCAGGTTTATCTTGTGACCAGACATCAGACTGTTCAACACCTCAGGACATGGACTTAATCTTAACTGAATACATCAGTGAGCTACTGGACAATCTGAATTCCCCAAGGGATTAATAGAGTATTTTATCTATCAATCTAATAGACTCGCTGACGGACAAACAGACTTTTATGGCTTCAGTGGTGTGAAACTGAAAACTGGACTCTTGTCTGTCTATTAAAAGTAATAAGGATAATATCACAGAATCATAAGAGCCATGTGACGAGACACAGGATCCTACACTGGTGAATGAAGGAGGCTGAAAACTACAGTAGAAAATAAAATAAAATTAAAGCTGCACTAAGGTGAAGACATGAAAAATCAAGAATGTTGATCTTTTTATTTTTTAACCGTGACCTTAAAGTAATAATCCAGATGAACAGAAATCGCATTATTCAAGTCATCTGGGCTACATTGAGATTTGCTTCAACACTGATGCTGCAAACTGAGGTGGTTTTGATGGGGTTAGTGTTTTCAGTAGTTTGGGGTCAAAGGTCAAACAAACAGGTCAAAGGTCAAAACAGTCCCTCTCTTATTTCTGTAGTCACATGAGGTCTTGTTGTTTTAACCTCATGGATAAAAACATTTTGGCCTCCAGTAAAAGGGTCGGGGTGGTGTGGGGGTGGGGGGGTGGTATCGATAGAGTTTCTTCAGGAGGGTTTGGCTCTGGGAGGTGGATGCTGGATCATGTGACAGAAGACGCTGAGGATGAGGGGGTGAGTCAGATGTCGAGCGGAGACGCTGCGGCCCAGCAGATGGGTGAATGCTGGGAGTCGAGGGGGGTGGGTGGGAGGGGGGTGAGTCTGGGAGGCGGGAGCAGGGCTTAAAAAGGGTCAGAGGGGGCGAGTTCAAGAGAGCTTACCAGCACCCATATTTGGACTGTGGGGTGTTGTTAGGGGAGGGGTGTGGGGGGTGTTAATAGCAGCCCTCCAGTCATAAAAAGAGGGTGTGTCTGTTTTCCGAATGAATGAGCAGGCAGATAAGCTTTGTGAAGGGTCTCAGAGGAGGGCGAGGGGAGAGGGGAGCGCAGGGCGACGCTGGAGCAGACACTGTTGTCTTTGGCGTTTTGAACACACAGTCCCAGTCTGCAGACACCTCACACTGCACAGCACACCCTGACTCAGTGTGGATGTTTTGACTGGATTAGGAATCAGAGGGATCCGCTGGTTGGAGTCTGTGGTGGAGGCTGTTTTTCTGGATGGAGCACGGAGTTTGAAAAGTTTGGTAACATCTCGTGTTGGTCGCTGTCTCCTCAGCTGGATTCAAGAACGATGCTCAAGAAAGTGAGATTCAAGGTAAGAAAACTTGTCATGTTTCTGTGCAGTAAACTGTCGCACTGTTGAATTAGACACATGAAGCTGGATAACTAGACTCCAGAGTTATTATAAGACTTCGCTTTAAACTTTTAACTTATTATTTCACCAAATACCTTACATTAAACTCTGAAGAGTGTTTTTCCTCCCATGCTCCATTCACAGGACTAACAGAAAAAAGAAAAATCAAACATCTTGTTACTCTCAGTCTTGAGATAACACAGTGATCTAACCAGTCTCATCTCTTCCTGTGGCTACTTTAAACTCCTCATGGCTCCTTCCTGAGGAAACTCATCTGTCTCACAGGAAGTGATATGAAAAAAGGAGAAATTCACAAGTAGATAAAATCATCGTAACTGACCAGAGAAAGGAAAAGATTCTGTCCACAGAAAAATCCAACACACTCTCAGACTGACCTGTGATCTGCTAAAGGTACAGACAGAAGGCTCGGACAGATTACTGATCCACTCTGTCTCTACCCACTTTTACCACGTTTAATCCACCTGTAAGCTCTGAGACTCATCCCTTTTTTACACAAACCTTCAGTGTGTGACTGAACAAAGCTGTGCGGGGCCTCTGCTGGCCCCTTCATCAGCGGCCCTGCCTGCAGTTCAAAGGGAAAAGCTCCTGCCTGCTGCTCAGGCTGTGTGGCGACACTGAGGCGATAATTACAGCAACCGGAGGAGCTGTAGCTACTGGCTCTCAGCGACTGTAAATACTGCTATAAAAGATTCACTGTTGTCACCACTGTGGGTATGAAACAAGGGAAGAGACGGCAGCTGTTGTCATCTGACCTGGTGCATTAGTTTATTATTATTTCTTTATGGTAAATTCATGTTTCTTCCACATATATGTTGATGTTTCTCTACTTTTATCATTCATTTGCAAACCTTTGGACATTTACCTCTTTCTCATGTGTTTAATCCAGCATTACACCTTTCAAAATAAAAGTTACAAAGTACTTTAGAGACATTAAAGGTCTCATCCAGTCTAACGGTAGATGTCCATGTGTTTGTGATTATAAAGCAGGTCTAGGTTCTATATTAATACTGTGAAAGTATCAAAGCCTCAGTCCACAGAGAAATGCACACAGCCTGTATTCAGACACTGAGCCTTAAAACCAGCCGTCAGGACTTCTGGAACTTTGTGATGTCACAACAAAGCAGTCACCTCCCTCAGCCACGCCCCAAGCCCCGCCCACCTGGACCCACCATCCAACCTTGCAGGATTTGGTTTCTCTGAGTCTTTACCTGAAATCTGCTGTATTTTTATTGTATCCCTCAGAAAACAGCATGTTGATGGATGAGTTGTTGCCTCTGCAGGCGGTAAACGGTCAGCAGGGGTCACAGTCACATGAGGGAAGCGTGAGAGTCAACTGTCGGCCATGATCATGTGATCATATCGGTACCGTCACAGCCACAGACAGTGAGCAGTCACCGATGATACAGGAGGGTGTTTGAGAGGCATCAGGCTCAACTTGTTGTTTCATGTCGTTTGCTCTCACCTGTTGCTGCCAGCTGTTCTTACCGTCCCGCTCAGAGGTGACACTTTTCCCAAGCAGTGTGTCAAAGAGCGCGTGAGGCAGAGCGGCAGTGAGAGTGAGAGGAGGAAACGAAAACAATGGTGGATGATTGAATATGGATTTTATTAGTTTTCAAGCTCCTGATTTGTTGAAAACACAGAGAAATAGTGAGATGTTGCAGATTCAATGTTGTATGTGCATTTTACAGAGGAAGCTGGAAAATGTTAATTTAGATCCAGTAGCTTCTAACATTTACTGACCTTTACATCTGCAGACTCATGCAGTTGCATTCAATGTGCAAAAGTTACCCATTCGAGCCGAGATTAGAAAATGTTTCTGGAGCACCAAAGGTTAATATATGAAACCATCTGGAGCTTTTGATGTAGAACCAAAAGGATATGATTCGACAGAACCATGTTGTTCTTCTTCTTATGAAACAATGTTCGTATTAAGGGTGAAGTGACCAGAACGACAGGATATTGGATGAATTCTGTGTCTGTGTGTGGAATTTCCTCTGTGTGACGTTCACAGCCGCAGGTTGACGGCCCGTCAGTCCGTCCTGTTGTTTGGGTCTCTCCTCACACTGCTCTGCTACATTCTGCCTGCCACCCTCTCCGAAACAACAGCACCTCTTTGACGCCCCGAATCTCTTCAGTTTGGTAAAGGGTAAAATGCTTTTGTGTATTCAGTGTTTTTCCATCCATTCATTTTCTCAGGGGTCGGGTCGTGGTGGCAGCAGGGTATTCCAGACGTCCTTGGCCAGATGGGATATGTAGTCCCTCCGACAAGTTTTGACAGAATTTATTAGCTGGCCAGGAGAAATCCTCTGAGACAGCATTTAGATTTTGGTCTATGAAAAAAAACTTTATTTAAAAGGGAACCACCTTGCAGCAATACAACAGACATGCTGGGTGTAAATACATGAATATATCAAATTTAAAAAAGGTGCACGAGCAGAAGAACCAGACACGGTGACAGTAATGGTCAGTTTTAGCCATGATAACGGTCTGACCAGTCGTGCTTCTCACTTTGACCAGTATGTTGGGTTTTTGGGTTTTATTTTTTGTGAATATATTTTACTGGGATTTAAGGAGTCATTACAAACCTTCACAGAGAAATACAATGACATGAAATGCTCCTGTTATGAGACGTTGGTTTACGGCCAGATACCTGCAGAGTTGAAGACCTGACCTGATCAGCCTCGGCTCGAGTTTGAGTTTAAAAAATAATAATAATGATGATGAACTTTATTTGTAAAGCACCTTTCATACAACAGATGCAGCTCAAAGTGTTTTACAACAAGGAAATTAAGTTCACCAACTGCTTCACACGAAAAGACAGAAAAATGAACATGTAAATTAAAAAAGATGAACAGAGTAAACATTGTAATTGTGAACATGTTAGCATGCTAGTATTAGCATTTAGCTCAAGGAGCCACTGCTGGTGAGGTTGTTGACTCTTAGTCTTGTTAAACTTTATTCCTGTGTCTCAATAGTAAACTTTTCTGCACGTTAAAGTGCCAGAATTAAACAAAGAGAGACACAAAGCCACAGTTTCCCTGTTTCTGTGAAAACATGGTGGAATTTGACTCTCTGGTCGCCCTCTTCACCAACTGAATCAATACTGGCATCAAAACTGATAAACTGAACCTCTTTGCTGCCACTAATTTCTCCTGTCGGCGATGAAGCAGGTCTCATCCTCAGCACCAGGTGGCACTAGTGTTCTGCTTGTCCCTGCTCTCTGCCTCTCACACATCATCATAAAGAAACGATGCCTGCAGCTAAACTCTCAGTAATCCTTCAGAGCAGCAGAGCTCCCAGACATTTGTCTGCATTAAACCACTGCTGGCCGTTGTCAAACCCAGGAACAGCATGTCAGCCCTGAAAGACGGAGCATGACATGAAGACTGACATGGCGGTGATTGTAGGAATACTCAGTCACTCAGCAATAGTGTTGTTCAATAAAACATTTTAAACAACAGAGCTGCAGCTTCCCTCAGTATGGCCCCGGGCTGCGGGGGCAACATGTGGGAGTCTGATCCACCACCCATCAACTGCAAACACATCCTGGCAAAAAATGATGACCCATTTCCTTCAAATCTTTACAGTACATTCCTCCCCCTCCGCCGGCCCTGAATCGCTTGATAATTGAATTTCCACCCCGGTCGACAGTATCAGAGGCGCGCAGAGACGTCCAAGCTTTTTGTTCACTCAGTGAGATACTCCAATCATCTCAAAGGATCAAGTCAGCGCCCATCGAGGCCTTTGATGTTCATAATGAGCGCTTCCCTCAGCTCAGCCCCGCAGCGCTGCGCTGTATGTTTCTATAAAGGCGTTAGGATTTGAATGGGTGCGTGGGTGCTGTTGTGGTGCAGGGGAGGAGGGGAGCCGAACCAAATGTGCTTTTCATTAAAGATGAAAGGGGCGAGAGCTTTTTACTGTCTCAGATGTCTTTTTATGCTAAGTGTGAGGGTGTGTGTATGTGTGTATACACATAAAAGAGAAATTTACCTTTGACCCCCGGTGATTTGCAGTTACCTGGGGGCACTGCATGGATGAGGCTCGGTGCCATATTGGCTAGCATTTCTCTATCCAGACAAAAGGGGAATATAAAAGACAGTTTAAGGTCTTCATTGCACTTGTCGCCGCTCTTTGTATTTTGCATATTAAAGCTGCTCAAGGCGATCGAGCACATATTCCGCTCAGAGAGAGAAGTTTCTCATAAGATGTGATGTGATGTACGTGGTTCACCAGCGGCGCAGGCCTGCAGTGCTGTTATAAAGGTTTCCTATGTCATCACTAGATTAAATGATTGGTTACAGGTACCATGTGGAGTTTTTGACCACTATTGGCATCGTGGAGCAGTGTTTACATTTGTGGGTCCCAGAGGACGCACATGCATGCGTGAGCACACAGGAAATGTGATACATGTTCTGGTTTCATGCTGTTCAGTCAGTCGACAGCCGGTGGTGCAAAGAAGCTCAGCAATCAGCCCCCAAAGGCAGGAAGAAGAAGAAGAGCGCTGCGAAACCTGGATGTAAACAATGAGGGAACTAGAATTAGCACATCACGATCGTACGGCTCCACCAATCAGACTAATTTCAGGTTACATCCCTGTTTAACCAGAATCAAATAAAATATGAACTACTTGTGTGAAATTTTGTCATTATTGCTGTGTGAAGTCTTTATGAGGTCACACTAACCTGACCTTTGACCTTTAACCACCAAATTCTAATCAGCTCGTCCTTGAGTCCCAGTGGATATTTGAAGGGATTCCCTTGAAGAGTTCCTGAGATATTGTGTTGACAAGGCCAAAACTGTATTTTGTGAAGTCACCGTGACCTTGACCTTTGACCTTTGACCAACAAAATCATAAAAAAACACAAGCATTGTTTGCCAGATAAGCTCCATAGTGCACACTTGAAGGGAGGGAGAAAAGCGCAGATGACAGCGCAGTCAGACACTCTGAGGTCCTGGTCCTCTGAGGTGGTTGTGGTTCAGTCTCACTGCTCTTCTCAACCTGATCCAAGTAAAATAAGTCCAATTAACCAATCGTACGCTGTGTGTCGAGCACCAAACTACAGACACACAAGGAGTTAGAGAACAGATTGTGAACATAGTGAAGCACCTGGCTGAAACAACAGGAGCTGGTGAGGCCAAACAAGTGAACACTGCAGCTGCTGACCTGCATCTACATGATACATGCTTAATAAAGTCCTCA
This sequence comes from Trachinotus anak, assembly GCF_046630095.1. Classification (NCBI taxonomy): domain Eukaryota; kingdom Metazoa; phylum Chordata; class Actinopteri; order Carangiformes; family Carangidae; genus Trachinotus; species Trachinotus anak. The sequence continues at coordinate 3,057,325 of NW_027273885.1, read as the reverse complement.
CTGAGGGTATGAAGCCAGTGGAAAGATGCAACCGGGCAAGAATAGACATTGATTTGCTGGAGGCAGTGCAAACAGGTGAAGAAGCGTCTGCCTGAGTTGAAAAATGTTTATCCTCCTCATCCTGGAGCTTTATGGATCTAATTTTTATTGCTCATTGATTGAAAGTCTTCTAACATTCTCGTTTATCTGCTGGTTCAGTGTTTTATCCACTAAGGACAGAAACTCCTTCAGCAGTATTGTCAGCATCTGCTCCAAAATCACCAGGGTTAGGCAGAGAGCTCTGTGTTCACTCTGAGGAAATCAGATGATAAAGAAGGCAAAGAACATCATTAACCATCCTGAACATGTCTTATCATCTGAGTTCAGGAAGCTGCCTTCAGGTCGCTGCTACCTTTCACCCCAGAGCAGAACAAACAGATATTCAAAATCCTTTACTCCCTCTGCTGTCAGATCACCTAACAGGGCAGGGCTCATTTAGAATAACGTCTTTTATAATTGTTCAGTCTTAGACACATTTCTTGGTCAATTTTTCTGTGTATTTTATCTTTTTTTAATGTATTTTACTATTTATTGCTATTTATTTACTAACCTCATTGTTTGTTGATCTGTGCCCTCGACACGCAGTCGTGTTTTTGAACAGTATTTATGGAAAAAGGTGGGACAGGAAGTGGGACTGTAGTAAAATAACAGAAAGAACTGGAGTTGATCCTGAGATCAGTCGGAGGCTGAGCTGCCATGGGATAACTAAATGAGGTCTGCAAATAAGAAAAAAATATATATAATACTGCAAATACAGGGGGTGTGAGCAGCACTAAACCATGCTGCTGGAAAAACTAGAGCAGTAACGGGCATTTTATCTGAAGAGTAAACTGTCCTGCGTTGTTGTAGCACTGCTGAGCAGTTGAAAATGTGAGTAGGTGGTCATGGTGGGAGGCACAGCTTGTTCCCAAAGTGGAGAGTGAAGAAGAAAGGGAGTTTAGAAAGCCAGATATCTCAGTGGTGATTAACACTGCTGTCAACCTACATGGAGACATTATAGCGGTTACACTCGTGTCTGTGGAGAATATTTCCCACCAGCTTCCATAACCACATCACAATTTAATAGATAAACAGACAGAATACAGTGTGTTTGGATGTTTTTCTCTGTAACAGCTGCATGATTCAGGCTGACGGATGAGCTCCACTTCATATAAATCAGGATAAATCCCACCCAGCCTTGCAGGAATGTTAGGTATGTGCAGCTTGGCATATAATTCAAAATGAACTGTTTCCAGATCAGGACATGCAGGCGTTTGCTGTAAAGTGTGTGTGCACATTAATGCATGCAGCGGTTTCAGCAGGAGTTCGGGCTCAGTGATGTCACAGCCGAGAGGCCAGTTAGATCCAAATAACCAGTTTGGTCAGAGAGGAAACACCAGCTGTGTAATGTTGATGTGAGTCTGCGGTGGCTCTGCTCCCCACAGCTGCAGACTTTACTATAGACGGTAGAGACACAGAAACACAACATTACTTTTACTCTCTTGCTCTTATGTGAGTCAGTCTGACAGTTTTATAGAACATGGTGTTATTTCACTTCCGTGCAGGCCACAACAAACACAGCTCTCCCAGCACACTGTGGTTGTACAAGTCCATACTTGTGCGACCTCAGTCTTTTTTGTGAGTCTGTCTGGACATTTATTCTATTTATGTGGATCCTCTCTAGAATAGAGCCAATAAACTGAAATTTCTGGCTCAACATGTGCCGGGTCCTCGGCCCAAGTCTGGCCCATATACGTCCACATCTGGGCAGATTCTGGCTGTTGTCCTCCGATACGGTGTGTGTGCCAGAATCGCTCCAGATGTGGAAGCAGCCTCTGACAATCATGCTGTATATGGGCCAGATTCAGGCCTTGGAACCAGGTGTAAACTGGGCCAGAGGAAAACAAACATGTGGCCCAAGTATGGGCTGAATTTTTTATTTTGGGAGATGCCAATGTCACAGCAGCCAGGGCCAATTAGAAAACGTAAAATCTGTAAATGTTCTCTGACAACAACATCTGGGAACGAGAACCACAGCTGATTTTCATGGATGCCAAGTCAGCACTCACTGTTGTGAGAATAAAAATATGCAGAATAGTCAGAACTTCTCAGTCTAAGGATTTTATTGAATTTTAAGACTGACGGACAGGTGATGAATTAAAGGGAAAACCTGAATAACACAGGGAGTCAGTTAATGAGTTATACATCAGTGGCCTAGAGATCAGCCGAGATTCAGGAGCATCATGTTAACTTAACTTTCTTAACCGACATCATCAAAACACCAAATAGCGGATGTGTTTTAGAAGAGTTTCACATACTTGGAGCGTTTATGACGAAGCTTGTGGTGGACCAGCACCTTTCTGAGACACTTCAGGCTGGTTTTACCTTTAATTTGTTGCTGTTCTGTGAAAATTGTGTATCTCCAAAATCGTCCTGTTTTCAGCTTGTAGCAGTGCGTTTTCCAGGTAATCCAGTGCGTGTGTTTAATATATAGGTTAAGAAGTAATAAGGTTTTCTCCATAGAGGAACTGAATCCTTCATTGTCCGAAAAATTAAAGATCACCAAATTTGGAGATTTGTGTTTTTTTGTTTGTTTTTGTTTTGGTTTTTTTGGGCGATGTGCTGTTTGTGAACGTTACTAACTAGTTTTTTCTTCATCAGTGGATGAAGTTGGTTCAGTCGCTTTAGATAAAAGCCAAATGAGTAGATGTATGTGATGTAAATGTATAAAAGACACTTTCAGTCACTTGCTGCCACCGGAGCTGTCTCCATGTGATGAATGACAACAGCGAGACGCAGTTACATTAACTTTTTTTCTGTGTTTGTTTTACCTGGAGAACTGAACCTGGAAATGTTGCTGGTTGTGTAAAAGAAAAGGCCTTTGGACATGCAAGGAGTCACAGTGAAGGCTCCTATGAATATTTCATTATAATGTAGTTCACTGCATTATACTGAGCCCCATTAGGAAACATGTAAGAGGTGCCTCCCAGTGCCCTAGGCAGGCAGCGGTTTCCAATCTTTTCCAACTCATGGCCCACTTTCAGGACTGAACTGAAAACAGGGGAAGATCAGTTTTTCTTTACGGGGTGGGGGTGGGGTGCTGGGCTTATCACAGTGATGGGCTTTAATACAAGAAAAAACAATGAAATGATCATAAAGATAATTCCATTTGAAACATAATTAGCATTTTTTTCATTCATCTTTTCGCTGAAATTCTGCTGTTTTCCAAAGGGTTTGTCGACCCTCTTGCAATACCTTCGTGACCCACCAGTGGGCCCTGGCCCGCAGGTTGGGAAGCACTGCCCTAGAGGTGTAAGACGCTATATATGAGATAAATGCAGCTCCCATTTCAGTCAGGCTGGTGAACTTTGCTGCTTGTTATCCCTCCTCTCTCTCAGCTCTGGACCAGCACTGTTGCAATATAATAATAACTTTATTATAATAACTTTATTTTATTCTTTGCAAATGTGTGTTTGATTAATTGTGAAAGTGTATCTCAGCCTGTAGGTGTTTACTCAGATTTGTGAATGTGTACACAAATTAATGAATGTTATTAGCATTTATGCAGTCATACAGTCAGGTCCTTCTGTTGACAGTGTCAGAACATGTGGGAAAATTCAGTGTGAGAGAATAAATGTGTGTTGTCCAGTGAAGCGCCGCCTCCTCACCGTGTCCTGCAGCTCACGTCCTGCACCTTGTTTATCTGCGAGTCCACTTTAAGGTTAATGTTTCTGCAGGACTTCATGGACAACACAGGATTTCTTTATTCAGAGGAATGAATGCCTTGTGTACCCGTGTTGGGGCGAGGCTGACCGGACAGGAAAGCTGGGAGGGTGTGTGTGTGTGTGTGTGTGTGTGTGTTTGTGTGTGTGTGTGTGTGTGTAATGCCAAAGAAGAGAGAGAGCGTGAAAGACCACGCATGTGAGTCGAGAGAGAGAGTGAGAGGGAGGGGACCAGCAGCAGCCAGACAGTGTGTGTCAGCAGTGTCGGCCACATGGTTTTAGCCAAGTGTGTGTTATGGTCGAGAGAGGCAGAGAGTGTGTGAGTCAAGAAGACACCCTGTGAGTGAGAGACCCTGACGACAGGAGAGAGAGAGAGAGAGAGAGGGAACCACCTCTTTGGATGCCAGTCAGACTTTTGTCTCTTTCTTTGTGTTGTTGAATTGTGACACCAGCACCAGCAGTGCCGTCCCGTCCTGTACGAGCAGCAGTGGTGTGTTTGTTTAGGACCGTCCCACCACAACACACCCACACACCACCCAGGCAGGTAAAGTCCAAGCTTCACAGTTTTTAGGATTAAAAGGTGATTTCTGTTTTCACACTGGCAGCTTTTTTTTTTTAAGACGCTGGGGTTAACTGTATGTGTGTGTGTGTGTGTGTGTGTGTGTGTGTTATCTTAGTGTAATAGGTTTAAAAGCAGCGAGACTTGCCTTTCATCTCATGATTATAATGGTTTCCATGCAGTCACAGTGTAGACGCCACTGTAAATCAGTGTCAAACCTGATCATGTACCTGCAGCTCATCGTCTGTTCCTCTGTGGGATCTCGGAGGTGTTTTCCTCTGCGGAGGTTGAGTGTGATCCTGGTTTATCAGCAGCACAGACACAACAGCTCAGGCTCAGTCTGCCAGGTGGCGTCTGCCTGGGGCCGTCTCATCGAGCTGGAGACGCTCGGTTTAAAGCTGCACTGATCAATGTTTCCACCGGATTGAACGGCCATGATGTGAAAGATTAGAACTACATTTTATTGTCTTTCAGCTCGTTGTTTTGGTTTTTACTGCCCACAGCTTTAAAGTGCTGGTTCACTCTCATTGCTCTCTGGTTCATAGTAGCAGGCAGTTCTCAGCAAAGACTTAGATTCAAGTGATGGGCAGAAACATGAAATGAGAGCTAACGCTGTGCTAACGCTGTGCTAACGCTGTGCTAACGCTGTGTCTGCTGGATGTGTCAGCAGCTGTTTGCTAACACAACTTTACAAGGTGACGACATGTCCGTGTTGTTGGTGTTTGCTCTTCTTCCTCCAAATTACACACAGTTTTATCCAAGTACTTTTAATGATTTTGCCTTGAATGTGATTTTTTAAAGACTGCAGGTGGTGCTGTGGCTAATGGTAACTGTAAACTTGAACGCAGCATATCTAAAGTTGGCTAACAGCAGCGTTAGCCACTGTAAGCTAGCAGTTATAGAGAGGCTGTAGCAGTAGTGAGTGTGTTAAATTAACCAAGGAGTGTTGTATTGGTTATTAAGTTCAGTTTTCATAATTATTATTATTATTATTATTATTATTTGAAAAGGTGCATAGTCTTAATTTCAACGATCCATAACACAATCTTAAATCTTGTCAAAAGCACACCACAATCACAATTTGTTGCAGTGAAATTGGTAAATATTAAGTAAATAAAGTCGTTTTTTGTTTTTAATCTGTAACCTGCAGTAACAGCTGAGCGCAGATACACAGTGCTGCTGTACCTGGACAGGAATGAGCTATAGATGGCGATGACAGCAGCGTCTGTGAGGGGCAGCGCTCTCTCACTGCCACGTTAGTTTCTCCGTCTTCCCACCCTCCTGAAACACAGGCCGCTTTATGGGCCGAGGTAGAGAGAGAGAGAGAGAGAGAGAGACCCAAACAGGGTTTGTTGTTGTTTGAACCTCCCGACCGAAGCAGAGCTGGGCCACATTTTTCGGGTGCCTGGCAGAGAAAACGCCTGTGCAGAGTTCCCAGACTGCAGCAACTCTCCAGCTCGTGATAATAAATCCTTTGTTATGTGAGCTCATTCTGTTAAGAGCAGAATCAGGCCAGCACAGAGGCACTCTATCGACCCCCCTCCTCACCCTCACCCCCTCACCCAGCATCTATCCAGTCCCATTCTGCTGCCGGCTCCCCTGCGTTGGGTCTTAATGCCTCCTCTGGGTTCTGGGTGCTCCACTTCTGCTATTAGCAACACTGGTGACCTTGAATGTGATCAGGCAGTTTATTATTGTTTCCTGTAGAGCCTTGATGTGTGTTAACCACCACAGGACTGTAATACGCTTATAATTTCAGTGTATCATGGCTGCTTAGTGTAAGACTCATGGGGAATGATTGAATTTATGGAGGAAAAATTAGCAAATGCTGGCAGTTGTTGGGTGTAAATTAGAGTAGGAGTCATTACACGCAGCCAATTTGCTGCAGAGCTGCACGATGACAACATCAGGGTGTTGGTGGCGATTAGTGCAGTGGTAATTGACCTCCATGTGTAAACTTGAGTGGGCGTGTGCTACAGATTTGGTTGTGTTCATTATTCTACGTGGCACAAATTGACTGTGTTTGATTAGAAAACACTGAAGGTGTAATGAAGGGTTCATCTTTCCTCTGAGCTGCAGAATTAAAAATAATTGGACTGACATGGAGGCTGTTATTATATTTAGAGCAAACTTTGGGGCAAGATGATGCTTTAAAATTTAAATAATACAGACTGGTGTGATGGAGGTGCTGTGATTAAAGATGGCATTTAAAAGGATTTTCAAATTTAATTTAAAATAATAAAATAATGACAATACAAATATCTCAGAAAAGAAATAAAACATTTCTTCTGTTTTAATTTAATTAAAACTTCAGTTTCCTAATCAACTTCCTGATGACTCACATTAACTGTATGTTGCACACATCCTTACAAGTTACACTGATCGGCCTAATTAATAAAATTAAAGGTCAGAATCCTGATGAAATTTTAAATGTTGAATTAGATGTGAAGTGCCAGATGCCTCTAGGATAAATTTTGTATGGCTCTGAAAACATTTCACAGATTTTTATGATGGAAATGTATAAAGGTCCAATATTTTACTCTTCTCCTGTGTTTTATCTGAAGTGTTGATCTCCATCAGAAGATATATCTGTGGTTTTAAGAAACCATCTCAGTGTAGTTTGACATCTCCTCTCTCAGGCCTCTCTCTGGAGCTCTAGTAACAACAGGTCAGTCAGCCAATCAGAGGAGAGGATCTGAGCCTCTCTTCTGATTGGCTGACTGTTTTCTGAGTGATCGAATAAAAATACAGCAGATTTCAGGTAAACACTCAGAGAAACCAAATCCTGCAAGGTTGGATGGTGGGTCCAGGTGGGCGGGGCTTGGGGCATGGCTGAGAGTGGTGACTGTTTTGTTGTGACATCACAAAGTTCCAGAAGTCCTGACGGCTGGTTTTAAGGCTCAGTTTCTGAATACAGGCTGTGTGCATTTCTCTGTGGACTGAGGCTTTGATACTTTCACAGTATTAATATAGAACCTAGACCTGCTTTATAATCACAAACACATGGACATCTACCTTTATACAATATGGGACTTTTAAATATTTGGCCATTGTTTCTATAACTAATAACAACATTATATTCACCAAGTTAATTGCAAATATCTGGAAACTGTTCTAAAAAGATAAAACATGGAGCAACATCACTTTAGGGCTGCATCAGTTTACAGAATCTCAGCAGTGGTTCAAATGGCTCTGTGTAATTGTGGTGACGAACCCACAGCAAATTATCACCTGACTCTGTTGTTCCTTCAGTTCTACGGAGTATTTTAGCACCTTTCAGCTCAGTGATTTGGTTTTACAGCCCTGCTGTTTGCTTTCGTGTCACTGTTCTCATTAGTGTAATTTACAGCAACAGCTTTCATGTTTCCAGGAAACAAGCTCCGATAAACTCACTGTACACAGGCTGACCAGCAGCACACGGCTGACACACACAGTTTTTCTCTGCCGCTGTCACCAGAGGTGGGAATTGTTGGGTCTTTGCAGTCAATACTATGAAGTGTACAGTTTAGACCTGCTCTATATGAGAAGCTCCCTGAGATAATGTCTGTTGTGATCTGACACTACATAAACACAAGTTGACCTGACTTGACATTTAGCAGCTAAAGAGCCATGTGTTTCCAAGGAGCAAAGCAGAGCGACTGCAAATAAAAGCTAATGTCGCTAACATGCACTCTGCGATGAAGCAGAATCATCCTTTAAAGTGAAGTGCTCAGACTTGGACTGAATTCAGGAGGGTGTTGGTTCATATCTCTGTCTGCTCCAGAGAGCTGCATCTCTAACAGGGGAAGAAGAAGAAGTGAGGGTGAGGTTACTGTAGGTCAGATTAGGGTCGTCCTCTGTCCTGTGATCCTTCTCACTCCACTCTGTTACTCACACAAACAGCTGTGCAACCTACTGCCTGCTGCCTCTCAAACAGCTGCAACATGTACAAGTCTCACACACACACACACACACACACACACGAACAGGCAGCCAATCAGAACGTACGTCATCCTCAGACTGGGATATGACCTCTGCAGACTTCTCCCCCCTGTATTTTCTTCCTCCCCCATCATTTCCTCCCTTCATTGGGTTTGTCTTTTATCTGCGGAGAGCCCTCGGGCCAGCGATTCATCCCAAAACAAAGACATAATGAGTGTCAGGCTGCTCGTCTCACTTCACTTCACCTCGTTCTCTGTCGACCTTTTTTCCTCTCGCAGACTCAGACGTGAAGACGCTGTCGGTTTGTGATACATAATATATTTACAGCATCTAACCGACTGTAAGGAGTGTCGTACAGTACACACACACATGCACACAAAAACAAACACACGCACACACACATCACTGTGTTTTCCCCCTAAGGTGTTGCCATGGTAACGCAGGATTTGGCAGAGGCAGCAGTCTGGCAAAGGGATGATGTCATGGTGTTTGGCTGCTGCCGCTCCTCATCTTCACCTGGCCTACTTGGAAACACACACACACACACACACACACACACACACACACACACACACACACACACACACACACACACACACTAACCAACCTAACGCCCTGATGCACTATATTGTTACCAGATGTGTCATAAACTGAAAAGAAATTTTAATGATTCCTGCAGGAATATTGCACAAAACAGTGCAGTTGGGCCAAGAATGAAATAGGATATAAAGAGCAAATGAAATTGTTTTGGCTAAATATGAGACTCAACAACTTATTACTATAAATGGGAGACATTTTTTTTTTTATGTCTTTGAAAATGAAATACAATCTTATTAGTGCATTTAAAATGAAAGCAGGACGACCTGTGTAACGCTTATGAGATCAGTTTTTCATATAAAAGATTAAAAATAGATTTTTCATCCATCAGATCAAAGTGTAATTAAGATTTTGGAGACTTTTTTCTAATTTTCTCTTTGTGGAATATTGGATGGAAAAAGGAAAAATTGAAGAATATCTGAAAGTTTTTATCACTTTTAGTGTCTTCAGCTGCCTGAGGGGGCGGGATCTAAGCATCACCTTTCATCTGATTGGCTGGCAGGGGCCGCTTGTGCCGTCCATCTGAGACAAACAGATTTGAAGATATGCCAGAAAATCAAACATATAAAAAAAAAGTATTCATACAAGTAAGAACTTTTAAGAAAAATATCCAACAGATGAAGTTGAACTCATTTTTGCTAAGTGCTAGAGAGGCTCAGATCCTCTCTTCTGATTGGTTGACTGACCTGAGCTCCAGAGAGAAGCCTGAGAGAGGAGATGTCAAACTACACTGAGATGGTTTTTGGTTCTTAAAACCCCAAATATTTCTTCTGATGGAGATCAACACTTCAGATAAACCACTGGAGAAGAGTAAAATATGGGACCTTTAATTTCTATTTAGATGCAGATGGAGCTGAATGGATCAAATGTCAGTCTATTTAATGATTTTGTGTTAAGGTTTTGATTATAAATTTAACAGGTTTTGAAAATGGGGTGTAAATACACAGACTTCTGGTCGTGGTTGAGTTTGAATGAGAAAGCTTCATGTATTTTGCAGGTTGGTTGTTAGGTGTAGTTCTGACTGTGTGAACAGTTTGACACAATGAACTCAGTACTGATTAATGTGTTAGCAGCTGTAGAAAATATGACAGAGTTGAATACAGAGAGTGTGTGTGTTCACTGGTGATGTTACACATGTTTTCCAGAGGCTGACCTGTGAGGAAGTACAGTAAGTGTTTCCAGAGGCTGCTAAATGTCTTCACAGTGTAATGAGGCTGAATGACGGGACAATACAAAGAGATACACAGGCCTGTTTGGCTGCTGTTAGCAAGTCTGCTCTTTGGATCAGTTTCCATGACTCAAAGGGATATCCCACACTGCCCCCAGCCTCCCTGCATTTCCCTTCCCTCCCCACCCCACCCCTGCCTCCACCCACTCCCCGTCACTCCCTTCTCTTCATGGTTTACCACCAACAGTGTTCAATCCTCCAAACGACTGAGCCGGGTGGATTTTGGACATTAGAAAATGTGGACACAGGATGGATTTTAAAGCTTATGTTTGAATGAGCTGCAGGTTGAGAGGGAGAGCATCAAACTGCAGAGAGGAGAGAGAGGAGGGTGAGTGACACTGTGGATGTATATGTGTGTATATGTGTGTTTAAGTTAAAGCGGTTGGCTGGAGAGAAACAGAAACATGCTGCTGTGTTTGACTGGATGAAGATCAGTGAACCTGTTCTACCAACATCACCTGTTCTAACCTTTTATTTATGTTGGTCCAATCAGTTTTAGTTATCTACTATATGACGGATAGAAAATAGTTCTATGGATTTAACATTTATTGTTGAATTTGATTTCTAATACACACATATTGTTTACATCCAGTGATGAGATTTAGTGTATCAATAAGACAAATCAATACATTTTCTGATAATAAAAACTGTCCAGTTGTAGAACATTGAACAATTTTACAAAACATTTACAACTTTATACAAAAGTTTTGGGAACCGCTCAGCAAATTACATATTTTTTTTCTATATTTTTGAAAATGGAAGACAGAGTTGCAGAGGTTGTATTTACTTTGTTTCACTTGAGTAAACATGTATGTTTTTGCATATAACTGTATATTAGATTACCAATGGCGCTGAAATACCATTTACCAAACCTGCAATCATCACCTTTAATCATCACGGACCCTTCAGATTTATTTTGAGAAACAGATGTTTTTGTATTAAACCTGCAAATACTGAATCCCATAAAAGTAATAATTTGTAATGTTATGATTTAATCGTAGCTTGATACTCGTTTCATTTTGAGCCTGATTGTAAAGCAAACAGGGATTCAAACTGGATGATCTAATATCACCTCTGATATTTAGCTCAAATCCACTGTTTGATAAAACCTTCATATAAATACTGGTCCAACCCTCAAACACGTGTTCCCGTCCCCTCTGGCGTGTTGTGGCCCTGCAGTGTACGTGAGCCTTAGTGTGGGTCCTGTAGTCCAGCACGCAGCAGCAGCAGGCCAGCAGCGTTCCCGCTCCTCCTCCAGAGGATTACTGCTGTTGAAAGAGCCTCTTTGTACCCGCAAGGCTGGAATGCCTGTCCAGCTCCACGTCTTTGGGAAACACTGAGCCAAAAGTCAACGGAACCACTGAGCAATGGAATACCACCGGAATACCACGTTCTCAGTGCCCCATCGCTCTGGTTCCCCCGTACAGACAACCGACCTGTACTCTTACTGCTGTGCTCCAGGTGTTTTTAACCTTCATTACTTTGTGATGACTGAATGGCAAATCAGCCTAATCACTACAGAGCCTCTGGTTTATCACTGCTCTTTTTTTAAAAAAAAATATCATAAACAATAGAGAGAAAATGGACATAACGTCTGTCATTTGAGGATGAGACGTCAGCAGTCAGCTTTGGCCTCATAATTCAACCAGCTGATTTTAGATTAAACTGGTGCCATGAACAGGAGTGGATTGAATAATTTAGCCCTGAATCCCAGTCTGGTTATTAACTACCAGCTTTTTTGGCCTGAGTGAGGCTTCATATTCCAGCTGATCACTCCTGACGATACATGTCTGCAGTGGATAACCATCTTCTGAAGCTGGTCATGTTTCTCATCATCACTTCATTATTAGTCCTGGGCTGCCAGCATTTGTTGGCATAGCAGCACACTAACCAGCATTGTGAGTCTTGTACTGTAGCTAAGATTAGTCTCTGTGGATTGATTAGCGCCAACACTGCTGAATTCAAGAAACATGCCACCGAGAATCTATGCTTTTATTCTGAAATACTCTGAAGGACTGAAAAATGCACTGAATGATTCATTGTTTGCTCCTTTTTTATATTATAAAGATATTTGATACACAAAAGATGGAAATCACACTTTACCACCGCACACAGAGATGACCTCACTGTGATTTTTATTGAGGGTGAACAACGCCTTTCGCCTGCAGCTTCCTCAAACTTGCAGTAAACAGTTCCACAGGTGCCGTAAATACATACACATAGGTCACATGACCACACGACCATCATCGTCTTCATGTAGTGATCTTTAACATTTTCTCAAAAGATGAACATCTAAACATTTTCCAAAAAACATGACAACAAATTACAAATCAAAAATCACAGCATTATTTATATTAGAGTTACAAAAGTTACTCAGTTTTCCACAATATTCACAAGAATAAGGAAACTAAAACCATATACACAACTGACTGCATGAGAAAAGTCTAATGGTGGACAACTGCTACATCGCTCGGTGTGACGGGTGAATGCCGGGCGAAACGCGTTGTTCACTCTCAGTAAATCTCCTCTCAGTGTGCAGTGGTCAAGTTTGATTCCCATTTTAGTTTTTCCTGCAAACAACCAGCACCTGATCACTAATATTGGCTGAGCATGGGGAGGTTTGCTCGTTGCACAAAAGATAGATTTTGAGTTCAGTAAACTTTTCCCAACTTATTTTTAGCAACAGAGAGAGTGGAAATATTAGGGGTGTGTGTGGAGGAAGGGGGTGGGGGTTCTTTTAAGAAAGTAAAAAAATTATATTTTATAGCTGTTTCCACTTCTAACCTTGAGTAATGAGGCACTGAGAGAAACACTGAGTCATCTCTGCCTGTGGCTCCAGCTCAGTGAAGTTGCAGGATAACAGTGGTTTGGGTGATGACAACAAGCATTCCCTCATGAGGGGCTTTGAGGTGTAATTTCTACTGTCACCGAGACAATAATCTGATAATGACAAACCCTCTGATCCTCAGAGCTGCTGAGCTGCAGCTTCACACGTCTCTGCCGCCAGTAAATTCACAGCTTTGATGAAAAACATGCACCACAGCAGATCGTCAGTCGGCTTTTCATGTCCTGCTATTTGCTCTGTTTACCTACTGTATGTTTATATGTTATAACCTGTATTCATCAGGCCACTCTTCTTGCTGAAGGGCATCTCAACAGCGGTCATTGAGGAAGGTGAGATTCACTTTACTCACTGATTTTCTCCCATTCAGTCCTGGGTAACCTCTCATTTCCTGCCACTCCAGTGTGTATATGTGTGTGTTGAGTTGTGTGTGTGTGTGTGTTCATACCACTTTGTGTCTGTACAAGATGAGGCAGCTGGTGTGTTTAGCTTCCTGCTGATAATGGCGTCTCTCCAGTGTTTCATGCCAAAATAATGGATCTGTGTTTACTCATGCTGTTGGGCTATGAGGGATACGCTGGCATCTCACCCTGCATAGATTAGCATTTTAATGTGTATTTCTCAGGCTTATCTGTGGAAAAATACTACACTGCATTGAGGTAGTCATTCATAACAAAAGGTTCATTATTCACTCCAGTAAATATGAATGACCTCTCTGTGGTGAGAAGTTCATTTCAAGTATTTATTTTGAACCCAGGAGCATTTTCATGGTTTATTTTGAACTCAGTCATTCACTGATTCGAACAGTATGCTGACAGCGGTCTGTCAGTGTGCTTCCAAACCAAATCTCATTTAAAAATTGAACATATCCCAGAATTAAAAAAAAATGCTTGCACCAACTTTCTGACCACTGAAATTACAGCTGCTTTTCTAAGCACATCGAGCCTGAAACAACTGAATCCATTCATACAAGCATTTAAACAGCTCTGATTCCAAACCAGGTAAACACAGTAACCTTAAAGGTTTGCAGTAGCTACTAGTGTAAGTGTCCTGGCTAACATGTTAGCAAACAGTTACAGAATTATTCTCACAACTGTCGCCAGGACACATATTAGAAAATATTTAATCAATATTAAGATGTTAAAGAAGATGAAATAAATATTTGACATACTGTTTTCTCGTTAGGTTGTTCATGCTAATGTGTTAGCAAAGAGTTGGCTATATCTACACAATCAGTGGACACACAGCAACAATAGCATTCAGTTGGAGTTGTGGTTGTAGCCACCTGATAATTATCCAGTTCGTGTCCAGGTACATGGAATTTAATCTTTTGATTTCGTCCACCTGGACACGACCTGTCAACATATTTTTTGTGACACTCAGGACGAAATGGAAACATATTTTTTGAATAAATGAAACTCTACATTCATTATCGGCTGCAGAGGTGACAGGAGGCATGTTTAGGGAGATGGTGGGAAAACAAGACCCAGGTTGATATTCAGAGGTTTGTAGGTTCAGGTATTTTAGTTAAGGCTCAGGAAAGATCGTGGCTTTGGTTAAATATACATAAACTTGTTGTGTTCTGTGAACTCACTGCTGTGAGTGTCTAAAAATAACCATTAAAAAGTTGAACACAGCAGCAGTCACTAAAATTCTCTGTTTTTCTGTCACAAAAACAATGAAAAATCGTGTCCATGTACATGAAATCAACTCATGTACCTGTATATGTATTGCTGTGAGACTGGGCTGGAATATCACCCTTCTTTTAGCTTTAGCTTATAAAATATCTGACTGTTTAGGAACTAGATGATTGATCAAAGTAGATCTATGGCCTGAAAAAAGCGTAGCTTAGCATAAATACTGCAGGCAGGGTAGAACAGCTAATCTGGCTTGTTCTTTTGTTCTTTTAATTGATTTTAATTTATTGAAAGTGCAGTAATAGTAAAAGTAATAGTTTTATAGGAGTTATGTTAAGCTAAGCTAACTATCTGCTGACTGTAGCTTCATTCTCTCTGCATGATTAGACGTATTTTAAAAGATATTGAACGTTTCCTGAATGCCAAATTCAGATGCACTAGCTTTAACATGTAAACAGATAAATCTCATGAGAAAAAGAAATATAATATATATAACTAGTATGAAACTGATGCAAACGATTATTTTGTGAAGATAAGAGGAAAAGGAGGATAAGAGGTCTGAGCAGATGTGATAATAGCAATCATCAGTGTTGTTTGTAGTTGAGGTCCTGTCCTGCACCGAGGGCCAACCCTGACCTTCGCCTCTGTCACTAACAGGAAATGGTCCCAGGCTCAGTTTGCCGTACAGGAAGTCTACATATAGTGACACTCAGACTGCGAGACGAAGCCTCTCTGCATGTCATCTTCTTCCTCTATCTGTCTCACACTTCCTCCTGCTGCTGACACGCTCTTTTTTGAGTCTGGGAATGTGTCCAAGTACAAATGTATTGTTCAAAGACAGATGTTTAGTATGAGACAGTCTCATATTGCATTGTAACTGCATTGTTTGTTCTCAAACCAAACTTAATTTAATTTACTCTCCTTTTAGTCTGACATGAATTATATAAATTATTGACAGTGAAACTGAATAACTATTATATAAAAAAGCATACACAAATTATTTTCATATCAATTTAATGTCTTTGTTCATTTTGTTCAGAGTTAAACTACGACCAACATATTATTTGTGCTGCAAAAGAAAAAGTCGTTGCTGTTGTTTTTGTAACAGATGTTTCTTGAGGATGAGACAACTGAGGTCACCACTAATGAGAGCTTCATGTTCGGCCCATAAAGCTCGTAAATGCCATGTTTAGGTTAGGATGCCACCACAGGAGTGAAGAGCAGTGATGCATATGCAAGTCTGTTATATATTATTGTAGTGGAAAATACTGGAGAAAAGTTGAAGGATGGTTTGTCTTGATCAAACTTCTAAAGGACGAACTGTTCCGGGGTTTCCAGAGACTTTTAAGGCAAAATTCTTGAAAAGAGAAATGAATTAAAAGATCCTGTTGGTGGATGTGAGTTAATGTGTGTGCAGGGGGTAGTTTGGTGACGTCACCTAAGAGCAGACATTTTGAGTTAGTGGCACAGGTGTTACTAATAAACACAACAATGGCTCCTATTCATGTGTTTCCATCAAAATTTGATACAAATTTCAAGCAAATTTCCAGAAATTAGTCAAACAAAAACATGCATATTAATGTGTGTTTCTATTTACTGCTAATATGTGTGAATATTAGGAGCTGGAAGCATCAAGATAAGCAGCTGCATTTTCTCCAGTCCAGTGCCATTAAACCACTGCAGAGGAACAGTGTGAAATTAGATGACGTAATTAAAAGATGTTGTTGTTACAGACCTGAAATATTTTTGGCTGATGCTTTACTTTCTCTGTCCATACACGGCAGTATTTTCAAAAAGAATAAATAACCAGCATTGAGGTTTTAGGTTTCTCAAACCACGAGGGCCTGTGGGTGTTCTCGTGGACAGCAGATGCAGGCTGTCTGCTGGGTGTTGTCAGACTGTGGTTTCATATATGTTGTTTTGTTTGTGAACTATTCTGCCTCCTCCTCACTCCCATAAATCCACTCTGAGCTGAACGTGCGTTCCATAAGAGCAGACTTTTGTAATTTATGTTTTGAGATGTTTTAACTATCTTGTCATTGTTGTTATGGTGTTGTATTCAAATCATTTATCTCATCTCTTTCCATTAGTTTATAACACTCGACTGAGCTGTGTAAATACAGCTGAAAGACGCTCTTTTCGCTGAGATGTTGTGCTATCAAGAGCAACATTTTAGACAATTTACGTCTTATGATTTGCACATTTATATACGTACAGCATATGGTTTGAAGTCTTGTCTGAAAATGAACCTGTAGTGGATCCACCCTTCATCCCCACGGCACAAGTTTGCTGCATTTCTGTGGTTTCTTTCTAAAAACAGAATGTGTCATTTGGCTTTGGCCACATCCAGCAGACACTAAGTAACACTGCAGCATAAAGATACAACACTCCCTGAAATAGCAAGAATTTATCTTAGATTCTTTGTCAGTTTCATGAACAGAGGGCTCTGTGGTGCTGCTAGAGAAACCTGAAAATTGTTTCTGAGAGGCAATTTTCATACAGTAAGTTTACCTGAATTACTGTATATCATACATCAGCCTCTTTAAAAAAAACACACACACAAAAAACAAATACAAACAGTGTACATTCAAACTTCACAATCCGAGACACTGGGAAGACACACAAACACACACACATGCAGACTTTTGGCAGACGCTACAATTTACAGATGTTCTCTAAACGTCTCACTTGCAGACCATTCAATTCAATTTTATTTGTATAGAGCTGAATCGTAACATACCTCCAGGCACTTTACATGGTAAGAAAAAGACACTGGTAGATGCTACAATTTACAGATGTCCCCTAAACGCCTCACACGCAGACTGTAGGTTGACTAGCTACTACACACATCATCAGGGGCCCCACTGAGGGGGGTGTTGGGGCAGCACTGTATAGTGTCTTTATGGGAAGTTTAAGGGGGTTTATCATTGTCATTGCAAAATGTGCCAATATGAGGGGCCATCCAGGGCCCCTTTGCCCTTGGTGGGGCCCCCAGCATTTGCCTGGTTTGCCTCTCCTGACTGTGCGCCTCCGCTCATAATGTTACTTCATAACTTGTTGTGCAATGTTGCCGTGATCCAGACCAAAAAAGTGTCACGAAGCCAAATTTTTGTTGTGTGTGTATCTGTGAAAGGAAACCTCAAGGTCAGAGAGAATCCAGCGGGAGACGGAGCGAAGGCATGGAAATGATAAGAAGGAGAAATTATGAAGAGAGAGAAATGTAGAGGAATAGAAAGATGGATGTCCCTGCAGAAGGAGGATTATCCAGCAGGCTTCATTATCAGAGCTCAGGAGACAGGAGCAGAGCTGTGTGGTGGCAGCTGGCTGGACGAGATAGAACCAAGAGAGAAACCATGAACTCTTCCACTGTCCTCATACTCCTCCTCCATCATCCTGCCTTCATCATCCTGCTATCTCTCCTCCGACCCGTGCTTCCCTCTTTATTAACTCTCAGTTGTCTCGTAGTCATTAATTCTCCAGTTTAGAGGTTAGAGGCGATGGGCTCCATCCTCTGGCAGCCATGATGGAGGCTTTCAGCTCTGACAGAAATAGCTTGAGAATGCATCACTGCATTAATCAATACTACAAACTAGAATCCTTGGTCTGGTTATTATAACCAGGTCTGGTTATTATAACCAGGTCTTGCTAACCCCTGAGGTTTCCTTCTTCTTCTCACCATTTACTCGTGATTCTTGCATTTCAAGGCACAAAAACTGCTTTTGATGATCATCTCCTCATAAGATCTCCTTCACTCTGCTTTGGGCTTTTCTTCCTGTAAAATGACAGGAAAATGTCTGCTGTGAAAAAGCCTTTAGCTCAGAAACTAATCACTCTCTGTTGGCTTTCACACTGTATGCTACTGAGCTAAGATGGTCAGCAGATGTTTGTCAGTATTTGGAGACTCCCACTTATGGTTTTGGAACAGATCTTCTTAAGAATAAAGACCAGAAAGTTATTTGACATATTTCAGGTATTTCTGTTCTCAGGCCAGAATGAGAACAGTATCATTGAATCATGTAGTAAGTCTTTGAACACATCATCAAACCTGTTATGACTGAAACAGTCTGGATGTATGTTTCAGTTAACTTACAAAAAACACATCTTTGAACCTTTAGGGTCTAAACTTGTTCCTAAATTTTAAATCGTGTCAGTTCAGTACATTTTGAGCTGTAATGTGACCAGATGTGACCATTTACTGTTGTAACATGGAAGTCAGCTTTATTTATTTAGTGTTTTCAAAATAGCAGTTGAAAGGGAGACAAGAAAAAGCATCTCCTAATGAAGAATCTGCATTTGTTAAATTGAAAAAGGTGAAGTGGTCTGACTATAGTGATAGAAGGTGTGTGTGTGTGTGTGTGTGTGTGTGTGTGTGTGTGTGTGTGTGATTGCTCTCAACACATCTTAAATTGCTTGTCGAAACCTGTCTCAAATGCTCGTAGTTGTCAGTGCATCAGGTCTCCATGTATCTAAGATGAAACTTTTAACATCTTAGATGCAGAAAATCATAAGTAATTGACTCCATGTGATCCTGTATAAGACATTAAACACTGATTTTACAAAATGTGATTTACAGTTGTGTTCAAAATGTGTGAACAGGGCAAAGGCATTTTGTCCAGTCACTAGAAAACGGATTGATTGAGAGTAAAAGGAGTGTTCCCTCTAAAGGTTGAGGTTGAGTTCACTCCACACAGATCTGATGTTTTTGTCTGCTGCAATGTTCAGGCTCTTCAGTGGAAGATAACTCTCTGTATAAGTTTAGTTTTCATGCTTTTATGGACATCATGATTAATCGAGCCTCAGCTGAGAGTAAAGATGTTTTTGCAATATTTCACACACATACATTCAGGGTTTTTATGTGTATGTTTTATAAAACACACATATACTGATCAAAGAAATCTGAATGTGTTGTTGGTTTGGTTTAACTGTTTAATGTGGGAATATGGATAAAATGCATGTAATTTTTCATTACAACATGAATGTATAGTATATCATGATATGATTTTGTGACAGTGAAAAAAACTTTAAAACGTAACACTTAAACGGATAAAAAATATTTTTAAAACTCAAATGGGCTGATGAAAACACCGAGAAATTATTGTTTTGATTTGTTGACTGAGTAAGATCAGACTTTCAAAACAAAACCTGTCTGTAGCTGCATTTCAGTTCATTTTCTCTTTCTATCACCTTTCTATCATCATACCATCTCACATTTTTCACCCACCGTCTGGTTGGCAGACCGTCCCGCTTCCCTCCCCTCTACATTTTTCATTCCAGCTAAATGGTGAGCCTCCCCCGCTTTCATAACCCCATCAAATAAAAGAAGAAAAAGATTCCCTCATGTGTGAGAAGAGATCCATGCCTGCTCAACAGAAAACAATGCCAGCCTTTCTGCCCTGGCATGAGAGGAGGAGAGGGAGGGAAAGAAAGAAAGAAATGGAGATTGAGAGGTCTTTGTGTGCCCAGTGAGAGTTTGTGGATCTGAGAGAAAGAAAAGCTGCTGATGTCCCTCAACAGCCTGACAGCGCGGGGCTTTGATGTGGTGAGAACAAACACATGCTCAAAGTAGCACAAAAAGTTTGAGTTCTGGTTCAGAAAATTAAACTTAACAGCAAAGACTGAGTTCTTACCAAAATATAAAGAGAAGGTGTAAAAGGCAAGTACTTATTTATCCTTCCCTCACTGTTTCATTTGGAAAAGCTTGAGAATCAGCAGGCTAGCTAACTAGCTCACATAGATAGCTACAGAAGGCTAATGTGGCTAGTTTGAGGTTAGAGGGTCAGCTAGGCTAGCTAGCTTACTTACAGTAGATAGCTACAAAAGGCTAATGTGGCTAGTTTGAGGTTAGAGGGTCAGCTAGGCTAGCTAGCTTACTTACAGTAGATAGCTACAAAAGGCTAATGTTGCTAGTTTGAGGTTAGAGGGTCAGCTAGGCTAGCTAGCTTACTTACAGTAGATAGCTACAAAAGGCTAATGTGGCTAGTTTGAGGTTACAGGGTCAGCTAGGCTAGCTAGCTTACTTGGATAGCCTAGCTATACGGTAGGCTAATATGGCTAATTTGAGGTTCAAGGGTCAGTTGGGCTAACTAGCTCACTTAGACAGCCTAGCTATATAATATGCTAATGTGGACAGTTTGAGGTTCGAGGGTCAGCTAGGCTAACTGGCTAAACTGCAGTAATTGGCTAACTTTATTTCATTTTCAAAAGCAAGACAGTTATGTTTCATAATATAAACCAAATAATTTATTATTTTGTTTCTTTATGTGGATCATTTGGCCAAAAATCTTTAGGATCTCTTTGGATTCGCTGGTAGGTGTTTGACTAAAGTTGGTGTAAGTTTGAGGTCAGATCATACTGGACTTAAACATTTATGGCATCAAACAATTTCTTATTAGTTTGTTTTGTTTTTGGCTCTCTGTGTTAGCTCATTTACCTCTGTATACCACAGATTATAGATATATTATTGCTTACAAAGTGTCATTTTTAATATTGGAAAAATCTGGTGATATTTTTTATTTTGCTTATTGTCAACAAATCCCATGAAAAGACCAAAATCAAAAATGTCACTGTTGCACTGGTTGAAATGTCCCTTAATTATCATGAACATGCTGCAGTTTATTTTCAGTCAGTCAAACATGCAGTGCTGCTGTATTTATTAGAGCGGTTCCCAACCTGGGGGTCAGAACCCCTCAAGGGGTCACAAGATAAATTGGCCGCGAGATAAGAAAACTAAGACGAGCAAATTTCTGCTCCATAAAATGAAAGTAAACAACGTTACAAGTAAAGTTAAGTTTTTGCTCACGGTGCTCACAGGTCTTGAAAATATGTTTGATGAGTTAAATGTGCATTGCTTTAAAGGATCCCACGCTAAAAGGTTGGCAGAACCAAATGAGTGTAAATCCTCAGCCACTCCTGTCTCCTAGAAATGATGTTTCTATTTAGTACCTGGTGAGGAGAGGGGGCCAGTGAGGCTGGATTCTTTTAGTGATATGGGAAGATGTGGCGTTTCACTGCTCTCTTCCAGCCACAGATTTGTTTACAGTTCATCCCAGGGTGTTCTCACTTTTCCTTCCACCTTACTCTCCATTCCTAAAACCCACAGAGGGATTCTTTTCCTCATAGAAGTGGAAAGTTTACCACCAGCCACATGATCAGATGTCCCTCTTGGACACAGTGAATTACAAGAGAGGACAGAGGGTGTGATGTGGATAAGAGCTTGCAGCCAAATGCAGAAGACAGGGTCGACTAAGGCTGCTGAGTTGTTGTAGTGCATTGCTTTAATTTCATTTTGTGCACTTGGAATTTCTGTATGCAAAAATGGCAAAACAGAAAAAGCCTATTGAAGCCTATTGCAGTGTTTCTGATACATTTCTGAGACATATACTGTAAAATAGCTCAGTCCATGATATAAAAAAACACCTTTGTTTTGTTGCAATGGAATCTTGGTTCATTCCAGTTAAATTATAGCAGATACTTTACAGACAGTAGTGATCATTAGTGTTTTTAGGTCAGTGTCTAATCAGTTACACATGTTGTGGTACAGTGTTTTGGTTGCATTAGTGCATGTTGGATGTTATGTTTCTATTTATTACTAAAGGCTGTGTCATTGTGATTAATAGGTTTTCCCATTCTGACATCAAATGATTCATTATCTGCCCTTATTGTGATTTTCTCGTCTTATCAACCACTCAGAGTGCTTTATTCTACAAGCTGCAGTCACAGAGATTTCTGTGCATTCAACACTTTTCTATCAAACACTGACAATACCAGCCATCGAACCACCGATCTTATTGTGTAGTGGATTAGGTGATCGTGACAGTTTTCAAACTTTATAATGTATAAAGCTCGACTCTGGTGGGACTCGAACCCACAACCTTTGAATCACTTCCTCTGTGTTTATCTAGA
Organism: Trachinotus anak; assembly: GCF_046630095.1. Lineage (NCBI taxonomy): Eukaryota > Metazoa > Chordata > Actinopteri > Carangiformes > Carangidae > Trachinotus > Trachinotus anak. Next base: position 3,034,899 of record NW_027273885.1, on the reverse strand, counting down.
AGTCCAATGCGCTGTCCATTGCGCCACAGAGCCACTGAATCACTGCCACGCCAGCAGCATCTCAACGATGTCATCAATACATCGACACTGCATGATATTGTGTGATTGATGATGTAAAGCAACACTTGGCTGTTTGTCTGTTCACCTGCTCCTGTCTTTATATTGGTGAAGACTCACTGTATATATTATAATATTCATGGTTTATTCATGGAGGCTTGTTCAGTCAAGCATCCTAGTACATTTGCATCATGTATAATAGAACAGCTTCTCCTTCCTGCTGCAACATGTTCACTTTATTTCTGACTTTTATTTTTATCAAATCATTTCACTCATCACTCTCATCCTCCCTTCCTCTTCACCTTTCATTCTCTCCTTTGATCACAGCTCACACACACACACACACACACACACACATGCTCTGTTATCTGGGACTTAGGTGCTGCCAGTCAGGAATGTAGGTCTTAGTTTAGTGGAGCAAGCAGCAACAGGTCCAGCTCCTGAATGGGAGTTAGTGGAGGATACAGCTTGAGACAAAAGACGCAGGTCAAGACAAAGAAACAACCTGTGTTTGGAGAAATTGGGTTGAACTGTGTTGAGCCGTGTTAGCGGTGTCCTGCTCAATCAGGTTCACACTGATAGGATTGAGCTGAGAACCGGGCGCAGCTCTTTGTCATGGAGGCGATGCGTTTGCTGGACAACTGGAGACAGGTAATTTTTCCATTCAGACACCACAGCATGCAGGTCAGCATTAAAATGAATGGATGAAATTGGGAAACAGTTTCTTTCCCCTCCTGGCTCAGATAAGAGTTAAAGAGTTCTGCAGATGGAATTCTTCAACATTTATTTTTGTGTTTTCTGGCTGTTTTGTGATTTACTGTTTGAGACTGGCTTCAGGCTGACTCTGCTGAATATCATTTCATGGGTCTGTCAGAAGAGCAAACATGATGGTACTGCAGCAGTGTTTTGTTATCCTGAGGGTAGAGCACATCAGAACCGTGTTTTCTGTCCCCGCTGCAACAGCATTTTAAGCGTGCAGACGCCTGTGGGTACACTCTGAATCTCTGTGATTGCTGTAATCATGTGTTTATTTTGTTGTTTTTTTTTACCTTTCCATTTGGTTTTCTGTGCCTCCTCACAACCACAAGATGAAGTGTTTTCTCACATATATTCACACTTATACTGAATCCACTTAACACATGTACTAATATAGACATGGAATATATTTATAGACTGGATTTGTTCTGAGCTGAGCTGATGGAAATACCTCAAAATTAGTAAGTCGGGAGGAATTTGTGGGCACGGTGTGTGTGTGTGTGTGTGTGTGTGTGTGTGTGTGTGTGTGTGTGTGTGTGTGTGTGTTTTCATAGGGACTGAGAGGCAAGAGAGCAGCCAAAGTGGCTCATTTCCAGGGAATGTGTCAACTACCAAGAGATTTAAATGCATTTGTGTAGTTTGTGTGTGTGTGTGTTACTTCCTCAGAGTGTGTTGCTAAATATCATCTGCTGTGTGTGTGTGTGTGTGTGTGTGTGTGTGTGTGTGCGTGCTGACAGTATGAAACTAATGAGTCACACCTTGACACATTAGTGTCTTGGCTGAGTGGGGAGGGGGATTCCCAGTAAATATGGTTCAACTGTCTTAAATTATTGTGGAAAAACTGTGAGTTTGAGACTTTTCAGAAACTTTTACACTTACTTCACACGTAGCCAGAAGTTGAGAACGAGAACAAAAGAGTCGCAAGATTTTTATACTTGATTATTATTTTCCTGTACAGATGAAATCACCCATGATGACATTTGTTACTCATTTTTCTGGTTCATGCTGATGTCGTCATCTCCTCCCGCAGGATCTTCATGTGTCGCAGGGAGACGTGGACAGATCAGAGGACATGGACCGTCTGAACAGGAACATGCCCGAGTATGGACGGCAAACCCAGCAGGTGTTACAGGTGAGTGGTGGGGTGGGGGATGGGGGAGAAGAGAGTAACAGAGAGAGAGAGAGAGAAAGAGAGAGAGAGAGAGAGAGAGAGTGAGAGAAAGAGAGAGAGAGAGAGAGAGAGAGCCAGAAGCCTTATTGTTCTCAGCTTGGCAGCCTTCACAGAAAAACCCTGTCATATGTCATCAGTGTGTGTTGCATGTTTCCAGTGTGTGTCCACTCACACACACACACACACACACAGTGAGCGCTCTCTTCTTCTGATAACTGTATCCATTGATGTGAAATGTCACCACGTTGGCTGCTCTGACAGACTTTTGGCTCTGGGACTCTCCGCGGATGATGAACACAGAGAGGAGGTCGGGTCAGGCAGCGCAGCCGCGATCCGTCCTGACAGCATATGTCTGTGTGTGTGTGTGTGTGTGTGTGTGTGTGTCTGTTATAAAGCAGGAATCTTCAGACAGAGTCAGTAATTAGACAGACTTGCAGATTGGATGTCTCGCTTCCCACCTGCTGGGTCAGACAATCCTATCAGGCATTATGGGGTGGGCAGTGTGTGCATGTATGTGTGCATGTATGTGTATGTGTGTGCGTGTGTGTATGTGTGTCCGTGTGTTTGCGCATTTGTGTGTGTGGCAGTTAGACACGAAACAAGATGAGATTAAACTTTGATCATTCTCGTAGGGAAACTGGGACGAAAAGAAAAGAAAAGTTTGTGTTGAACTAAAAAAAAAAGTAGAAATATTTGACTGAAAATTAAAAACAAAGACTTGTTAATTGCAAAGAAAATAAAAAAATGAAAGCTCAACCACCCACAATAATTAGAAGGATGAAGACTTAAGCAAGTATATACAGTGTGAGGGCAAGTAATGGAGCTCTATTTGAACAGCTGTACTCACATGTCATATGTATGTCACACAAACTACAAGATATTTTTATTTTATCTTAATATGTTTAACCAGCAGACAAACTGGTTGTTCTTTGTATACAGTTCTCCACTATTATTCCTGTCTGTTTATATCCTCTATTAATTTCACTTTTGTTATTAATGATCAATTATCAATATTGTGTTTAAGTTATTTCTTGGGCATTTTACACCTTTATTTGATGGGACAGTGTAGAGAGACAGGAAATGTGAGACATAGTGCATAGTGCAAGTGTTTGTTGGTTCAGTTTAAGACAGGAAGTTAACCTGCTGTGGGCGGAGCTTCTGTCCTGCGCTGATGTCAAGAGGTTTCACATGTTTCACATATATTTTTTAACTTGTCTGTATTTTTATTTTTCCCGTCTTTTCCACTTTTTAAACCGTGAGGAAGGAAGGTTGTTGAGGACTGTTACTGATTATGTGTTTTCCAAATCTGTCTTGACTAATAAAATGAACAAAAGAAACATAAGAGATGAAGCATAAAATAATATTACATAAAATATAAAACAGAGAAATGATGCACAGCAACATGCAGAGGGCAGAAAAAGTAGAACATGCACAAAACACACGATGAATACTTAGATTAGACGCACAGAAATGTACATGTGTAGTAGACCTACTGTACAGTGTTTTCCATGCGTGCAGATTTGGATCAGTCTGTATGCACAGACGTGTTCAGGCAGAGAGAGAGAGGAGCTGTTGATCTGTGCACCACATGGGAGCAGCAGCACACAGCAGATCAGGCAGTATGAGTCCTGCAGCGTTGCCCCGCCAGCACCTCCCCTCTCCTCCCATCACTCCCAGTCAGCCTCCCAGCGCTTCCCAGCCAGTCTCTATCTCAGCAATCCTCTTAGCGTTGACCCCACTCCACCAGCAATCAGATAATCCTATTAGGACACACGAGCAGCAAACCAGCCGAGCAGCTGAGTCAATGATCGCATACGGTTTGTAAATAGGAAAATGTAAGGGCTCAAAAATGGGACAAAAAGATGCAGTTGCAGTTTTAAATGCAGGTTCACACCAGTGAGTGACCTCACAGCCAGAGTTCATTAACACTGATGAACAAACAGATTTTAGTCAGTGCTTCTAAATCTAAAATCTGCTGCTGCCAAACAACATGGTGCTCTGGATTTCTACTGATGCTCAATCATCAATGATGCCAATCAGTGTTAAATCATTACTCATGATGCAAAGTTTCTCAACCTATGTGGAGTCACTGGATTGAGTATAGACAGGGTCCTGTGAGCCTGATATATTCATATTTTTAATGTGCTTTTAATCAATCAAGCCAGTGACAAATAAACTGTAAGAATAAACTGTCAGTGGTTCCCAACCAGGAGTTCGGGGAGACCTGAGGGGACACAAAATAAATCTGAGGGGTCATGATTTGACTGCAAAGATGAAAAAAAAAAAAATTAAATCTTTTTTTGTATAGTAGACAGATAAACCTTTTCAAGCCTCTAACAAATATTCAAATAAGAAAAATCTAAGAAGGGAACATCAGTCTGTTTGCAGCTCAGAGGCTTCAGCAGTCTGTGACAAAGAGCCCAGAATAGGCAGTGCTTCAATTTAAAGTGTCATAAGGCAAAAAAAAAAAGTTGGGAACCAAAGCTGTAACATTTTGACACAGGAGGGAAATAAATATATATATATAAATAATCAAATGAATGCTGAGCTGCTTCAGTTTCAGGTTCCTGGTGTTGTGCATTTGGAATAATGGATGCAGCCCAGCAGGAGAACTTAATTTGTTTTACTGTGTGAAAGCAGAAGGTGAAACTCCAGGGGCCGAGAGGAAAACACAGCAGTAACATGTTTTTCTGCTTCTGTGTTGGGAGCAGTTTAACAGTTAGAAGACAACGTTCAGGCATCACAAGTTAGCCCGCTGAAAGCCCTCCAGGAGCTTCATGTTTCTTAATTGCAGAGTGCAGTTGCTATGGCGACATCCCTTCCCCCTTGCTGAGCCGACAGCACACAGAGGGGGGAAGACGACACACACACACACACACACACACACTCATACACACACAGAAACAGACACACACACTTCCCTCAGTGTGCAGAGGAATATGTAAACAGCAAGAGCAGCCAGAGATGGAAACAGCCTCCCATGCTGAAGACAGTCAGACTCTTTCTTCTCCCTGGAGAGGAGGACGGGCGTCTCTCTGCAGCAGGAAAACTCCAGTCAGTCAGTGCCGGGCAGGAAAGATGAGCATCTTTTCTGTGATGCCACATATTCGCATTTTTTTGTGTCACGCAGAATCAATTAGTTCAGCTAATGGGCAGGAAATGATTGTCTATCAGGTCCCATTCATGGCGAGCCGTTTATAGTCCAGACAAACTGTGGCTGTGCAGATGGAGACAGGGGCTGTGACCTCTTTAGCTTCAGAGGTGTAGATACTTTATCAGATTACACACAGTATGTTGCAAAGTGCTGGTGTCACAGGTCAATCACTGGTGGCTTATTTTACCACACTTAAAGCTATGAGTTAGTTAGATATAAGTTTAAAAAAATATATTTAGCACAAAATATTTGTTTTATATAAATTTTAAATTAAAGTTAACACAAAAGGAAAAATTCCAATGATAAATGGTGCAAAAATGCAAATTAAAACATTTGTTATTATTATTATTATTATCATTATTATTTTAACAGTCAAAAATCTGCTGTGATTATGAACGCACCACATATTCCACAAATATTTTAATTTTTCTTCCAGAATTAAAGAAAAGAACTAATCAGTCTGAATTAACACAGAATTGCAGTTCAGACCAAAAACTTATGATTTAGATATAGGTATCTTTTGTGACCTTTGACCTCTTCTGCAGAGCACCCCACTGGACCTAATCGAGACTGGAAAGGGGCTGAAGTTCCAGGCGGAGCGCCCCCACCTGGTCAGCCTGGGCAGTGGACGCCTGAGCACCGCCATCACCCTGCTGCCCCTGCCTGAGGGTGAGTCAGCAGCAGAGACAGCAGAGCAACAGCTGATCACAAATTACATGTAGTCATTAATAACAGGGAAAATATATATATATATATTGACTTTATTGATTATCTTTATTAAATATAATTTTATTACATTTAAAGTCTTTTACATAGAACCACAGCAACAACACACACACACACTTGTATTTGACCCTGTCATCCCCTCTATTTATAACTCTGGTTATTGTCTTGTCTCTTTGTTCAAACAAGGCAGGTTTCATCTTGTAAATGTGTCTGGTGACCTTTTGACCTCTGGTCTGCCTCTCTGTGTGATTCCCTCGTCTGTCTGTCAGTACCTGTGTGTCTACTGGCCTTCCTGTGTCTGTCTGTGCCTCTGCAGGCTGGTATGCAGGGAGATTCCCTGATCAGGAGTCATGTCCTGTCCTGGCAGGGAGAGTGTGTGTGAGTGTGTGTGATTATTGCATTTGTCTGTGACATTTCTTTGCTCTCTCATGTGGAGGCTCTGTACAGATCAGGTGTGTGTTAGTGTCAAAATCATTTAGTAGTTTGAGGTCGAGTCATTCGTCCTAAAGTCAAAGGAACATTGTTCTCTTTCTGATACTGACACAGTGCAGATGAGGAGAGAGGAGCTTCCTTCAGTTTTCACTGTGAGCTCACAGCAGTGACCTGAATGAGCAGCAGCCTGTGATAAAACAAGTTTGCAGATGTTTTTTTTGCTTTGGTTTTTGGCTCTCAGATTGCAAACAGGCTGAATATTGCCAACATCATTTTTCAGGTTAAAAAAACCCATTTGATATAAATTTTCATTCACAGGTAATATTGACTTTACATTAAAGTCTGTAGTGAACAATAATGATGGAAAAGTATCAGGTGTCTGTAAAAGAAATGATTTAAGTTCAGTGAGGTTGAGACACACAGGTTTATATAAAATGTTTTTCTTATACTAGCTTTATTAAGGAGAGCACAACAACATTATAATTATAATTTTCAATTTTTTAAATTTATCTTCATTGTCTTCTACCCAATTCAGAAACTAAACCTCCCGCTACTACTGATAATCATGGTTATAACAGGCTTACTGAGCTCCAAGCACCTCACATAACTGATGATGATAATGCTTCACTGTTCCGCAGTTTCTCCAGAGTAACATAAAGTCTTCAATCTGTCTTTGAATCAATTTTAAAATTCCCCATAATAAACCAGTTTATTACCGATCAATTCCACGATATACAGTGGCATTAGGAAGTATTCAGACTCCCTTCACTTTAAAAATATTCTAAATGGATGAAATTATCTTTTTTTGACAAGCTGAAATCTTTCTGTTACAAGGATGCACCTGGAACAATCTGTAGTCAGGTGCTTCCTGGTTGCTTTAATTAGATGTTTCTGGAGCTAAGCTGGAGCTCACCTGTGGCAACACACCTGTGTATTTAAGGTCCCACAAGTCACCCTGCATGTCAGGACAAACACCAAACCATGAAGTCCGAGGACTCTCTGAAGACCTCTGTGATAAAACTGTGTTGAAGCACAGATCAGGTCATAGTTATAAAACCGTTTTTTACATCTCCTCTGCCTCTCTTCTGATTGGCTGACTGTTTTCTGAGTGATCCAATAAATTTACAGCAGATTTCAGGTAAAGACTCAGAGAAACCAAATCCTACAAGGTTGGATGGTGGCTCCAGGTGGGCGGGGCTTGGGGCATGGTTGAGGCAGTGACTGCTTTGTTGTGACATCACAAAGTTCCAGAAGTCCTGACGGCTGGTTTTAAGGCTCAGTTTCTGAATACAGGCTGTGTGCATTTCTCTGTGGACTGAGGCTTTGATACTTTCACAGTATTAATATAGAACCTAGACCTGCTTTATAATCAAAAAACACCTGGACATCAACCTTTATTCAACATGGGACCTTTAAACCCCAGAGAACCTGTGGAGACACCTGAAGCTGGCAGTTCACAGATGTTTCTCATCCAGTCTGTCCCTGCCCAAATCCAGGTGTGCAAAGCTTGCAGAGACTTACCCAAGAAGAGTCTGAATACTTCTGTAGATGAAAGATTTCAGTTTTTAAATCTTCAACACACTAAAAAGTACAGAAAGTGAAGGGGTCTGAATACTTCCTGAAGTTACTGTATCCTGTATTTGAATATATATTATCAGAGGTGGACCACGCTCACTACATCACTCCAGATTTTACTCTAACTCTTCTTCCCTCCTCAGGCCGGACGACTCTGGGTCATGGTTCCATGGACATCAGCATCCAGGGCCCCGGGGTGGCTGCCCAGCACTGCTACATAGAGAACAGGTTGGGGGTCATCACACTGCACCCCTGCGGGAATCTCTGCGCCATCGATGGGCTCCAGATCACACAGCCTGTCCGCCTGTCACAAGGTAGCATTTTCCCCATAATTCACTCTGCTGGTTTGGATGCTTTCTGTTGTTGTTAGCACTGATGTGCAGTGTGAATCAGAGCAGACAGACCCTCAGCAACATTTGACAACAATGTTGGTCCTGCTTCGTATGGATTTCCATTTCCTCCACTGTAGAACAAACATTACAGGAAACCAGTGACCACGCGCTGTAATTTCACCTGCAGGCCAACGTGCAGGATCCCAGTTAAACCACAGATCAATCCATTAGCTCCCTACTTGGTCAATGAAAATGCAGCATAGGAGCCAGCAGGTCTGTTCGATAAAATGCACAGTCTGTGCTTTTTAATAGCCATCGACTGAAGAACAGCCTGAGGTTCCTGTGTTAATGAGTTAACAGAGTGAGCTTCGCTGTGCTCAGGCTTGCAGATATTTAAGAAACTGGGGGGGTGGTGAATTGATTTTCAGTCTGATGCAGCCTGGGTGCATCTTAGATTGGACGCTGTGGAGAGTTTTGCTAAAATGATCCTCTGGGATTGTTGTTATAAAGGTGAAGGCTTGTTTACATGTAGGCAGGGAAGCAAAGGTTAACTGGACACCAAGACAGACTCATCCCTCTGCCAATAACACAAAAGAAAGATGCTGGATAACAAATCTGAAAGGACTATGATGTATGATTAAAGAGAGAAATCAAAAAATTTAGCAAATTAACAAATGCATCACTGTAAAAATAAAGCAGGAAATAAAATCCAACACTGATTACATCAGATGTTGGTTTTCAGACCTGCAGTGATAAAACCTGGATGGTTCATGAGCTGAAGACAAGAGTGAGACTGGACTTGATGCTTTCACAGTAAACGGCCTCATTTTTAATTCTCATCATCAGTGGTGGAAGTATTTCTATTTTAAGTTACTTTAAACTTATATTCCAAATATTGTGCATTGTAGATCAACATTAAGCAGGATTAAACACATATTAAACATTGCTGCAGATTAACCGAGCCAACAGTACAATAGATGTAGAAATCAGCTCCACTTCGACAACATGGAGATACCGCCTGCATGTCAGTGGCTCTGTGGCGCAATGGACAGCGCATTGGACTTCTAGATCTAGCTCAACATAGATGAAGTGATTCAAAGGTTGTGGGTTCGAGTCCCACCAGAGTCGAGCTTTAAAAGTTGATGAGCATAAAAACTGTCTCTTTGAACCCTGATGTACCACTGGTGTGTGTGTATGAATGGGTGAATGTAACTTGTAGTGTAAAGTACTTTCAAAGCTTGTTAAGACTTAATCAGTGGTATATTAACATAGGTCATTAATTCAAAATCATGAGTGTTTTTACTTTTGATACTTTTACAGCATTTTTCTGATAATACTTTAGATTTTCAATACAGAACTTTAACTTGTAATTGAATATTTTTACATTGTGTTGTTGATACTAAAAACATCTCAGTGCTTCTTCTACCTCTGCCTATTGTGACATTTTACTCTGCAGTCTCGTAAATGAGAACTGGAGACCTGGTTCCAACGTTACTAAGGAGTTCATTAAATAATTCAAGCTGTCAGATGCTCAGACACCTTTCAACAAGTCCCCAGTTTAACCAGATTAATTATGTACAGCAATTCAAACCTGAGCCAGTATAATTAGTGTAAAATCTAGTACATAATCAGTGTGGTAACTTAAATATTCACCTTTGTTTTCAGTTCACATAGACTCCACATCCCTGTATCTTCACATTTAAATAAGTAAAATTTTAATAACTGACTGATAGTTGGAAAAAAATGAACCAAGACTTTTGATTCAAATCTGAATTCCATCACAATTTAAACCATATAAATTTCCTCCATTAAACAATGATTTATTCCCAAACCAGTGCAGGAGTGAGTGGATATTTCATAATGTACCAGCATTAAAAAAAAAATGTATGTGAGTTTATGAATCAGCTGAATCACTGCGTTCAGTCCTTTGTAATTGAAACTGTCATCACAGGTGTATTTTTGCTTTATAATCCTGCTGATAAAACTGTTTCAGTTTAGTCATAGAAATTCATAGTTCACATCAGAGCCTCAGACGGAGAGACACGACTCATCATTACTCACAGGAAGTGAGCCTCCCTCTCTGCTGGTGTGTAATCGCACACTGTAGCGTTATGCTAATAGCACAAAGAGCACACACTACATGGACTAATATCATTCCTGTCTAAATGCTCTCTGCACACAGAGTCCAGTGTCCTGCATGACTCTGTGGAGTGTGTATGTGCAGGGGAGCACGTGTGTTGTCTGTCAGTGTGTCCCTCTGTCTTTTGGTATTTCAACCTGGACTGTGGTGAGGTAACATGAGAGGGGACACAGGGCTATTTATACTGCCCCTTCTGCCCCCAGACGGGTCTGACTTTAGCCCCAGAGGGGGTTTCAGGTTGAAGCATCGGTGTGAGGGTAAAGCAGAGTTCACTGTCAGGCTCCTCATGTACACGGGGAAGAGCTGAGGTGGTCATGAAAGGAGCCGTTTGAGTTGTTTACACTTGGCTTCCTTTAGTGATAATGGAGACTGATACAGATGAAAGAGGAAGTAGGTCAGACTTAATTGGTCACTTACCACTCCCATGAGTTGTGTACATTATGAGTACTACATTAAATGACACGTTGTCCTGCAGGGTGCAGAGGATGCATCACAGTGAGGCATGACTGTGTCACAGGTGATCTAATGCTGTCTGCTCTCTGTGTTTTTACACCTCACAAATACAGAGTTCAGACTCTTTAAATGGCTTTGACCCGTCAGCGTTACAATTTATAGAAAATCAAGCAGCAACAAGTTGGTATTGTTACAAAATGAAAATGTGCTCAACACGCGTTTAGTGGTAATCCTCTTGGATTTACAGTATAAATCAGAAGAGCCGGCGGAGGGAAATCCCAGCAATGAAAGGGCATGTAAAAACTAAGCCCGTTTGTTCAGAGCGGGATGAGCTGATGTTTTAAAGGGATAACGGCCGGTCGCCTTGACTCAGCCTGTTAGGAAACATTGGAGGGGAAGAGTGGGCTCGGACCAAAACCTCAGCATAAATTGTGAAAGAAGAGGACAAGTCAGTTTAATGTGGAGCAACAACTGATGACATGATTGGAAAATACCATTAAATATTGATATTCCCCTAATGTTATGGAAGTTCAATATTAAATGGAGCATCACTTTAAGAGACACCGGGTTTTTTTTAAATAATATACATTTTATATACTGTGACCCAGTCTTTGGTTATGTACTTTACCTCTTCTTTACTTATCTCCATTTAATGCTCCTTTATTTAACTACATTTATCTGACAACTGTGCTGATCCAGATTTTGCATATAAAAAATGTAACATCTTATAAAATGTGATGCATTATTATAGCAGGAGAAATATGTTGTTTACACATAAACACATGCATATCAATAGCCCATGATATAAAAACACTCACAGGAGCCATTTTCCCTGCATTATAACAGTAAAATTGTAAATGCAGCAGTATTTATTTTACACAGTTTACAGTTCTGTCACTATCACTACTTTTATTTTAGTTGTAGAATTGCCATTTTTGCTTTACAGTGTAATAAAAAAAACAAATTAAAATCTCTGACTTGATATGAAGTCAGTGGGGCAGACACATAAACCGATGCCACAAACCATCATAACATTTATTACAGAGGCTGATGTGCTTTCAAGGGAACTCTCCTACTCAACGCTCCCTTTAATGTGTATTTTTATGGCTTTCAAATAAATGTTTGGTCACATTTAAGGCTTCACCTTTGTTCTTATGTACAGCTATAAAGTGTTTGTGTGTGTGTGTGTGTGAGAGAGAGAGAGAGTGAGAGGGACACACTTTGGCAAACTCTCTCACTCTGGCTCCCTGTCAGATTAAAATCAGCTTTATCAGTAAAACTGATTCTGATTCTGATTCTGATTCTGATTCTGATTCTGATTGACATGGCTGATTAAACTGAGTGAATGTTGCCAAAACAAAACAAAACAAAACAAAACAAAACTCAGTTCACACCAACAGGCTGACTGATTAATAAATCAATAAATGTTATTGATCAGTTCCTCAGTTCGTTCCTGTGGTCTCTCTCTCTCTCTCTCTCCCTCTCTGACTCGGGATCTCCACCTTCTTTCCTCCTGCTGCTCCTCCTCCCTGGTCTCTCCCGGTCCTGCTCCCTCTCCCCGCTCTGACAGCGCTGTCTCTGCGGGCGGAGGGGTGACTGTGAGCCAGCTGTTTCTCACACAAGCCCCGGCTGTGTGTGAGATCCCGTCTTCGCTGTGTGGAGGAGACAATGGACAGAGGAGCGCTCCCGCACCGGTTTGAATGAACTGGGATAAACCAACGCATCAGTGTTTTAACAAGTGGGAGAGAAAGGCAGCTCCCTTTGTTGAACACTCAGATATCTGCAGAATATATTAGTCTGCGGGGTTTGGACATTATCATAACAAGAGCGCGTCGGGACAAAACCCCGTAAACGCTCCTGTTGTTCCTCAATAATTCGCAGAAACGGGGAAAACACGTGGCTTTATTTAAAGAAGCAGAGGCGATGAAAACAGCGCGGGGGGAGAGGAGTTTCATTCATTGGAGTTAAAGTAAGTTTTGTTTCTGCTGTGGAGAAGTTGAAAGGTTTTCGGTGGTTTAAAGTCGGTGTTTGTTGGACCTGCAGTTAGTCCAGTCAGTGTTAGGCTGAATGAAAGCTACGGACTTGGAGGGGGGACAAGTGCTTCTTCTAGCTAGCATAATGTGGACACTACTTGCTGTTTCGTTTCCCTTTTGAGTTCTTTCCAGACACCAAACTCCGTTCAAAATTCTCAAAAATTTAACATTACAGTTCGATTTTGGTAAACTACATATAAAATAGAATATTAATTGAGGCTTTTTATGAATGAATATGAGTCTCTGTTCAAATCGGCATACAGCCACCAAACATAACTTATGCTAGCTTTTAAAAATTTTAATATTATTAAGTTCTTTCACAACTTGGTAGTTACGGTAGCTAGCTGTGTTAGCAGATTACCAACGTTTCGATTCTGTTTACATTAAGAACTCCTTTGGATTATGTTTGGCGCCGAATTTTTTAAAATTATCCCTTTAACGCGAATCTGTTGTTAAGTCAAACTTGAACGCAAACTGATTTTGCCAAAGTGTAAGAAAAGTTTAAACTGCGGGATTTTTTGAACGGAGTTTGGTCTGTCTTTCCACACGCAACATGAACACCTGCTGTAACTTTGCTGTCCCCTGCCACTCAGTCCTAACTCCCCCCTTCCTCCACATGAGTTCTGTTTATAGACTACAAACATATACAAGTCTGCCAGATCTGCAGACACCCTCTCCCCCTCCAGTCTGGCATAACCAGACCCCAGTGTGTCTGTCTACTGTTACACTGCTGCCCCTTGTTGCCAGTGTGACCTAATCAGGGCTGGTACCTGGAATAGAATAGAGCTTTCCTTTCATGCATTCTGCTTAATCAGAGGCCTCTGGGTCCATGACTTCTGGTTATATTAGACAGTTCAAACTCATTGACTTCTTGCTGATCCATTGTGAACATGCACACTGCTTTAAAAGTGTGGTCATTCTGTCTCCACTGCTGCACCTTCTCAGCATCTGTCATCTCTGACACATTGAGTTGACCCCTTTGTAAGCAGAGGATGTGAGTAGTCAGAGTGAAACCCCCTCTTCAAACACTCATCCGGCTGATGTGGGCTCCCAGCGGGCCCGGGGGACACAGGTCAGACGTGTGTGAAGGACGATGGGGGCATCACAGCGCAAAGAGAGAGGAAAGAGTTTGGTAGCAGCTGGTGTGCATACGCTGGGTCCGTGTGTGTGTCCCTGCATGTTGTTGTTTACACAATCTTTGACCGTACATCCTCTGACTACACCGAGGTCAAGGCGACGTGTCCGTATGAGACGGTGGTTAAATACTACAAATATACCCGAGCCTTGAGTCGACCAGGGTTGTGCTCACACTGGAGGTCTGTGTAATGAGTTCCACACTGTCCTCCATGTCTGTTTTTTCTAAATGCTTAATTTGTATTCATGAAAGGAACCTAGAACAAGCAAGTGTGGAGGATCAGTAACAAAAGACATCACATTTTCTCTTGTATCTACTCAGCGTGTGCGTGTCTCAACATATTCTGATTAGAGTACATCCTCAGGTTTTACTGAAACAATGCCCCACCCCAGAAATACCAACATACTGTAGCTGGCTGCTTTTCTTTTAACATGGTGTCTTATACTCTGACAGAGCTAAATTCCAGGCAGTTTTTAATGTTAAACAAAAGCTTTCCAGAGAGAGCTGAAGTCATGAAGTCAAATCCAGGCTGGACTCTGCTCCACCAGCTTCTGTGACTCAATACAATCTGTCATTCATCATTTCTTTCACTGGGCTCTCTGAAGAAATGAAGCGTTTTCCTGGGGTCTAAGAGAAATTTGCATCCACTACAGTAGTTCAGAATCACAAATTGAAACCTTCAGGATTTTAACACTTTTTAACTACTTACTGTGTCCATTCAATTCAAAACTCTCTACTTAAGTTATTTTTTTCTCCATTTTCAATCTATTATCTATAGCTGGAGACGGTTAGTGAAAGGGTGCTTGTTGAAGGCTCGTAAAAACAGGAATATTATCTAGATATATGAAACAAGGCCACTCAACATACTGTTGAGAAAGGCTCTTTTCAGGTTGGATTTTTATTTATTTGCGTAGTTATGAATGTTAATGGGATTTTGAATGAAATTTCTTTACTTCTAGAGCAGATCCCAGATTTTCAGTCTCAGTTCTCTGATGTCAAGATGCTGCTGAGATCTGCACTGATCCGAATCAGATTCTCTTCTTCCAACATGTGTAAAATCAATGTTGGCCAACAAGTCGCTTGTCTTTTACCCTCGGACACAACCCAAGCAGCAGGCCTAGTGCATCGTTGTTGTCATGGCAACAAAAATAAACGCAGTTAAGGTTGTGGAACAGTCATGGGTTGGTTTGGTTTAGGCACAAAACTACTTGGTTAGGTTTAGGAAAATACTTTCTTAAGGTTAGAGGATTGTTGTCATGGTAACAATAATAAACACGGTTAAAGTTGTGGAGCGGTCACAGATAAAAGAAACAACAGTGACTCAGTTATGGGAAATGAACAGTGGTCCTGTGTTTACAGGAGGTCAGTCTCGTATCAGTTGGATTGTATTGGATCAGTGCATCGCTAATTAAAATCTTAAATGTCGAATGTTTGCTTCTAGATCTGATTTTGTTTCTCAAAGTCAATATGTTGTCGCTCTGAAAATGATATCTCGCATAAATCGTTGCTGCTCGGTTTGCTACAGCATCTTGGAGTGTGAATGGATGTAGACAAAACACAATCTGTGCACAGTATGAATACAAACAGTGCAAATTAAGAGAGAGTGGGAGGAAAGTGACACACCTTAATGCACAGATGTATTCAGCAACAAGAATGGCAAAAAAAAAAAAAAAACCCTACAAATTAGGCCGCTGTGAGCAACAGCCCACTTCTAAATCAGCGCACATAGTTTGGTTTGATACTGATTGATCCTCAGGCCTGCAGCCATCTGCCTCTGGGAGCATGTTGAACAGCAGGAGGATTGGCTTTAGTAGTTTTAACAAAAGGAGAAGTAAGAAGGGAGGGGGAGCGGGTGGGCAGGCAACATCTGTTCGGACAAGCAGTAACCAGCCTCCGACCGTTACTGTGATGAGCGTCCACCAGAGACAGCAGCTGACAGCCTGCTGGATGCTGCATCTGGATGCTGTGAGCAGCGGTGGATGTGAATGTGACCAAACGTTTTAAAGGGCCAGTCCACTCATTTTACACACAGAGTTCAGTTTACTACTCAGACTGGGACAGAAGTGTAATGTCTTCTGTGGCTCTGGAGGGAGCTTAATGAACAGTACTGAGTAGTTGCATCATTTGCAGGCTAGAGCAATGTTAGGATTTCTGTCTTCAGTAGTACCACTTAAATGTTTAATGAGTCTGTAATTTGATTTTCAAAGAGTTGATGTTGATGTTTTCTGTTAAGGGTGCAGAAAACTTCAAAGCCTTTTAATTCGTCACATGCTTTTAAATACCAGTCACATTCTTTTTGTGTTAATTTCATGCATCTTTGGGACTTCGCAGTTCAATTAACACTTATTTGAAACAGTCACATCAGACGCTACACTCTGGGATTGTGAGTATGAGCTTAGTTGAAAAAAACACTAAACTTTATCAGTTCTGATGTGGTAAATGTTACTCAGGACCTCAGGGTTTGGTTTTACCAACTAAATATTCAACTATCAGGAATGAGGTGTTGTTGTCAAACCACAGCAACAAGATGAATAAGTTTTGTGTCATATGTAGTTTTTTGTTCATAGTTTGTAAAAGGCCACAGAAGAACACAACCTACTTACTGGGTTGTATGTGACATAAACGCATGTGTTTGAAGCAGCTGCCCAGGGCCGACCACTATCTCGGCTCGTAGGTCGTCTCTTAAAGCTGATTATTACGACCTGTAGTTAAAATTTATTGTATATAGTGATTTTGACAGGAGCAAAGGAGGAAGTCGGGTGACCTAGTATAAACAGCGACAGAGTCTGTGTCGGGAGGAGGTGGAGGTGGAGGGATGAGTCTAAGCAACAGTGGGTCTTCAAAAAGCCTTGACATCAAAGACTTTTAACCTTAAAGACGTACTTAATTTAACCCAAACCATGATCATTTCCTAAACTTAATTAAGTTATTGTAACCATGACAACAAAGTTCAGGTACGCTATCAGAGGGTTAGGGACAAACGACCAACGTGGTCGTTCAGGCTGGAGGACGGGTTGAGACATCTTCCAGTCTCACTGGCGTCAGACTGGTTCGAACATGTCACCACTTCTTCCAAATCATTTCTTCCAACCCTTTATTTGTTCAGATGGTTTTTCCCAACATGATGGGAATGCAGGGTTAGACCTTCCCTCCTCCTCCTCCTCCTCTTCCTCCTCCTCTCCCCAGTGTACTCCTTTCAAACCAGTCCCATGTCTTCCTCTGGTATGTGCATCTGTGTTGAAAGGCAGTGAAAGGCAGTCATTGATTAACTGGTGGGTTTGACTCTCTGGCCTTTGCTGAGGCTGTAAACCATCAGTTTTCCATAGCAACTGTCGGCCATAGTTGTGGGCATCCCTTTGTCTGCGCCTCCTCACCCCGGTTTAGAGGCAACGCCTTTGTTTGTTACACACAACAACAAAATTGCAAAATGACCAACGTTTTTCCTCAAAGTTAACTCAGTGAATAAAAAGTTGCTGTTACTACTTGGCAGTGAGAGTGAAGTGAAGTTGAGGGTTTATGATGATTTTCTGCTATTTGAATTACAGTCAGCACTTAGGAGGAGAGACTTCCTCTGCTGCTGACATGTGGAGTCCTCTCATCATGGTGGAAAAGTTTAAAGTACCAAATTATAGCCTCTAAGCTGTTGTAGAAGAGCAGACTATGAGCTGTAAATATCTTTAGATATATAGCATAAGCTCTTTGTAGATTTATTACTGTGTCAGTTTACTGACTTTATGATTCTCCAACACTTGTGCTGCTGTTATATTGTGTTTAGGTCACAGATGAACATCTGTCACAAACATAGATAAAGAATAATCTCTCCAGGAGAGGGATCTCCTGGAGAGATTATCAGTCATGTCACCAAATGATGATGACTTAAATCTTACTCTGACCAATCAGTAGTCACTAACATATTTGTCCAGCCAATAAAATTTTGAGTGATGCAGAGGTTGCTAGCAGTAGCGGTTGTTAGCTAAATTTAGTCATGTTGATTGATCAGTAGTTCTGGTTTAGGACTTTACTCTACAGTGTAACTGCTTCAGTCCCATCCATCCTTGTTGCCATTTTTTTTTTTGTGGTCGTGAATTATGTTTTCTGCTGTTTTTCTGGCCGTGTTATGGGAGATGATGTCCCCATTATTAATCCCACTAACAAAGCTCTGATTGGCTCAGTTGTTTTCCAAACAGCTGTCACTAAACACAGTATTAGGCCTGTTTTAATAACTGAACAAAACCAAGATGTGGTCTGGAACCAGGCTTCCTAAACTTTCCACTCTTAAAGAGATGACGAATAGTGAGTCCCTGCGCTACTTTCTCCAAAACCTGATTCAGATGGTATCTCTTTGCTGGTTGGAGCCCTCACAGTGTAGTTGGTCTTCCCTGGAAAAGCTCACAGTTATAATCTGATAGCTGGCCCTAACCATCATACTTGAACAGAAAATGAGAATCTACATATAGAAACTTCATAAAAGGAAATACTTATATAGTATTCTGCATGTTTATTTCCATTCTGGATGTTCTCTTTGCTCCTCTGTCTGGCGCTCCGGTGGATGACAGTGATCCCGTGAACATGCTTGCATGAGTTGAAAATATGTTTTCACAGCGTCTGACAGACGGCACGGTGCAGAGGGAATAACGTGACTGCAGTCATGAGCTGGACTGGAAGCCACGGCCATGATGTGCTACTCCACAGAGCCAAGCCAGCGTTACTAACATGTATTTATAGAACTGCGTTTCTGATAAGTGTAACCCTTTAACTAAACTCCTCTGACTCTACATGAACTCATTCTGCGAGAATGTGAAGCGTTCTTGCTCTGACCACCTCTGGTTCCTCTGATCTAATCTTCTGGGAAATGTACTTGAGGCCCGGCCGACGCACTGGAAAGATTTAACGTGGTTATACCACAAAATGATGGAATATTTGGTGCACAGACACATTTCAGACAAACAGTCCAGGGCTGCCAACCGTTTCTCTTCTTAATGCCACAATACCCTTGAGGCATGATGTGGCATTAATGCTGATTGGCCTGAATGGTCCCAAATGAAAACTCACCAGGGTTTAAAATTATTATTCTTGACAGGTCTGATATTAAGTTGGTAATTTTAGTAGATGTTCCCTTTTTATGATTTATCTGCTTTTCAACATACATGATTGTTGTCATGATTGTCTGAGGATTAGCAAAATGTTTTCTATGTAGTTTAAAGGTCCCATATTGTATAAAAGTAGATGTCCATGTCTTTTCTGATTATAAAGCAGGTCTAGGTTCTATATTAATACTGTGAAAGTATCAAAGCCTCAGTCCACAGAGAATTGCACACAGCCTGTATTCAGAAACTGAGCCTTAAAACCAGCCGTCAGGACTTCTGGATGTTGTGATGTCACAAGAAAGCATTCAGTGCTCTTAGCCATGCCACAAGCCCCGCCCAGCTGGACTCACCATCCAACTTTTCAGGATTTGATTTTTTCAAAGTCTTTACCTGAAATCTTGGACAATATTTTGTCTGTAATTTTGGCACGGCGGACAGTTTTAAATACTACAATGAGTCCTTGCTGCAGTAAAAACAGTTCCACAGCTTTTATGTTTTTCTTGGAAATCCTCTTTAGAAATCCCATAAATCAATTAATTGATTGGTCAGTTGACAGATACTTAACCCCAACAGATTGATAATCAATTAAGTGATGAAGTAGCTTCTTCCAGCTTCTAGAATGCAAGGATTTGTTGGTTTTCGGTCTCATATTGTTGGAGAGCTGCAAATAATGATCATTTTCGTTTTTGATCAAGCAGCTGATTATATTCTTGATCAACTGAGTTATCGTTTGATCTATAAAATGTAAGAAAATAGTTAAAAAAGCTCACTATCACTATAATAATTGATTTTTAAAATAAATCCTTGACAGATTAATCAATAATGAAATTAATAGTTACTTGTAGCCCTATTAGGGGCTTACATTGCCTCTGTAAATGGGTGAATTTAATGAAAACAAAGCAAATTTAAACATCCACCTTACACATCTTACATGTGTATACTGTTCAAAAAATAGGTATTTCTCTTAGGGTGCACTTTTCTATTTGATGCAACAGAAAGCCTTTGTGTTTATTATTTTGCAGACTAACAAGAACTATATATAGATGGCCACCTTGATTTTGCATTGCAGTATGTGCTCTATAATCCACTTAAGTGTTCCTGTAGTTTTATTAGAAAATGGGGTTATAGTGTCCTTGTGAGAAGATAGTGCTGATATTTGTAATCTCTATACAGAAGCTTGGGTCGATATTTGATAACACTAAATATTTGCCATCGGGGCCCCTTGACTTTGGAATAACCTGCCCGAGGAGATGAAACTAGTAGAATCCGTAACTTTTTTTTAAACCCATTTTTATAAAATTGCTTCTGTGTGTTGTCATCTTTTTATTGTCTTTTTATTGTCTTTTTATTCCTTATTTATATTGAAGTATATTGTATGTCTTCCCTCCTGAACTTTACCTTATTTCTGTTCTGCTTTTGCTTGGCCTTTCTGTTTTTATTTTGCCTTTTGAGCCTAATATCAAAGTTAAATATGAGTCAATATGAGTCAAATATCAAAGCACTTTGTAAATTCAGTTTTTAAAGGTGTTATATAAATAAAGTTCCTGCTATATGCAATATTTTTTATAAGGATTTAATTTTTTTAACAAATATGAGTAATACAATAATATAATTATGTATTACACAAAAAAGCAAAACACAAAATACAACAATATAATTATACTGTGATAATATAATTATTGTATATCACGATATTTGGGCTGGACTACGGCTCACATATCGCACTTTGATAGCATAACATAATTGATGAATACCCATTATTTCTTTGATACAGCACTTTAAACTATTCCAGGTTAGTGTTCAGTTGTTTCTTGGTTAAAGTGGAGCCACTCTGGAGCGTAGCACCGGGCTAAAGATGCTGTTCTTGCAGTATTACTCAGAGTGCACTCTCTGTGATGAAGGCTGTGATTAGACCAAGTTCCTGTTGTGTTGAGGAAGAAATTGCTCTCTCACACAGGTCAGGGAATCAATCTAACTGATTAAACTCTCTCGCTCTCTCTCTCTCTCTCTCTCTCTCTCTCATACACACACCTCCACTCATCCACCTCTCTGTGAATCCAATCCCTCTTACCAACATTACCATGTCCTTTCCTATATGACTTCATGCATTGTAATTATGAAAATGGCAACGTGTCATATTTCCCTGTTGAAAAAATGTTTGAAACACAGCCGTTGATTAAACAGATCTCAGTTTCTACCGCAGCTCATTTCGCTGAGGTCGGCCCTTTAGAAAACTAATCCTGAGATGTTTGTGAACCACTGGGTCTTGGAAGAATCCTGACAAGCTTATCCTGGGTCAGAGGGTTCTTGTGCAGTAGGGGGAAAAGATACTGGTATGTTTTAAATAGCTGAAGCCAACACGACCATGCCAGATGTGGAGCTGATATTTTATTATCATAAAAATATTGTTACATATAACAATATTTGAAACTGCTTAAGAGACAGGCCACTAATCCTCTCAGTAGCTAAAGAGGTAGCTATAGCCTGGGCCTTTTCTTTTCTCGGATAAATAATAATATAATGGCACTTCTCAAGTTATTGTGGTCTTTTCTGATATAATTTGAAATAGCCACAACGGGCAGCAAAGGATATTCGTCTTAATTTATTCATTCATTTTAATAAGAAGAATATAGTATCACATCATCCACATATAATGAAATACTGTCTTCCGAAGTTTCTTCCTGACCCAATAGCAGCTGGTAGAGATTCATTGGCCATCACAAATAAGACCGGGGATGGGGCCTGTCTTGTCCAGTAGAGATTGTTTGAGTTTGAGTGTGTTTGTGTGGAGAGAGCAGTCAACAGTGTAAACCATGTCGGCGAGAAAAATGGTTTAAACTGACACAATAAATCTGTCATGGTTTCACTGATTGGGATTTGTATTAATGCCACCTGGTCCTGAATGTGGGAAACATGAGATTGAAAACAGATTTCCTTCTTTTCAAACAGTAAAAATAATGGGATTTTGATGTAAAACTAATTACATTTATTTAAAAATAGCTGTACTCATAATACCATGGAAAAGAAGCTAATAAAGTGACAAGGAATGTTTTATTTCATTGGGACTTAAAAACAGTTTAATGCAGTCAAGATGTGAGCTGTTGTGTAAGAGCTGGACGTTTTATGAGACTGTCAATACAGAGCAAGATATGAGATAAACATGCTGAATGTAGTAGACGTCTTGTGAATCCATTGTTTATGTGTCGTAGCCTCTCCACTCCTGAGAATGTGTCCTATGAAATATATTAGACTCTAACACATGCAGTCATCAGGCTGTTTGTGTGTTGAAGCACTGAGCTGTGCACCAGGATGGTTGGTTGTGAG
Organism: Trachinotus anak; assembly: GCF_046630095.1. Taxonomy (NCBI): domain Eukaryota; kingdom Metazoa; phylum Chordata; class Actinopteri; order Carangiformes; family Carangidae; genus Trachinotus; species Trachinotus anak. The sequence continues at coordinate 3,012,524 of NW_027273885.1, read as the reverse complement.
TTGAGGAAAAACCAGACAGTCTGTCATGAAAGAAGCTGATGTTTCATAAGAGATTTATTTTAATTTTTGGTTTGTTCATTGTGGTGATATCGTGTATGTAAGTAGTTTGAGCTGGAGACATACTTAAACTAGAAAATCAGTGCTTTCCAACAAGTCCCTGTTTGTCCATGTGAGTCAGTTACTTTGGTCGATAAACTAACTAAAGAAAAGATTTTTACTGTTTGAGTTGCACATTTCTGCTTATTCTGTTTATTGATGGATTCTCATTCGCAATCATCGCTAGTGATGTCTAGAATCACATCACTGAATCGGACACTTCTATTGGCTCCAGTTGGTGTTGACACAGCCAATCAGAGTGTCTGATTCAGAGGCTTGGCTTGGCTGTCAGTTGCTTGTATGCCCATAACTAAATGGGAACAATACTGAATATAGATATATAATTAGCTGAGGTTCTGAATCTGTGTAGAACTTGATGAAACTTTTAAGAATGACAACTTTATAAGGCAAAAAAAGTCCAATTGTGGACCTCAGAGATCTTGTTTCTAGATAGATAGATAGATAGATAGGTTAAATACTTTATTAATCCTTTAGGGATTAATTTGTAATTAATGCAACATTTGTGGAGACCAGTTGGACTTTCCTCTCCAGGTTGGCAAAACGCTAATGCTAATGTCTCTCCATGTCTGCTGGATGTGTAAATACACTTATTAGGGTGATAATATGTCAGTGTTGTATCAGCTTGTCCCTTTGTTCCCAAGTGGCCAAAAAAAAATCAATTGCAGGAAGACCATGTCTTCAATTTTCATCATACTGATGGGGAGGAGAAAGAAGCCAGTGCTTTCAGTAAATCTTTTTACCCACAGAGACCAAACTTCACATCGTCAGCATTAAAAAAAATTGAATAGAAACAACTTAAACATACAGTTCTTAATCTGCAGACCCATGCAGTGATATTCTACCTCAATCACACAAACACAGTTTACATTTCAACATTCGTCCTGACCCCAAAAATTCTCATTCCTCAATAGAACCAGCATCTACTGCTACAGTAGCTGCAGGTCTTGAAACATCTTTACCAAATGTCAAAGAGACCACCCTCCCTGCTGTGGAGAAATATGATCTCCAGAGAGCTCAACCTCCATCACCGCTGGGTTCACCTTTCCTGTCACTGCCGCTGATTAGCTCCTATTATGACTGATCACCAAGGAGAATGTGACCTTTGAAAACAAGGCCTCACAGGTTTAAACCCGGGCCACCTAGGGAGATGTGTGATAGTGTATCAGAAGTGAACTGAGGGCATTTCTTTTGGAAAGCATCGTGGTGTTTTGGTTAAGCAGTGTTCTACATTATCACCAAGTCACTGCTAACTTGGTTCTTTCCGGAGAAGCTAAGACGAACTGAACGTGAAGTCCTGTTATGTATTTTTTAGGAAGATTATTAAGGCCCTACCTGTCTAAATAAAGGATTCAGTGGTTTGAGGTTAATTTATCTGCATGGTCAGGGTTCTGCGTCTCCCCCATCTTATTAACAACCCCACCCATTGGTCTGATTAAAATGAGAGAGGCTTGTCAGCAGCAGATCTGTTTAGTGCTGGAGATAATGTGAGAAAACCCTCATTGTTTGGCTGGAGACTTGTGTTTGCGACCAGAAACAGATGCTGTTACACAAACTGACAGTTGAGATAAGCTATTGTTCCGCGCCTGTTCCGTCTGCTCCTTCCAGAAGATTTGATTTTGTTGATCTTAAATGTTGTTCAAGTTGGAAATGTCCTAGCAGACATCTCTTCATTCATCAGTCATACCCAGTTTATTGACTTTACACCAAGTGCTTCCATTAAATTACCTTTCGTTCCTGTAATTGCCCATTTAGAGCGTCTCCATATCCTGAGCCGTTTCAGGGGCCTGGATAAACGCTCCACGTCTCACACGATCATAAATCTACAGTTTTTTTGACGAGATCTATTGTCTGAGGCTCCCTGCAGTGTGGCTCCTTGCTGTGGGAGGATCCATCATGATAAGTAGCTGTGTGGTGCTGTAATGGTTGAATTGATGAGTGCTAATTGGTATCAGGAGACTGGCAGTGATGATCTTTGCAGACAGCGTTTCAGTGCAAGCTTGAAGCAGATGAATTGATTAGGAGAATAGTGTGTGTTCAGCCTGGCAGTGGCGTTGCTTTGTGATTCAACCATCAATCAGCTTTTCAGTTTTTTTACTGAACAAGTTATCTGAAGTGTCAAATAGGCCAGTGTGGGATGTTGAATGCTGAATATATTTTTGGATTGGAGAGCATAAAGAAAATAAGCTGAGGACATCCAAACATACACAACCTTAAAGTTGTAATCCTTCAGATTTCAGCCCTGGTTGATTTGCTGAGTGCTTTTAACGTGAAGCAGCAGCAGCAGCAATAACTCAGTTTAGCTCTAATACAGTGTGATGATATTACTCACATAAAATGATGTATTAATGCTGAATTACATGCTTTATGTAAATGTTCCTTGTGTGTGGGCAATTTAAATTTAATGCAGGAATTTATCAAGTAAAAGCCATTTTCTAAATCTTAGGAGTGTGAAGATTTTTTGCTTTTGTATAATTGTAAATCCACACTAATTGATATTGAAGATATAGTCATTTTTAATTGCTGCCTTAGTCTAACTGAAAGATTTCAAACATTGTATTGAATATAGATTTCATTATTTTATATGTGATTTTGCATAATTTACTGTATTACAATATACAACAGAAAAATGTTCGTATCAATACCATATCGCCCTGCCCTAACTTCCAGTAAGTGATTATCTTAAGGATAAAAACTATATAAATAATAAAGAAAAACTGGTTATTTTTGCATCTAAATTTCAGTCTAATATTGTTGCTATCCTGTGAAAACCATGAATCTCACAAATTAAGAAAAATAGTCCTGTTTGCTTGTGACAAATTTTAACAAAATGGTTGATCTGTAGCTTTTGCTTCTGCTACATCCTGTAATTTTTCTATCGGAGGACAATCTTATAGCACAGTGTATATCTGAATGAGCATGTGTTTGTGTGTGTTGACAGTATGTGTGTGCTCTCCGTTTTGCTGACTCATCCCTGGTGGGCTTTCTCTCGTCAGTGACCACACACAGTGCCCAGATACAGGGGCAGTCTCCCCCGGGGGGCAGCAGCAGAGGAAGCAGTCAGTCAGTGAGTGTCGGCTGCCTGCAGCAGTTTGTGCTGAGAAAAAACAGTGGAGAGGAGAAGTGTCTCTGCTCATCCATCAGCCTGCAGCAGCCTCCGCACCACTGCATGCATATTTATACACATGATATCACCACGATGAACAATGCTGTCTGTGCTCAGTGTGATTTACTCACAGATACTGTGTCTGAATGTTGTTAGTCCAGTTTCTATATAACATTTATAGAGCTTCAACCGCCACAAATAAGTTCTCAGTCTGTGGGAAACACTGCTAAATACATAGCATTTAGAAAACAAATGGGTTTAATATGAATTTAAAAGGAAGTGGTATGAAACTACAGAGGAGTGTGATGTGTAATTTCATTTTGAACAGAAAGACATGATTTTGTATCAGAAAACAAGACACAGCCATGCTAGCTGCTCTGAGGTACTTTGAGCTAAATGCCAACTGCAGCTTACCAAAAATATTTAGCTGGTATAGTGTTAACTGTATTCAGTATCTTAAGTTTAAGCATATTAGCATTCTAACCTGTTGCTTTTCTCCTTGTAACTTTAATATCTTTTGTTTTGGACTTTTGATCAGACAAGAAGTATCTGAATTTGAAATGCTAACGGCCGCTTGCAAACAAGCTAACAATGTTAATGCTGACCTGCAGATGCTTGGCAGGTACATTAGTGTTTTCCAAGGTCACAGCCTTAGCGTAGACAAATTAGCATGCTAACTTGATAATTTTCTCAGTTTTGTATCTTTGAAACTTAAGTATCTTTGTGAATAATTAAAATAATTGAAGTGCAGCTTGTTAAGTTTTATTATTCCAAGTAAACTGTAACTGTAAAAATTCACAAAATGAGTTAAAGCTGTTTTTGTTTTGTGTTTGTGTAGAGTATCGTTGATGTAATGTGTAAGATCAAGACGTATTGTAGGTATTAATTCATCGAAAAAATAAATAGAAATTATGATTTTGAATTAGAAACAAAACCAAAAGTCTACATATATGTAGCTTTGTGAGTCTGCACGGTGGTTCTTTGTGCTAAAAGCAAAATGCTAACATACTAATAATGACACTGTTAACAAGCTTTTGTTTATCAGGCATAATGTTCCCAGTGCTTAGGTTTATAATAATATAATATAAATATATTATATAACATATTATATAATACAATATTTGTATTTGATCCTAATAACAAGCCCATACTGGCAGTAAATATATCATAGAAAACTGTTGTTGGAGGTGCAGTTATGAACCTTATTGTTCTCAAAATCCTGTGTCACTGTTTTTACAGAACTGCTGACTGAAAATGACACAGTGTACCACAGAGCCATCACCAAACCCCTGCAGCTCTGTCATGACTGTGTCAGATACATGCCGCTTCAAGCTATGCTCTTTTACCCAGCATTTTCTTTGGCTTTGGCTTTCACCAGGGAAATCATGTTAGTGCAAGTCAGAGGTAGGAGAGTGTGTGCACAGTGAGTCAGGGAGGTGGAGGGAGGAATCCAGAGGAAACAGGAGCTAGGTGAAGGAGTCGGATGACTGCTGAAGTGGGGAGCATGAAGACACAGTGGCTGAGCTGACGTGGCTCTTCAGACCACAGTATTAACATCCTGATAACTGCCTTCAGATGCCTTGTTCAGCATCTTTTTGTTTTTCCCCTTTCATGACCAAACTGATGGCGTGCTCATTTTCCCTCCTGATGAGACTTCCAAATATCGAGAGAAACAATTTCAACTGTGGAAAATACCAACCAAAATTATGTTGAGGATCGTGTTGTGACCACTGAAGGGAACGCTGATGGAAAATTTAAAAACCGGCCTCTGCACAACTTCATCCAGATACTGAGGACGAAACAGATACACTAATGCAAATAAGCAAAACTCTGTGTTTGGACGGCTCGCACAGCATGTGGCGTTTGTTGTGCCAGTATTAAGTATCAATGTAAGTGGTATTTAGCACCACCGCTGTTCTAGTCAGCAATTCTTTACAAGTTGATGATCCCAAGTTGTGTGTAAGACACACTACAGTGTGCGCATAGTGTGATAATGAATTTAAATGGAATATACAAGACTGTCATACAGAGGCTCCATCGCCTTTACATGTTGGAGAGTCTGAAGTGTTGACAAATACAGTGCAATCCTTCCCTACTACTCTATATATAGTAGGCTAACTCTAACCTAAACCATGTTGATATGTTTTATTAGGTCTTAAAGATCCCATATTTATTTATATATTTTTTTCAGGTCTGAAAGTGTGTAATTGTGGATAGGGTGTACATAAAGGTAAAAGGAAAACATGTAACAACCGATGACAGCGAGTTCTGTGTCTGTTCAGCAGCAGAACAACATGACCAAAATGAGCAGTAATAATAACTTGCATGAGCTTGTTCCAGCTCATGAAATCAGTTTGGAAATCCTGCTCACACACACACATACACACACTGCACCTGTGTGATTAACACTCATAGCACAAAGGGTCCAGGGTTCAAATCCTTCAGCCGGCTGGGGCATTTTACTGTGAGGTTTCCATGTTCCCTGAGTGTCTCGGTGGGTTTCCTCTGTGAGCTCCAGTGTCCTCCACAGAATAGAGACATACAGGGTCGATTAAGTGGTGACCCTGAACTGCCTGTGGGTACCATTTTGAGTGTAAATGGTTGTCCTGGGTGTACCCTGCCCCTTAGCTAATGTGTGCTGAGGCACACTGAGGCCTCCCATAAGCCTGGAAAGGATAAGAGGGTACAGAGGAAAAACAAATTAGAAGAAATAGAAAGGGATTTGGACTTCTGGGCTGCAGAAACCACTCTTTGTCAAAACATGACAAACGCCTATTTTCCATCATTGTGCCTCAATTGTGTCCTTGCCCATAGTTTGTGATGTAATTAGGTGGTTTATTCCCAGGCTGCCAGTGTGTGTCTGTCCAGAATAAAAGGCCATCTGGCTTTGTTGTCCATCACCTCAGCCTCCTGTATGATGGAGAAGTTTCCATCCTGTCTTCAGGCCTCATGTTCTCCCGTGACGACAGGCGGATCTTATCTCTGCTTGGCCTGGAAGATCTTTTTTCCTCCTAATCTCAGCAGGACAATGGTGCTGTATTGAGAAAGCAATAAACGCTTATCTGTTATCGGCCGTGTGGTACATGAAGGAGCTGCATTAGTTACGTGTTTTGACATTTCAAACCGGTGTGGACAGTGGATGTGATTGATATCACCATAGAGACCGTGTGTGTTTGTTGGGTCTGAGTTATGTCACGTAAGTAGATACAGGCCGGATCAGCTCTGTCAGTTCGTGACTAATAACTGATGTAATATTGTTCACCTGCAGCTTCAGACTAAAGACAAAAACAAACAAAAAAAAACATTAGCACATTTTATTATCCTTTTATTCTTGGCAGTCAGTGAACAGGGGTAGATAAAATCAGCCGGCACATTAACAGTGGATGGTTACTCAAAAATAACAGCAAAATATCTGAATGGTTTAAAATGAATGTGTCAAGCATCATGTTTACTCTATATGTGACATTTCGAAGCAGCAGTGGCAACTTAAAGGTGCTATGTGCAGTTTTCAGGTAAATAAACAAAAGTAGTTTACATTCCGTATCCATCTTCTTAGCATTTAAGTGGATATGTCAACCTAAACCTTGGAGGTGGACACCTGGCGAATTGAGTCCAATATTCACTCTCACTTTAGCTCTGTTTCTAATGTAGCGTGAACCACAATATAAAGCTGTGGGCTGTAAGACCAAAACAATGAGCTGAAAGACACCAACAACATTCTGCAGAGCTGAAAGGAGCTTCAGTATTAGGTGACAATATTCCTTGGATTTATCGCTAAGTTTAAGCAGCAGCTTTTACATTTAACATGCTCATTTGATTTATATTAAATATATTGATTAGTTCAGCTTTAAAGGAGCTAGTTGTAAGTTTTAATAAGCTAACGTTAACATTAACAGCTGTTACTTACCAGTCTTGCTGAGAGCTGCAGCCATCGTTGTCTTTACAATACAAGAGGTTGTAATACATCCTCTTCTTCAGGGCAGACTGGATGCCACAGTGACTTAGTATCAGGAAGTGACAGGAGGGTCATGCTAGACAGGGGCTAGCTGGTTAGCATGCTAACTTCAGTAGAAGAAAAGCAGTGATAGAAATAGAAAACAAAACAGAAGAGTTACTTTCCACCGCTGGAGACAGGTCTCTGTGTCAGGTCCATCGGCTGCATTGTAACAGTGCTCCATGTGTTTTTATGTTAACTTATAACATCTAATAAAAAAATTCAAGTGTGATGATGCAGTGAGATCACTAAACATCTGAAAACCTAAACTGAGCTACAGGCTGCGTGGATTGGAACATTTTCCACAGTTAATGAACATCTGACAAACTGAATATCCTTTGATATCCTTTGATTTAATATCATTTGATATTTTTTAAACAGAATATTTAGTCTGTCATCACTGTGTTTAGTGTGGAGTCTATCAAACAGCATCTTATCTCCTTAATTGGTTGTAATTCCTGTAGAAACAGGATGTTGGGGCAAGGCACAACGGACAGTTTGATCATGTAAACTGATGGTTTTAGTTTAAGGGGACAAGATGGGCTGCACTTATCTAGAGCTTTTGTAGTCTTTTTGACCACTTTAAGCACTTTACATTACAAGCCAGACAGTTTAATTTGGTGTTGGGGGTATTTTACTAATTAAAATTTTAATTTACTCTCCTGATGCAGCTTCCTACTTTCCAGAAAGGAAAAAAATAGGTTTTGAAATGTAAATATGAACATATGTTTTTTGGGTAAATCATACATTTTTCTTTGTTGATGCCCAAACTTATGTCATACTTAGAGATGTTTACCCCACTCTGTCTTTACATTGTCTGCAGTTTCCCTCATCTCACTTTATCATCTGAAAGTGTCGTCTCTCATCACTTCTACATGGTGACAGGGGACTCTGTGTCCTCGTGCTTTGTTTTTTCATGCCTCTGTGTTGATGATGGTGAACACAATGTGATCTGTGTCAGCACAGCCTCTTTGTCCTGTTGGTTCCTGTTTGAGCATTTTGCACTGGTTTCACCCCCGATACTGTCAGAACAGCTCTGATGCCTGGTTTTCACCTTACTTACCTCTGGTGGCTGTTATGTCATTCCTCTGTGTCCCTGCACGCTGTTCAGAGTCATACACACAGCTTCTGGCTGATTGTTCCATTGGTCAACTTTGACATTTTGAGAGATTTGTTTTGTTTTGATTGAGTAGATTGATACCACTCTCACGTCTGGACGCTAAATATGAAGCTAGAGCCAGCAGGTGATTAGCTTCACTTAGCATGAAGACTGGAAACAGGAGGAGACAACTAGCCTCTAAAGCTTACTGATTAACATGTTGTATCTTGTTTGTTTAATCTGTACACAAACAGTGGGGATCTGGTCCCTTTTCAAGAGTTAAAGGTGCACAGTGGGTTGAAAGATGCAGAATTCTTGGCACATTTATAGTGGCGTTCAATTATGTAACTGTAATCTTCATTTTCTGAACAGTCAGATGCAGCAAACAGAACAGCTGAGGCACAGTGCTGTCAGTAGAGGTGCAGTGCTGACTGCAGCTCTGAAAACATGGGTGAACTCATCTCTTCAACACAGTGGGACATCACAATACTTCAAAGCTGTAAATGCATCAGATCTAAGTTTTCCAAATCAAACTAATGCACAGGTCCTAGATTACATCATGTATATTGAAGAAAATTGATTGTACAGTATCTACTGTGTGCTGTTATGATGTGTTTTTGACATGAACACACGAAACATAACCAGTTGCTGTTTTGGTCACCATAAGATTGTAGTGATATAGAGTTTTGTTTTGTGCTTTAGAAACAATAGTAATAATAGTATTGATAATAAATAAATAATCTGTTCACAAGCAGATTTAAAAGCTCCAAGTGGTTTTATTGGGAGTTGCTGGTAATTAGTGGTAATTTTTTAAAGGTCCTATATTGTATAAATGTAGATGTCCATGTGTTTTTGATTATAAAGCAGGTCTAGGTTCTATATTAATACTGTGAAAGCATCAAAGCCTCAGTCCACAGAGAAATGCACACAGCCTGTATTCAGAAACTGAGCCTTAAAACCAGCCGTCAGGACCTCTGGAACTTTGTGATGTCACAACAAAACAGTCACTGCTCCAAGCCCCGCCCAACTGGACCCACCATCCAACCTTGCAGGATTTGGTTTTTCAGAGTGTTTACCTGAAATCTGTCATATTTTTATTTGATCACTCAAAAAACAGTCAGCCAATCAGAGGAGAGGGTCAGATCCTCTCTTCTGATTGGCTGACTGACCTGTTGTTACTAGAGCTCCAGAGAGACGTCTGAGAGAGGAGATGTAAAACTACACTGAGATGGTTTTTGGTTCTTAAAACAACAAATATATCTTCTGATGGAGATCAACACTTCAAAAAGAAAACAGTTGAATACAGGTGCTGTCTGTGCTGTTTTCCAGGCTGTATGCTGTGTTTTGGCCAGTCGAACTTCTTCCGCTTCAACCACCCTGAAGAAGCCTTCAGGATGAAGAGCATGATGCCCCAGGGAGGAAGCGTCTCCGCCGGGGACTACAGAATATGTGCAGGTACTGTGTGGCGCCCACGCGCGTGCTCATATTACGCCCGTTCATTTGTGTATTCTACTGTATTTTCACTCAGCATTCCTACCTTCTTCTTCCCCTAACACAGACCCAGTGTGAATAATAACACACTGTCCTTTTGTCACATGACTAAGAAAGCCTAGAAAGAGCGTTTCCCTCATGAAGTTCCAGTTTCAGCTCAGCCCACATGGATGAATGGGCCAGATTGTTGCAGGGGCCAGCAGGCTGGTGGTGAGGTGGAGCAGCAGGGACGTTTATTTTACAGGTGGATGTTTGCACAGCAGTAAACCCCTGGCATTTTTCCTTTTTTTATAGCCTGCCTAGGGTGGAGGAAGTTAAGCAGGGCAGTCTGCAGAGGTGTACAGAGTGGGTTTTAGTGAATTTCTTATTCTGACAAAAGAACTTTCTGTGGAAAATAGAAAAATATCTTCATTAACAGCCCCAAAATGGTCATATTTGGACATATCTGTGTTAAATATAGGGCACACGTTGCCCGTTATTCCTGTTCACAGCTCTTGTTACAAGACCCTTGTTGTTAGTATCCGTCTTTAAAATGCAGCACCCGTGGAACCCTGAAGCCTGAATGGTGCCCAGCTGGGACCTGGCGCTGGAGTTCACACCATGCATGTTTTATGAGCATCTCACTCCTCTACGTCTCCAGGCAAAGTTTTTAGCTGCTTGCATGTGTGTGTGTGTTGTGAATGTTCCTCATCGCGGCCTCACAACTGTAAGTGTATCTTTTCTTGGCCGGCTGTACTACCGGGGATCTGTCAGAGCATCTTGTTATTTCCCTCATGGTACTGTTGACGCTGCTGCCACCAGGGGATAAGTATAGCACACAGGCGCGCTGAATGCTGTGGACTTCCTGATCCAGTAATGAAAGCCTTCCGTTGTTTAGAAACGTACCATTTTCCTCAATTATGCATTCCTGAGTCGCATTCAGATGAGGACTGCTTATACCACTCCCATGATAAAGAGGGCATATCTGTCATATCTGCCCGGAGAGACTTAAAAATTACGCTCGTTATCTGTGTATGAATTCTAGACCAAACCCATCAAAACCCAACTGACCTACATTATTTATATAAGAATTATAAATTTCCCGGATTTTCTGCCTGAAATAAAACACTGGTATCCGTTTATAATACATGTACACTGGTTATGAAACCTGCTGATATACAGAGCAGTAAAATTCTACCCAATGCCCCTTAAAATACCTGTAAAATACATGGGCCAGTATGTTCTTCTGTCTGTCTCTGTCATGTTGCCAGGTCACCAACTCTATTAGTTCTATTGCGTTTTTATCATTAATAATTTAGTTGTATGGCAGGACTGAATAACCGCAGTCTTGTGTTTACTTTTATTGTTGTCAAATAAATCAAACTTAGATTTGAATCTGTGTAACAGGTCTGTCATTTGTTATAGTCCTAAAAACATGATATTCTAATAATGTTTAGTTTTCCTGCATTTACTTCAAAAAAGAAACGAAAAAGAACATTATGTTTTTTTGGCCTTTCCCCTGCACCAGTGTGAAACCTTAGTCACGTACGAAGACATCAACAGCAAATTATGCAGCACTTTTCTGTTCTTATTGACCACTCAAAGAAATTTACAGTCGAGCCACATTCATGCAGCATTTGTGGGGTTCAGTATTTTGCCCAAGGACACTGGAGGTGCCAGGAATCGAACCACCAACCTTCCAATTAGTGGATGAAACGGTCTCCCCCCTGAGCCACAGCTGCCCCAACAACAATAACAACATAATGAATTTTATGAGCCGAACAGCCCAATCCATGACAGTTAGATGGTGAAGTGTGAAGATTAAAAAAAAAAACTCTTGGCCGAAGTCAGTTTGATAATCACCATCTGGACACATGTTGTACAGATGTTGTGAGAGTCTGTGTCCAGTTGAAGTTGGTTGAAAGTTCGTATCGACCTGCTGCATTTGCATCATCAGCGGCTTTTGATCAGCTGTAAGGGCACTTTGCACCTTAGCTGATCTTGGCTCATTAATAGGTGCACACCTGTGATGGAGACCATTCTGAGCCTGATGTGGTTCATTTGTGCAAAATGTGCTTTTCTGTTTTGAAAATATTCACGTTTTTTACCCTGAGAAACTCAGCTCTGCAGCGCTGCTGTATTTTCGTGATCCCGGTCACATTCACCTGTCTGTTGTCTGGTTTTGCTGAGCTGTGGCAGGTCAGTGACGGTCCACTGACAAGCTGTCCTCCGCCAGCTGTCTTTTAGCTACCACCTCTTCACTGATTGGACGTTTCCTGTGCCACTCTGCCAGGCCAGCAGACGGCTTTGTGGCCCTGAGCTGCTTACTTAAAGTGGCCGACGGCTGTGGTTACAGTATCTTTTTCAGAAACTATTTATAAACCTCCACTTTCATTCTACTGTCTGCCATCTCCCCACCCTCCCTCCCCGGGTTTCCCCTTCTGTCCCTTCCTGCACCCACCCACCTGCCTTGGATGGGTGTTAGCTTCGCCTTTCAACAAAAGGCCTTTATCTGTCTGTGATTTGGCTGCTGTATCTGTCACTGGCTGCTTAACAGAGCTGAATGTTTGTGAAGCAGTTGATTGTTATTATGTTTGCAGTATGGCACCATATGGCTGTTGGAGCTCTGATTTTTTTAATTTATTTATTTATTTTTTATTATGCAATAAAAAGTGTCCATCAATAAACTAGGATTGGACAGTTTTGACAACAAACTGAGAAGCTCTTTCCTGCATTTTATTTTACATTTCCAAACCAGTTTAACTCCCAGTTCTTATCCCCTTTAATATTTCACTATACCTGATCTCTATTTTATTATTTTATTATTTATTTTATTTTATGTCATTCCGTATTTCATATGAAAAGGAGGGCATAACACACATAACCTAACCTAACCAAATTATTGTAGTGTTGACTTGACATCACAAAAGTTCTAATTTTGTTTACTTGAATTAATTTTTGTAGTTTTGAGTTTGTGTATTTAGGCTGCATCATATTCTGAATGTACAGAGTCAGGTTTAAGCAAACTTGTGGTAGAATATAATAAAGTGCATTTACTCAAGTACATTAAATAAATATCCATTAAAAGTACTTATACTTAAGTATTTCTATTTCATGCTACTTTATACCTAGAGGTATATGAAACAAAAATAAAAAAAATAAAAAAATAAAACCTTGACCACCTACTTCAGCTTAAATATACATGATTATCTAGTAATGTAAGATAAAAGTATGAACAGTCACAGGTCAGTTTTTCAGCTGCATGCATGCTTTTACTTTTGATACTTGAAGTGCATTTTGGAAATAATACTTTTTACTTACATGACATAAGTAAAAATGATTTTCATCGCATTTTCATTGCAGGAAGTTTACTTGTAATAGTAGTTATTATACTTGCACCACTAGTTTTGAATAGCTTTTCAATTCTGCTTAAGGTTTTTTTTTTTTTTTTAATACAAACAAATTAAAGTTCAGGGTCCAACAAAAAATTATTTTGGCTTTATTTCACTGACAACCTGAGGCAGACAAATGCTGTTTATTTAAAGGAATCAACCTTCAGTAGAAAGAAAAAAGCTCTGTTGCCCTGGTGATCAGACCTATTTATAAAAGGCATTATAAAAAGCCTGTCATTGTCACTGGATGTCAACAGTCTGTATCCACTTTAATGATGGTCCAGTACCAGCCCAAATCATCCAGAAACCTTATTTTACACGCCAGTAAAATGTCACTATAGTAACATTATTTGTAGTTCAGTCGGATTTGTTGACGCTTCCTCCCCTGTCTTATTTAAAATCTGCATTAGAGAGACAGTAACAGTGACAGGCCATAAAGTCCACTGCTGTGACTCTTTAAAAGAGCGCTGTAAAACTGCCAGTGGTCCACAGCAGCCTGTGTAGGAAGAGCTACGTCAAGTTAGCCATGACACCGGAAGTAAGGCGGTTGTACCTTCAAAATAATACAACATTGACTCATTTCATGGAATTTGTGCAGGAGAGCTGTCCGGTCTCATGTTTGAACCCATGTGTAATGCAGGACCTGCAGTGTAAAAGCCAGCATACTGTTATCCTTTCAAAACAACAGGGACGTTCCTATTAAACAGGCACACAAGAGACAAAATCCCACTAACTGTACCTTGAACTACTTTATTTACTCGTTGTAGACGAGGACGGTACATTTAGAGCGGTAAGTGTTTTCCACGTCCACTTAAAACTAAATTAGACCTTTATTTTGAAGGTTGTGACCGGAACAGCTGTATTACGTGTTAGGTGACTTGATGCCAGGGGACCGTAGGCAGCGGCGGTGCCTAGCGCCCCAACCCCCGGCTGAAGTATCACCTCGGCGGTGACTCTCCAGTTCTCCCTCGGTGTGTGCGGGGCACGGCACGGCTCCGTCACACCCGGTCTGGTACCGGTGTCCGGAGGATGTGGGCCTCAATGTGTGTCACATAGCAGGTGAACCGCACTGACATTGACCGGGTCGCTGTTTTATTCCTTCATGTGAGTAACCCTGCTGCTTGATGCCTGAGCTTTGGGCGAGAGAAGTGATAGGAACCGGCCACACGCCAAATTCTGTTCAGAATATGATGATTTGATGTTCATGCGTTTCTCCAGGAAGGTACACACAGCGTAGCACATCACACACTTAATACTATTCATTGGAACTTAGGTCTTTATTCTTCGTACAGGTTATCAATCAATATGTCCTTGGTTCCATAGATATTTCTCTGCTTGAGTCACAGTGTCTCAGTGTGTTCTCATGAGAGGGAAATGCAGGGAATGGCAGATGATCCTAACGTATGTTTGTTATTGATGATGTAATTGATGCCGAATTGTAGATGTCATCGAGTGTAATGAAACCTCTTAAGTCATGTCGTGTCAGAGTCGCAGTTGTACCAGCAAGTAAGCTAACACTAAATTGCCAGATTTTTAAATGAAGTTTGGCATGGTGTACTCCAGGCGATAGTCTGTATCCCATGACATCATTGCATGGGCTTTCCCTCAGCAAAGGGATGCATTTATTTTTGTCACCCCACCCCCCCTCGTTTTTTGACCCTGTTCGTAAGAATCCAGCGGGTTTGTTGTTTGTGAGAAACACGTGACATTGACATTCATGCGGAGCTCAACACATAAAATGTGCCATTGTGACTGTCTGCAAGACCATACTGCTGTATAATTTCCATGAAAATGTATTCAGATTTAATTGTGGTCAGGCTGTCATGAAGGCAGAAGCTTCATTGTAAGGCAGAGTCATTATAGGGGAGCAGGCAGGAAGCTGCTCCCATCTCTGCTGAACAAGCACAGCTAATGCATTATTTGTGAAGCTTTTATATTTTAGAGTAGTTTTGCTATTGGGACATCTCTCTCTGACATCATCATACAAAGAGACAAAATTGACCTTTCTATTAAATGCTATTCTGTTCTATGTTCGTCCAATCATTTGCTCCGTTACACAGTCATGTTTATGATCTCTAATGTTATTACAACACTACTGAACATGGCAGCTCTCTTCTGACGTCCTCTCTTACCTCTCAGTGTTGGCACTGATGACTCCTCGCTGCAATTATCCTCATGTTTCCATTGAAACAGACAAGAAGTCCATTTAAACGGATTTCATTTAGCAGTAATAAAACCTGATCTGTGTTCTGATCCTTGCCTTAAGGCCATGCTGGTGAATCTCCCACGTGGCCGTGTGTTTCTGCTGTAATAATCTACTATGCTGACATTAAAGAGAGACGGTTAAGATTAGATTACCCAGCCTCTGTCCTACGTTGCTTTCGGGCCACACAGTAATTGGGTTATGTAGGCACATTTTCTCCTGATCCCTATCCAATGCACAGGCCTGTCTATCTGTTCATCTCCTCGCCTGTGTCCTTCCCTCTTTCCTCACTGCTAATCCTTTCTCTGCCCTCATGCTTGTCCGGTTTCTACACTGGACTGGTAAACATGGGTTTGTTGATTTTGAGCATATCTCAAACAGTAGAGACAAGGTTACGACTGGATGTAGAGGTTCTCCGATATGGAAAAGTTCTGACAGTGTGTGGGATTTCACTGCACTGTATTCCCTGTTTCATCACCTTCTGTCGCTCAGGGAAACATAGGTAATCTTAGGTCATCTGGCTGATTTGCATCCATCGACCTTATCATAGATAATAAGGTAAAGCATAGATGATGCGGTGTTACACTCTCAGAGTAAGAGCCATTGAAGGTACTTGTATAAAGAGCTGAGGCCTGTGTTGAAGAGAAGTGTGCTCAATCTCATTATTCAGATGAACAACGGAGACATCGGCTGTGTTGATGTTGACTTGTTCTCCTGGTTCTGCAGAGAAGGTGAAATGCAGTTAGGAAGGCCAGCTTGAGTAATACAGCCATGAGTTTGAAGGCTTTATCATGGCGACAGTCAGTTTTTCCTCTGTCTTGACAGTTTGTGGGTTAACCGTTGTACCAGGAATGTTAGCTTGCACCTTTATGATTGACCAATGTAGCGCCTTGTCAGGTGCCATTACATCGCGTTGACAAGTTAAGGTTACTTGTTGGAGAACTCTTCGCTTTCTGCAAACCCCACCACCAATGAATAGCCTTCTTGAAGGAGGCTGTGTTTTTTTTTGACATTTTGAACATTGCCTAAAGACCTTTGTTGAATTAGGTGCATTTTCTTTTTGTTTGCAAAACAAAAGCCTGATATTCGTTTTCTCTCTTCTCCCCCATTAGACACAGAGAGCTTGGTCAATGGGAATCACCAGGCCAGTCCAGCCCAGTCTCCCCCAGCTCCTGGAGAGAGAGTCCAGTCTGAGCACAGCGCAATCGTCAGCTCCATTGAGAAGGATCTCCAGGACATCATGGACTCCCTAGCCATGGATGACCCCCAGCCTTCTTCCTTGGAGGCCAAAAAGCCTCCCGGAGGCCAACCGATTCCCCACTCCCCCCTGTCGCCAATGGTCAATGGAGGGGGCCGATATCTGCTGTCCCCTCCCACCAGCCCAGGGGCCATGTCTGTGGGGTCCAGCTATGAGAACACATCCCCTCCCTTTTCCCCCCTCTCCTCACCCTCAGCTGCCAGCAGTGGGAGCTTTACCAGCCCATCTCCTAGTGGAGGACCCCAGGACCAGAGTTCTTCTCTGCCGCCAGTGCCTGTACGCTCCTCTAGCTACAATTTCACCTCCCAGCCTCCACCTGTACCCCAGCCACGGACCATACTGCCTAATTTCAGCAGCGGAGGGGCGGGCCAGAAGGTTCAGGAAAGCCCCAGGCTGCAGAGGAAGGTCTTGACAGAAACTCCTCCAAGCCCCAAGCCAAGCCGCAGAGGACTAGGCCAAGATGGGTCTGAGAGCCCTCGACAGACTGCCCTTCTGTCCTCCAGTGAATCTCTAAATAGTAGAAACATTGTGCCAAGTAGCCCCAGACTCTCTCCCAAATTCTCTACCTGTTCATCCCCATCTCCCTCCAGTCCCAGGACCAAGACAGCCACGGTGCTCCAGGAAAGGCCTGCCAGCCCCTTCAGAGAGCAGACCACTCTAGCTGATCACTCCCTCACCTCTAGCCCCTCCAGGCAGTTTTCCCAGCCCACCAGAGCCTTCCAGCCTCCCTTGGATCCCATTGTCCACATCATCCAAGGGTCGCCGCTACAGCAGCATCCCCGTTCACTGCAGCCCCCTGAAAGCCCTCGCATGGCCAGGAGGAACCTGGAGCTGAACGGAGGCAGCGGAACAAGCAGCAATATGAGAGAGCTTCCCCCTCTTAGCCCCTCCTTGGCTCGGAGAGGGGTCCCGGTACTACCAGGGGCGCTACCAGGGACAGTTCCCACCTTGAGGACTCCAGATAGTCCCTCAGGCCTTGGCAAGCTTGTTCCAGAGAGTCCCAGGCTCAGACGAAAGACTGGATCCACATCTGAGGAGCCGATGTGCAGCAGGGGGATGAGAGCCCGCAGTCCTTCACCAACCTCTGCGATGATGGAGAGCGGCGGCGGAGGTGGTGGTGCAGGGGTACGGAAGGCAAGCTTTGGGAATACTCTGTCTCCTGCTTACAGTCTGGGCTCCCTGCCTGGCTCGTCCCCCGTAGCCAGCCCCAGGACCCATAGGAAGATGTCTGCAGGGAGACCCCACCCTGGGATGAGGGAGAGGAAGAACAGCATCACAGAAATCAGCGACAATGAGGACGAGCTGTTGGAGTACCACCGACGACAGAGGGAGGAGAGGCTCCGAGAGCAGGAAATGGAGAGACTGGTGGGTCTAGAGCACATGTCACCAGGAAACTACTGTAAATCAGTTTACATTTAAAAACACCTATTTTCATTCATGTACTCAAAACACCATCTTTACCTGAAGGTTACAGCAGTTTAGTTCAATATATCACAGAGTTCATAGTCACTTCTTCAGCCAAAGTTTTTTACTATGATTTTGGGTTAATTTGATATTTTAGTTGTAGCATCCTCACTGTTATCAACTTGATAGCTAACATTAATACACAAAATGAAGGTTATTCAGGGTTAGAAAGATAATGCAAGGTTAATATTGTTTGTTTTAGTTAATGGAATGGAGGTTTGTACTTGACTGGTTTATAAATCAATCGTGGGAATAGGGCTGCAACTAATGATCGTTTTATTTTAATGATTATTATTTTACTGAATATTTTTCAGTTAAAAATACTTGGCCATGAAAAGTCCCCAGAGCAAAAATAAAACATTCAAATTTCTTGTTTTGTCCAACCAAAACAAATCCTCTCAATTTAAATGATTAATCTACTATCAAAGTTCAGTCAGGACACTAATGTCAAGGTTTTAATTAATCTGTCGCCCGAGACTTCGGAACAAACAGAGCAAGTATTGTTGAGTCATGTCAGTTGCTTTTAGGCTGAGGTGGAGTGTTTCAGTTGCATGCTAGCAAATGTAGGGATTCTGATTTTTACAATTACAGTTCCCACTGTATCCACAATGTACCCCCAGACCACAGGTACCGTTTGCTGACCACTTGAAATGTATGAAGAGTGTTTATTTATAAGTAGTGAAGATTATGCAAATAGACAATTTTAACAAAGTCCTAGCTCAACCAAGTTATATTTTTTCCTTGATAGAGACCAAAGCTTCTACAGTGGCAGCCAATTCTGTTGCTGTTAAATTCATCAGTGGCCTGTTTTCACATCAGCTGGAGAAAATCAAAACAACTGAAAAGTCTCATGTATGCACTCGTGTTCTAACTTCACCCTGAACACAGTTCAGCTCTTTGACTGGCTGAGACTTCTCACAGAGTTGATTTACTGAGAAGCATCTTGGTGATAATACATGTGTTATGAGGAGTCATGAATATATTGGTGCTGATGAGCCTTGCACACGTAGTTTGACGTGTTTGCACACGCTTCTTGATCCTGTTAAAGCGAGTCTGTTGAAAGGATTTTTTCTGTAGGATTTTTGATCAGTTGTTAAAGTGAATATACGTGGATATGAATTTATATTAAGTTTGACAAGGAAAATCTTTCCAGTGTGGTATGGGAGGGTTTAACTGGGGATCTGAGGTCAGAAAACTGCCTCAAGCACCTTCTGACATATCTAAAAGAATTTCATTGGTATAGATTCTCACTGGAAGATTCCTGGTGTGTGATGAAATGTTGCTAATATTCTTGCAGACGCTCGGTCTAACTCTTATCTGTTTGACCTCCTGGAGGACAGGAGTGTAACGCTCGCAGTCTCCCCATTGAGATCATCTACAGGCCTGGATGCTCCTCCTTTTCCAAACAAACACGAACTGTCTCTAACTTGGCAGTCGGCTGTCTAAACCGCTGCTGACATGCGGTCTCAGGGCGCCCAGATGAGCCCATAGCAACCGCATTGTTTGTTGTTTCCTAAACTGAGCAGAGGGGGTAGGGGAGCAGGGGTGGACATCCTGAACTTGTCTGCCAGTGTGAGTGAAACTGCAGAGACAAGACTCCTTTTGAAAAGCCTATATATGTGTTTGTGCTTGTGTGAGAAGGTGTCTGTCCGCCCTGCTTGTAATTACAAAGTGTGAGAGTGAGTGAAGCCAGCTCTGTCATGCCCTCCGTCTGCGGACCAGGTCGAGTTCTGGTGCCTCCTATAGAGGCATGGCAGTCAAACAGTGAGTCGGCAGAGTCACAGTGAAGTGGGCCGAGCTCATTGCTGCAAGCCCAGAGAGAGAGAGCCTCTCAGATCAGTTTTATTATGAAGACAGGCTGTCGATTCTGTTGATGTTTCTAACAGTAGCTGGCATGTTGACATTTTGCTAATGATCACATGTTAGTGAGTGTGTGTGTTAGATTTGGTTCTCACCACAGATAAAGTCTTTTTCTCCTTCAAAAGCTGTTCCTTATTTTTTTCCTCATAATTAATTGATATATTATCGCAATAGGTAAAATATGTCACAACAGACCATAAATTAAGTGTTGTGGTGCTACAGACGCCTAACCCGGCCTATACATCATATTCTTTACTTTTGTTTGGCACAAGGCGCCCCAACAAAGATCACATCATCATCATTTTTATATTTTTTTCAGTGAAAATGAAAAAAAGACTATTCCAGCTGAAATCGTGACTCATATCACAATTAAATAAAATAACTGAACCACATGATTGGCTGTTTGGAGAACTTCTCGAATAAGCAGGTGTTCCTAATAAATCGCTCAGCCAGTGTGAATGTAACATCTGAACTTTGGGTTGTTTCAGAAGTAATAAAACTGACATTTTTAATATTGTAGATTACTAAAAATCAAGCCCTACAACATTCATTCATTCATTAGCCCCACACCGCTTATCCTTTTAGGGTTGTGGGGGGGGGTGGAGCCAGTCCCAGCTGACATTGGGCGAGGGGGGACAGGTCGGCAGTCCTGTCCAAAAACATACAACTTTAAATTTGTTTTCATAGAAATGTTCAATCTGATATAATTGTTTATTCAAAATTTTAGTTTCAATGGCTTTTTAAAAAACTTAATTTCCCACAAGCCCAAGACCATCAGGAGTTAAACAACACCAGACTAAGACCAGCTGAGAGACGACCTTAGAGGATGAACAAGGTTAGGAGCATTAAAACAGGGAAAGGTGACATTAGAAGCAAAATTGTCAATATGACGCATTAAATCAACTCTGCAGTGCTGTTAAGATTTTCATGACAGCCGCAGTAGATACTCACTCATCTTAGAGCATCAACAGTAAAGACACATTGAATTTTTTCCATAGCACAACCTTTAATGAGAATTCGCATTGGGTTGTAGAAGAGCAGCAGCTCGTCCATGACGTCAGGACGTCAGCTCTCTGAAGTCTAAAATCAGTCTGTAAAACCTGCTTTCCCTGAAGTTTTCTTTGCACATTTAATGAATTTAATTGTTCATTGGCATTTTTGTTAATTAACTGCTTGAAACTGTAACTTACTCCAGAGCACCCAGCTGCTAAATTGCTGTGGTGGGTTACAATGCCATCTAACCGAAAGGAATGTTTTTAGTAAAAGAGCTTTAGTCTCTACTGGTGGTCGAGAAGCTTTTTTTACTCTTAGAACCACGAGGGGAGACTTCTTGGCGTGATATACAGCATAATACAGGCCATTAGCATCTTTACTGCTCATATGAACCTTCACGTACCACAGTCTGTCAAACCTCAGACCCTTTGTTCTCATTGTAATTAGCCACAACAACCTTTGGACCAGTACAACAACAGGCTCACAAAGAATAATATTTACATTAGATTTGTGCAAATAGCTTGTGGCATGCAAGGTCAAAAAGACATTTGTGTCAAGTGCATAAACCACACAGGGACGAGCGAGTTCTGCCCGAGACTCAGAGGCAAGATTCCTCCACAGCCTGTGATGTTATTGTATTTTTCGAGCGCAGAAACTCGCAGCTCTTCGAGGAGGCAGGGCGTGGAGCTGCAGGGCCTGTAATTAGTCACAGTTGACTCACTGTCATGACAGATTTTTCTTTGCTCCAGGGCGTCTGCATTTAAAGCACTTCACACACAGCCTGCTACTCATTCACACAACTGATTACCAAAAAACAAAGTTATATGAACAGCAAGTGCTAAGAGTTTATTCGGGAACATTCAGAGTCTTATTGTGAAATCAACAGGAGTACACAGCTCAGAGGCAGCAGGAGGCTGCAGGGAGATACAGCTACACTACTACACTGGTGCACTGATTTACCAGCTTTAAATTGGACTTTAAATGAGTTTTGACCTGTTGGTGTTTAAAGGTCCCATATTTACACTTTCCTTTGTTTTATTTGAAGTGTTGATCTCCATCAGAAGATATATTTGTGGTTTTAAGAACCAAAAACCATCTCAGTGTAGTTTTACATCTCCTCTCTCAGGCTTCTCTCTGGAGCTCTAGTCAGAAAACAACAGGTCAGTCAGCCAATCAGAAGGGAGGATCTGAGACTGTTGAACTGACAGTTGAACTGATGGTCTTTACTGTCAAATGTGATGAAGACCATGACCAAGACCACATTTGAGCTAGTAGGAGGACTCTAGCCTGAGATTCAAAATTATGATAACGATTTATTTGCCAGTACAGTTTTTTAAAACATAAACACATGACATAAACTTTTATTGTTATAGATCCCTTAGATTTTTTTTTATTGTGAAGATGCACTAAGCTAAGTCTAATTAATATACTGTGCTAATAAAAAGGGACTGTGGTACAACAGTATGCAGAAGTATCAGACAGAAACCGACGTTTAGGGCCCCCTTCACACTTCATAAAGGGCCCTCCACTATTTTTACACATTAGGGTCGGTGTACTCGACCCTGATGATGTCATCAGTCAAATATTTGATGAAAAACCTGTGTTATACACTGAGAGTGTGGAATTTAAGAGCTGTACTAAATCTTTGGAGTGCCCCTTTAACCTGAAAGAATATCCAATATATTTTTATCCTGTGATTCCTGAATGTCGCGGTTTCTTGTGGTGTTACACAGGAAACTTTTCCACTTTGACAAGAAATAAGTAACAGTTTTTACTCATGTTATAATAAAGAAAATGTTCGTATTTAAAGATGCGCATCAGTCTGAAACATATGGGAAATGTGGGGCAGTATCATTTAAAGAGATCACAACCCAACCATATCAGCTACATGATACCAACGTCTAATCACAGGGAAAACCCCTTAAACAGCTTTTAATTCAGCTAAATGATGTTTTCCTTTGGAGTCTCTCTCTAATGGCCGGTCTGCAGGGAAGACTGCTTCCCTGTGTCCATCTGATCCAAGCTGTCCAGCCTGGCACTTCTCTGTCCACTTGGCCATCTGACTGACACTGTCTTGGCCAACACACTTGGCACATGAAGCAGGAGTCGCAGCGTGAGTCGTCTGTGGCAGACACACCACACACACCGTTCTCCTGTCCACTGAAGATGACCTCATCTTTTCTATGACGTTAGTTAAGATTACACCATTGTTTTTAATGAGCGGTCACTTCAGACCTGTGTATGTCTGCTCTTACTTTGAAGGGGAATGAAGTGAGGTCTTTGTTGTACAGCTTAAACTGACCAGGACAGTTTTGCCTGATTTATTTCTTTTTGAATTAGCCTGTGAATATTCTCATTTTGTCCAGGTCATAGTATCTCAAAGGAATTTTAAATCGAAAGCAAGTGGACTTGGTTATTTGTCTAGGAAAACGTTTCACCTCTCATCCAAGTGGCTTCATCAGTTCATGCTCGCATCTGACCAGGCTGGGACTGGGTCTTTTGAATTAGCCAAGTTGATTTGATAGTGTGATGCAGGGAGGGGGGTGTCTGAGTCAGAGTCCTGTGGAGAAAGAGATCTGTTGCTGTTGCTACTGGTTGCTGGTTGGTAAAGGTTACAGATTGCTTAATGCATCTTTAATAAAGACCTACTTTAGGCTTTTTCTCAGAAGCACATCTTTTTTTTTTTGTGCAACCCCCTTCAAATATCAGGAATCAGCCCTGGAGGCTGAATATTTTCCCTCAGGCAGAGATTGGATTTAGTGGAAATTCAAAGGGAAGTTCAACCCTGGCATTAATCATCATCACATGGCCACCAGTCTGACCTGTTCCCTGTACCTTCTCTTTGTGTCGGCTCTGCTCTGTCGTTTTCTGGCCCAACAGGATGTCACAAATGTCGAGTGTGCGTGACATGCTGAAAAAGTCTTTCCTGCGTGCTTGGCATCTTTACCACTGTCCGTGAGGATTAGCGGACCAAATATACCCTCACACTTGTCAAACAGAACACCACACAGCATCTTGTAGATCACTTCCAAATATATCCGGCTACTGTGGGACACCAAACCTGCCCACCTAGACAGCCAAATATATCCTGCACCTACACTGATGCAAAGAGCTGCACAAACCCACTGACCAGCACGTGTAACTAATCTGTAATTTAAGGTGGAAGAAGAGGAGGAGGCAGTAAATGTTTACTCTTCTAGACCAACCTGCTCATCTGCATGTTAGTGTTTAAATCCCCAGTGTAGTGTCAAGAGGCAGATTAGTGGGATTTTGAATGTTTTGGTTGAAAACTGAACAGGAGAAAAGCGGCAGGCTCGGACAGATAAGACAGTTGAGTGGTCTCTGTGGCTCTTTATCTGGGGCAGCAATAAATCTGTTTCTCTGCCCGTCCAAAGGAAAGCTGCAGTAATCCAGTCTTGAGACAGCACCAACAAATATGCCACGTGTGGATTTTCTCTATTGAAAACAAGCACCAGATCAGGGCGCCTGGTGTCACTTGATGCAGTGATGCTTCTATTCTTTCTATTCTGTTGCTTCTTCATTAATCATCAGTATTCAGGTGATGTTGCAGGTGACTTCTCTCAGTTGTTGGAGTTTTTTTGCTAATGTGTCATATTTATTAAAAGTGAAAACATACAGTTGTAACTGCGGCAGTGCTTCCTGCTGTTTTAGATCCTCTCCACTAGAGGGGGTCATTTAACTGTTCAGTACCACAGTTCAGTCCACTCTGCCAACCCTGTAATTCCTCCCACACCAACTTTCACCTCCTTTAAACTGTGTAGAAATAAGTGTCTGTTCGGTCAGATACTGCCCAGACATGAGGAAGACCCAAAATATTCAAAATATTCATATGAATAAATAATAATACATAAAATAAACTATGTAATTCAACAATGAAAATTCGAAATAATGCAGTAAATCTTGACTCTTGTCTTGGTCTGAAAGAGTCAGTCAGCTGCATAACTGACTGTACAAAGTGCAAACATAACATTTTGGAAACATTAACATCTTATTGTGAAAAGAAGCAGGATTAGAGAACGTGTCATAATAATGAGCTGAGTTTTACAAATTTATTGGATCATCCCACAATTTCACAGTTAAGATATGTATTCTGTATGAATGTGTTATTATAATTAGTTATTTCATAATGTGTTGTTCATTTATTTAATGTTACACAATCTGGGGCTTCATCAGAAAAGAGGTTCACAGGGTGATAAACTCCAGTATATTAATGCAGCAGAGTTGTGATTATAATCAGGGAATAAAGTGCAAAAACATAAAAGTTGAGGATGTTAAATGTATATTGTGATGCCAAAACTTTATCTTCACACTGTATATGTGTTGTCATGTTTTTAATGTAGTGTATATATGTTTTTAGGAATACAACTAAAAGAATGATTTTTCTCACAGATTATCTTGATTAATCGTTTGATCCGTAAAATGTCAGAAAGAAAAAACACTGATTGGAAAAACTGGATTGAGAATGACATTTGTGTTTGAAAACTTACTGAAGCAATTCATCAATAATCAAAAATAACTGGCGATTATTATTCAAATGATCAATTAATCCTTCCAGCTGAAATATTTTTAAATAAATTTAAATAAATAAATTAGTGTAAGCTATCTAAGTTAAGTCGCTTCCTCATTATCGCTGTTCAGGTGACTTTAAAACTCTCAATTTACGTGTTGTCCTGGTCGATAACACCTGAGTCTCATACTGAGCCCTGATACCTTTAAACTGAACATAGATGTGCAGGTCTATGTAAGTTTATTAAAAACCCAAAGAGAAATAATAACTTCGACTGTGAGCAAATCTTTCTTTCTTTCAAAAACTTTTTTGAGTTTGACATTTAAATCATGTTTCATCCCTGTTTTCTCCACCTCGTCTTTTCTGAAGCTAAAGTCATCACTGTCCCCAGGATTAAATTTATCAGCCTATTTCTAGTGAGGAGCCGACATGCACACAGTATAAAGTTCTTCTTGGTATATGAAGTTCACTCCTTTGCTTTTCTTAGAACCAGCCACCAAGTCACCTCCCACTTGAGGAAGTCCCGACACGTTGATCTCTAACTCCACCCCTGTTCACACATATTCCCCACCACCTCTCACAAGACTTGGGCAGGGGGAGCTGAGGTGGGGAGGTGTGGGGGGTAGGCTGCTCTCCATCTGTCCCAAAGTAGCACAGCCAGTTGTGAAATCACTTTACAGTAAAGCAGGAGCTGGTTGGAGGCGCAGCTCTGGGGACTCTGAGCAACATCTTCCAGTCCTGTGTGTGTGTGTGTGTGTGTGTGTGTGTGTGTGTGTGTGTGTGTGTGTGTGTGTGTGTGTGTGTGTGTGTGTGTGTGTGTGTGTGTGTGTGTGTGTCATGGACCGTTATCATGTGCTGGGGGGTAGCGGGACTGTACCGGCGCAGAGACGAGGTCAGAGCAGGGAGCAGGCTGTGGTGTACATGCTCGCTCTGGCTCAAGAGAAGCCGGTCCTTCTCAACGGTGCGGCAGCGCTCATGAAGGTAACTGACGCCGCTGCTAATATTAACGAAGCTCTGCCTGTTGTTGCTCTCACACAGGATTTTAAATAGATGGTGGATGTTCCTGCGTCGGGGTCTTTGGATAATATGTGCACTGTTCAGGGCCTGTCGAGCACACGTGATGCTGTGTGGTTACAAGCTCTAGGGGAGTTTTCAGGCCCTCGCACTGCTTTGCTGGGATTTTATGAGCTGAGCTTTAGAAATGTGCTGCATGCATTCACACTGTGGCAGGTGACATGATATAACCTGTCATGTGGGCAAACTGCAGTTCTGTAGTAAACCTGAGAGGCAGGTGTTCAGTCGTTGCTTTTAAAAGTTTGCATGTTGAGGATGTAAAGATTGTTTGTTAACCAGGAGCAGAAGGATCCAGTGTCAGATGATGTTTTTGAACTGAAGCAGAATTTCTGAAGTGCTGCATGTTTTTCCAGAAAAAAAACAGGGAATTTTCCCAGAATTGGAAAATTCTCTTCAAGATGAAAAATCCTCTGAAGCAGGAATAAGTTTGTCAGACACTTGAAGGAAAAGTTAGGTGAGAAAATCGAAGACACATCATCAGGAGAGGCAAACCAGGCAAATACTTGGGGCCCATAAAGGGAAAAGGGGCCCTTTATGGCCCCTTGTATTGGCACATTTTACATTGACAACTACAAACCCCCTTAAAACTCCCATAAAGATACAAAGCGGCCAACTGACTGGGGCCCCTGTTGAAGTGTGCTGTAGCATCTACTTATTCCCTACATGTGAGGCATTTAGGGGACATCTGTAAATTGTAGTGTCTGCTAATGTGTGTGTGTGTGTGTGTGTTTGTGTTCGGGGTTCTCCAGTTCTTTGCTGAAGCAATTAACGCTAACACTGGAGCATAGCTAAGCATACCTAAGATGGGAAACAGCTAGCTTGTCTAACTGTGTCTGAAGGCAACAGAATCTACCTTCCAGCACGACTAAAACTCACTAATCACCTTTGAATAAAGTCAGGCTAGCCGTTTCCCTTTGTTTCCATTGTTTATGCTAAGCTAAACTAACCAGCTGATGGTTGTGGCTTCATATGTCTTGTACACACAAGAGTGGTATCGATCTTTTCATCTAAGTCTCAGTAAGAAAGCGAACAAATGAATCAATAAAACATTTTCAGTTAAAATAGTAAAATATTGGCCAACTACACAGTAGGAACATGTAATGAAGTGTCAGTGTGGTTTATCAGGGAGCTCATTTAAAGACTAAGCTTATTGCAGAGAGGGGTCAAGAGGTCACCAGGTCATGCTGTGGGGCTGTCTTCACTGTTTAATGGATGAACATGGAGCAGGACAGTGGTATGTGGATATGGGAGGAGAGTCAGAGCGTTGTTTTCATCTGACTGTCAAGCAAAGTTTCAAAATGCTGCAAACGGTATCAAAACAAGATGAGTTTGAACCTGATCTGAGAGAAGAAATCAAAATAAAAACATATCTACCAGAGAAACAGAGTCACAGCAGCATTTCAAACATGTTAAGAAGTCATAAAGTAAACAACAAGGAAACAGACTTGAAAGTACTGTAACACACTGTAATTCAAAGCCATTTTTCACCTTATATATGTCATATTTATTATTTACTGTGTTACTTTTGCAATTTTTCATGATTGTTTAGTCCATAGTTTCAGAAAAGTGTTAAAAGAGTTCCTGACTCAGTTTGACAGAATCCAACTAGACTTATGACATCAAATTGTTCATTTTGGCCAGTGACAAGTGGCAAGTGACACTGATATAAAATGTAAAAATGCATCAGATTCAGTGTGTTTGGTATTTATAGCCACATTTACATTTACATTAAAATTTAAACTGAGTCATTTGACAACACTTTTATATAAAGAGAAATCACTAAGTATTACTTCTATTCAATAAGTGCAAGGATGACTCTATGAATAGCAGTGTTGGTTTGACAGAAATGTTTATAACTACTGGCTGCATCAACATGAAGTTGTGTATTAACATTTATGGTCCCAGAGGATGAATCCTAAAGACTTCAGTGATCCTCTTGACTTTCCATCTACCTTGAGGTGAAATGTCTCATAGAAGTTTTTCAGAAAAAGACAAAATAAATGTAGTTTTTTCTACTAATAAAGATGAACTACATTGTAATTTGCGTTGAACCCTTTAAATGGAAATCAGGATGTTGAGCTCCAGGCAGCTGTGTGTCTCCTCTAGTTTGACAGCTTGGCAACTGTTTGCTTGGTACTGTTGTTTACCTTGGCTGCAACGCTCACTATAAATCTCCTCCAGCTAAACAGCCTCACATGGATATTCAGTGCAGAGGTTCACTACTGTACCAACCAGGCGCTATTGACTTTAATTAATCTCACAGTTTCATGTTCAGAGCAAATGATTTAACTGAACAAAGCTGACTGAACTGGCTGCACATCTTTCAGACTGGATCTTATCTCTGTCCCATCTCAATAATCGAGCCTCTTTATTATCCCCACCAGTGTTTGGAGGATGTTAAAATGAGACTCCCATCTAGGCTTTAATCACTGTATCTAGTCTCTGATGTTCTCAAAGTGTTTGACGTGATAACTGGAACCCAGTCTTCACTTTGAGAGATCCCTCCAGGGCTTGGATCCCACTTGAAGAGGAGGCTTCAGCAGTTTTAATGCCAGCCACCCCCACCGGGAGCAACAGCTCCATAATTTCATCTTGAGATCTGTGCCAGCGACACCGACATGAAGGACCACCAAGCTTATTATCCAGTGGGGTTGGCTGCTGCTGGAGAGCCTGCCTGTCCCATCCCCTCCGCCTGGCTTTGATGCTTACGAGTTCCTCAAGCGAGAAAAAAAAAAGCAGGAGAAGAAAAATAAAAAAGAAATATTATATTTCTTGTTAGGATCTTTTGTTTGTTCCTCCTCTGGGACCTGAACATGATGAACTCTCCGCGGATCAGAGACTGATGAATGGGGTTTGTTTTAGAGACCGTTAAGGAGACGCTGAGTGTGAATCTTCCTCTTCTGCCTGCAGATGTATGCAGAGAATAAGGCTTTGTTGAACTTCCACAGTTTACTCTTGCAACACAATGCACGTGAGATTTCTGTTTACACCTGTGACATAGGTGAAAAATACAGCTGTACACTTAAAAAGTAACTGCTCTGATCAAAGGTGCACAGACAGGGATCGTCCCCGAGGTGCTCAGGGAGGAGGAGGGAGAGACATTAAAGGGCTCTCAGGGGAGAGAGGGAGACACAAGGAAGAGATGCCAACTGCAGGGAGGATGAAAACATGCAACGAGTAAAGCGAAGAGAGCAAACTGACTAAATGAGGGAAAACCGACAGAGTGAGATGTAGGATGTCACGTTAGAAAACTGTCTGCAATTCACAGGAGCATGAATCCATGAGATTATTCCTAACTGCTGCACATTCGACGTCGAAAATGTTTTGTTGCGTTTAGCAAAACAACACAATTAAAATACTACAAAGTCAACTTCAAAGCATTTCACTTAATAATACTTCAGGATGAGTTCAAAGCAAAACTGTTTGAAAGATGAAAATGTTGAATTCACCAGAAGTTTAAAGGACCCTGGTTCTGTTAGAGTGGTCTGGTGTGACCGGACACACATGGTGGCTAATATTAGCAAACTTTACAAAGATATTGTTGTGTAAGTGACGTTACAAAATCATGGCTCTTCTCCAATTTCATTGTGTTTTAATATAATTTTATGGTTTTATTTCAACAATTAGATAATAGGTAAACACAATCTACCTAATCAGGAGACGTGTTTATTGTTTCTTGTTTTAATCGCTGTCAGTTAGGTCACATAATGAAGGTGTAACAGAGGGTTCTCAAACTACAGGCAGCTTCCTCAGGTCCCCACATGTTGAGAATTCAATTACTCTTAAACCTCAGTCACAAAGCGTTTTATGTTTTTCCCCTTTAAAGCAGCTCTCTTAAGAAAATGAAGGAAAGATTCACTGTGTAATTAACGTGTGGTCACAGTGGATGTGTTATTATTAACAGATCAGTTGTGTTAAAGCTCCACAGTCTAAAGGCAGATGTCCATGTGTTTGTGATTATAAAGCAGGTCTAGGTTCTATATTAATACTGTGAAAGTATCAAAGCCTCAGTCCACAGAGAAATGCACACAGCCTGTATTCAGAAACTGAACCTTAAAACCAGCCGTCAGGACTTCTGGAACTTTGTGATGTCACAACAAAACAGTCACTACTCTCAGCCTAAGCCCCGCCCACCTGGAGCCACCATCCAACCTTGTAGGATTTGGTTTCCCTGAGTGTTTACCTGAAATCTACTATATTTTTATTGGATCACTCAGACAACAGTCAGCCAATCAGAAGAGAGACTCAGATCCTCTCTTCTAATTGGCTGACTGACCTGTTGTTACTAGAGCTCCAGAGAGAGGCCTGAGAGAGGAGATGTAAAACTACACTGAGATGGTTTTTTGGTTCTTAAAACCACAAATATATCTTCTTATATCTTTAAACAACTGGAATATCAGTTTGTGTGTTACTGTTTCTGCTGTGGTTTGTCTTTTATATATAGTCTGCCGTGATATATACGTCTTTGGTTATTTGTCATTATGCATAATCCCTATAGTTTCCACTCTGGAGATTAGTTAAATAATACAATACATAGTCTCACTTTGTCACTTTGATGAGTCATTGTTTTATTATGTCACTAATTTTGAAAGGGTAGATAGAGGAGACTGGCTTTCCACCTTTATTTATTTATTTTTTTGTATGTTTAGCATTAAATAGCCACATTTCACACAGATATCAGCAGCGGCTTCAACCTCAGAATCTCTTTCTCAAACCCAGTTGTCACGAGGGCCGCCCACCAGCTGAGACATGGAGGGCTGTGGGATGTGTGAACCGGGAGAACTCTGGGAAACGGGCGTCGCTCCACAACCTCATGGTTGTTCGGTTCATAAAAACTCACGTGTGGGATTTACACGAGCTGTACACCAGCTAAAAGTTGCACCTCTAACAAACTACTGTAAAGTTTGATTGCTTCATTGTTTTAAGGATGATTTTGTCTCAATGGGAGCTTTGGGAATTCAGGAATCTGAGAACAAAATTCCTGCTTCTGATTTAATGGCTTTTGTTAATTGTTTGTTGTTAACTTGTTCTACTATATTTTGCAAAACACTGAGTCAGATGAGGAAAGTTTACACCTGTGTCCATAGAAGAGATTAGATTTAATACAGCGTATGACTGAACTGTTTTCCAGGGGTTGAACGAAGCTGTGTGTTCGTGTGCATCACATTGTCGGTGGTTTCAGACTTGTGACTTGGCGATGACACAGCAGGGCTCACACAGGCAGTTTTAACTGTTCATAAATCAACTTAGACAAAAAGTGTATTTGATTACAAGGTGGAATGAAACAACATCGTCATACCTGGAAACATGGAGCAGGTAGTTTGACCTAGATAACATTTAGCTTTAGACATATTGGCTCTTTAAGTGGCTGAATGACTGAGTGTTGCCGTGGAGTTAACCTCCCGGAGGATGTGTGGGGGTGGGGATGAGTGGGGGGGTGGGTGGGGATGAGTGGGATGAGTGGGGGGGGGGTTGTTGTTATGGTGGTGTCAGGGGTTTGTGGGTGTTACTAGCTTTCAAAGGCCAGTATTTGTTCATGTGCCTTTTGGCCAAACTGGCTCAGTTTCTGAGTCTTTGCCTCATCTCAAGGCTTCAGCTGCTGCTTCTCACAGTGTCCATCATGAGAGTGAGTAAACCCAGATTTTCATCCTTTGTTTTCAAGCATCACAGTGAATTTTCTCTTGGTTTAAAGATTAGGAAGTCACTATCTATAGGCTCGTGAAAGAAAGAAAAAGCTATTTGCTGATTTTTATTTCACCACGGCAAATTTAAGAGGCCTACAACTGTGGAAATATCTGTTGTTCAAGCCAGAACCTCTTTGTTTCCAACTGGGACATGTGAGCTTGCCGTCTGGTTTAAAGGTCTGGATTAACACACTGACCTGTTGTACCACCTTGTTCCTTCGCAGCCAGCTCTGAGAGCCCTGAGGAGCCTGCTAATGACATCTACTGAGAGACCTGGAGACTTATAAACTAAAGAGTTTTTTGGAGCCTGTGGTGTCAGCAGTCACTGATCATAAAAATTCCTCTGACGTTTAAAAGACCCACATGAGAAAACACAGAAATTACGGGATTCACACTAATCTGTCAACACGCAGCTGATCAGGAGCATAATTTGAGCACAGTTTGCATATGTCGGGCAGCTAATTTGATGCTGCATCAAGTTGATTTATGTTAAAACCAAACACTGCCGTGCAGGTTCGGCAGCCTGAGGGCCGTCTGGCAGTCACAATGTTCGCGCTGGCTTTCAGTCAACTCTCCTGACAAAGACGAGACAGGCATCAGAACGCTGAGTGGTCTAATCTGTGTGTACGTTCAAGCAGATGTTGAGTGGGAGGACTCACGAGGAGTTGTAGACTTGCCAGAAAATGTTTGAAGTTTTGACTCTTTTTTTCTCTGGTGAATCGTGCTGTGCTCTGTTCCACAGCCTAAAGGGGTCTTTTACTCTCACCCCCTCATTTAAAAGCTAACTGGTCCCAGATTACAGGTTCAAACTAGCTCCTACTCATGCAGATGCTGCCTCAGTGGGAAGCTGTGCTCTCTGCAGTCTGAGGGAGAGGAGGAGGCACCAGGGAGTTTGTTTGTGGGTGAGAACAGTTTGTTTCCAAGTGTCCACACTCAACGAGAAACAGACTGAGCCTGAACTCAGCACAAGAGCTGAAAGTAACACAGTGATTCTTTGGCTCCAAAAACTTTAACCATTGTTAACAAGCAGCAAATTCATTTTTGTGGAGGTGTGAAGGCTGATTCTGATACTTTTGGTTTGAATTTACATTCGTGTGAACATTCAGTGTCTTTAAATTTGCAAATTTTATACCAGAAAAATCACACAAATATTTTTACTTAACTCATAAGAAAACATCCTCATCACGATTTAACTTACCACTTATTTAACTTTTTGTCAACTGCTTCTGACCGACGTGATAACAAGGGCTGAACGATCAATCGAAATATTATTGAAATTGTGATATGACCAAGTGCAAAATTGCTGCAATTTTTTTATTTTTTGGATAAAAAAATGTTTCACAACATATTATTATAAATGAAGCAATGAACCAGTGAGGTGCAACAGAGATGCCCCTGCTCACAAATCTTAAGGGATAATACTTGTTTGGTCGAGACCCCTGCAGAAATCACATCTTCATCATCATTTTTATATTTTTATTGGTTAAAATAAAATGCAAAAATTACCATATCCCCTAAAAAATCAGAATCTCAGCATTTGTCAAAATAATTGTAGTCTGATTTTTTGTTGCATATCGTCCAGACTTAACAGTTATTACCACCTAGTGGACCTAGGCTTGGAAATATCACATTATTAAATATTATCAAATATCGTCCTGTATTTCCTGTCATGTGATATTTTTCAAATCTAAAAAAAAAACCCTAATTTCACTGCTTTGCTTACTGTACATTGTACCTTGACATGTGACAAAGAAAACTTTGAACTTTGAACTTTGAACTTTAGTGGCAGCATCGTTTATACCTGAAACATAAAATACAATCATATAATTATATTATTAAACAATGATAATATTGTATATGGTGATATTTGAGCTTCACAATACCAAGAAATTCAACGTTGGATCTCTTCCACATTAATTTAGCTTATTTGGCAGCATTCAGCAGCATTTTTCTCAGCAGATGGGACAAAGAAACTCCATCTGCTGAGGAAGACCTTGAGCTGAAATCTGCAGGAAAGCTAGTAAGTGTACCTTGAGTCAAGATTTTTGTCTCTTGAACACATTAACATTCAGGATGACTCACTATTTCACCGTAATATAGTTACAAATGCTAATTTTCTGATTTTGTAAATATTACTGTTGGAGGATGAAATCATTGCGCAGTCTGATCCTGGACCAGAGGATCTGGTTCTGTGTGAATCTGATGTGGCTCTGCAGACCTCAGGGACGCTGCGTCTGCAACAGACAGCAGCTGACATTTAGAGTTCAGAGGTTACTCCGCTGGCCTGGTCTGCCGGGGGGCCCTGTAGGTGGGCTGACCCCTCACAGTGACAGCTGGACAACCCGTCAGAGAGTCTGACTCCCAGGCTGCAACCCCGAGAGAAGACTGTGTGAGCTGCTGCGTTGTTTCAGGCGTGAGAAGAGTCCAGACAGACTTGGTGTCTGCTCGTACTGAAACTCAGGCTGGGTGGCAAATTCAATAAGGAACAACTATCAGTCAGGCTGGTGACCTGCAGCTCAGTTAAACATTAGCTGGTGTATCAGTGTTTGCCTGACACATGACCAGCACCAGACCTTTGTGATGAAATTCAAGGGTATTTATGATAAAACCAAACATTATGAGCGTTAGTATTTACGGACGACTTGGGCAAAGGAAATGAAACAGATATATTCTGTACCACGGCAGGTTTGGACAGATATGAAACTCATACTGGCCCAGATTGAAAGTTCCTCTCCAGTCGTGTTTTAAACTCTGTAAAAATCCTCTGTTAATATTTAGTTTAACATGGTTTTCACACATAAAACGAGGAAGAAAAAAAGGAAAACTGGAAAACTGAACTCCTACTCTTACTTCCTTACCCCCTCCCAGCACCTGTTCCAGGTGTCCAGGTGAAAAAGCAGAGAGGATGAAGATGGTTAGAGGAGGAAACATCAGAGAGACTCAGCCTCATGTTTGAGCCTCAGTCAGACCCAGACTCAGATGAGGAGTCTGAGACCAGAATCAGAGACTAGCAGACGGATCAGAACCGTTAGCGTAGTTAGCATCTTTTATTTGTTTATGTTGTTTATTAGCTTGTAACTGGCAGTGGCTGACACAGTGTTAGTGGTCGTGCTAATGCTAACTCTGACTCAAGGTTTCAGGTTGATGTAGCCCCGGCCCCGTCCTCACTAGTTGACAGGATTGGTTCCTTGGGTTCTATGACGTATGAATCCCTGACTGTCATTGGTTCACTGCAGATCAAAGTGGAAACACTCAGTCATGGTGTTGACTGATTATTTCACTTACATGTCCTGTATTATATATAAAAAAAAAAAAAATCATATGGACATTAACAAGGTGAAAAACTTGATTTTCATCAAAGGGTTTTTAATTTGGCTCGTTCGCAGCTCTCTCCTTACGTACAGTAGATCAGGCTCAGGTTTTAATCCAGTTTAGGTTAAAGTTTAAAGTGTAAGAGTCTGGTGATGTGGTTTAGATTCAAATTCTGTTGCCATGTTTTGATATACCCACCTGTCCAACTCCAGCCCGATGTCCTGATTTTGTTGTTTGTACTTTGCCACAGGAGAGACAGCGACTGGAGACCATCCTAAACCTCTGTGCTGAGTACAACAAAGGAGAGAGCACCAGTGTGGACCCTCTTGGCTCGGCGAGGTCGGGTTTCCCCGGAGGGTTGTCAGACAGCGCTGGGCGGAGACCGTCCGTGGAGAACGTCCTGGGAGGGACGGCGTCCTCAGCTGCGCTCCGCCTGGCGCAGAGGCTGAGGGAGAGCGATGATGAGAATCTGAAGGAGGAGTGTAGTAGTACAGAGAGCACCCATCAGGAGGTGAGGACATCTCCTGCTCCCAGCACAGCATCAGCACTACACAATGGAGACAGACAGGTCAGAGTGAACGCATGTCCTCCATCATAGACGCTCTGTCTGCATGCCGCTGTGGAACCAGCATGTACAAGTTCTGTGCTCGGCTCTTTCTAAACCGGTGGTTCTGGGAATCCACGAGGGGAACCAGTGGGAAAAGTTTAAAACTAGGAGGAAAGCTATCAGCAAATGTCTGTTCCTTTCACCAGATTTTTCACTTTCAAGTCATGAAAAACAGAAGTGTGCACATAGTGACTCCTTATGTCAGCTGATTTCATGCATCTGCAGAGTCTGATTCAACAAAAAACCAGTGAAAACCCTCTGATTGAAGCAACTGGTGTAAACACTCACGAAGCACATTTACACACCAAACAAGAGGAATCTTTATGTTTCTGCTCCTTAAATAAATCCCTGTCAAACTGGGGGATGTTTGGGGAAATGTGGCACGACATCTTCTGAAAACCCCTGAGTGTTACAGTCGTGGATGTGTAGAGCTGCTGTTGTTACTAAGTGCTGCAGTGAAGAATTACAGTGAACAAAGTGTTTAATTGTACAATAATTGTACAATAATCTGTGCACAGTTCAGTCTGCAAACATTAGCTAAAACATCAGGATGCATGACTGAACACATGAAAATATTACGAAAGATATTTCTTTCATTTATAAGAAGTCTGCAAATGAACAACACTCAGCGACTTCCTGCCCCTCCCTTTCTTTTTTATTCCCATTTATTTGGACTGAAGTTCCCTCTTAAACATCTGTTTTTACAGTCACGCCTGCATGAACCTCATTAATCAATCACCTCTTTTTCTCCTCAGCTTCTTCTTCTTCTCTCTCTATATTTAATGCTGTGATAAGTATTATTACATTTAAGATGCCAGTAGACCACATACTGTATCATTATCCAACCGTTTTGATGTGATTTGAATTAATAGTTTTTGTATTAAAAGAAACGACATTTAGACCAGAGACCTCAGTGATTTCATGTGAGACACAAAACACCATGGAAGTAATAACAGTAATTATAACATAAAGAAATTATTTATAGATACTTGTGTGTAAACAGATGAGAATGTCACATTACAATAAGGATAAAGTTGAGACCTTTATTTTAGATGTTGTACAACTGGCTGATTGAAGGTCTTACATCTGTAACAGGTGTGTGCTTG
Organism: Trachinotus anak; assembly: GCF_046630095.1. Classification (NCBI taxonomy): domain Eukaryota; kingdom Metazoa; phylum Chordata; class Actinopteri; order Carangiformes; family Carangidae; genus Trachinotus; species Trachinotus anak. Next base: position 2,975,260 of record NW_027273885.1, on the reverse strand, counting down.
TGTCTTTCCTTCCCACCTGACTTCACTTCCTTGACCTCTTCTGTTCCCTCCCCCCGCAGCACGAGGACTCGTCCAGCTCAGGCAGCGCAGGTCGTCTGGAGCTGGGTTACCTGGTGGACGAGCGGGTTCGCGTCCTGGCTCGGATCGATGAGCTGAAAACCCGACTGACTGAGCTGGAGCAGCAGCTTCAGGAGTCCAAACAAGAGGTAGTGTGCTGAAGGTGGAGGCTGGTGAGATGTGATCTGATTCAGTGTGAAAGTGTGACTCAGGTCAGACACCAGCTGAACCCTCAGAAGAGACAAACAGAACAAGCTGATCTCAGTGTTTAAACTGTGTGAGTCTGTGGAGGTGCTGGAGCTCAGGCTGCTGTCTGCTGCTCTTCCAGGCTGAGATGGAGCGCGCCTTGCTGCAGGGCGAGAGGCAGGCGGAGCTCGACCAGATAGAGGCGGAGACAGACATCATCACTCAGATGCAGCACAAGCTGGATGAGCTGGAGAGCGCCATCCAGAGGGAGAAAGACAAGGTAGAGAGAGAGTTTGAAAAACTATTTATCAGATACAGGAGTCAGGTTATGTAACATTGTCTGACACTTGGAGAGAAAACACACACACTCACTGCCTGTGTTTTTTTTTTTTTTTTTTTTTACAATCTTCTAAACAGTCTCCTCGGTCTCTTACATCCTCTACATGTTGTCACTGTTGGATTCCCGACATAAGTCAGAATCCTGTCTGTTTCCTGGACTTGGAGAATTAAATTTGCTGCACAGATGATTAGAGAATCTGAAGCCTTATAAAAAAAGACCTGGATTTACCTCCGCGGGTGTTTTCTCTCTTTCTCGCATGTTTCCAACTTAGTTTCGTCAGTTCTCATCTGTTCTCTCCTCAGCTCGACTCCGCTAACTAACTGATCCATTAACCTCTAATCCTCTCTCTGCCTCCTCAGCACCTCAGGTCACTGAATCTCTGATCCACTTTGCTCTCCTTCTTCTTCACTGTCTGCATGACAGACCCCCGTAGGCCAGGACACCCGCCCTGCAGCAGCTCTGTGGGATCTGTAGTCTTTGGTTCTGCAGTAGTGCACGGGTTCTGCATCAGAGGTGTTCCTGTAGCTGTAGCATGTCCTCTGTAGTGGGTTTAAGCAGCTCCTTTTTTTTCTTTTACCCACATCCAACACATTTTAACACTCACAAGAATTACAGGAAGTGTAGAGGACGCACAATTACAAGCTTAGTTTGTTGCTTTAAGTTGTTAAAATCAACTCTTGTAAAAGTCTGAAAGTTTTTGTCTGTAACAGAAGTGAAGGAGTCATTCGTCAGGAGTGACTGTGTTGTTCAGATGTCTCTGTGTTTGTGTGTCTGTGAACATGTCAGCGTATGCAGGAATCCTTCTCAGGAAACTGGATCTGCATGAAGATGTTGGTAAAATCAGCAGATAAATGTCCACTGAACACAAATATAAACACACTTTTGTTGTGCTCTCATTTTTCACAAGTTAAAATTATTTTTTCTACACAGAGATTTTATTTTTCTTAAATTTTCTTCACAAATGTGTTTAACGCTGTTTGCCAAGATCATCCATCCACCTGACAGGTGTGGCCTATCCATATGTTGCAATGAGGCAAAAGGTGGTCACACTCGTTTTCTGGCCCACGGCCCTCCTTCCAAAAAATGCACATCCATGGCCCAAAACCCAAATGTGAAACCCACAGTTCAGTGGGTTCAATAATAATTAATATAATATATTTATAAATAGGTAATACATGTCTATAATAAATAAATGATAAATATAATAATTTTTCAAAATAAACCTGCACATTTTAAAGTGGCCTTTTATTGTGACTAGCCCAGAGCACACCTGTGCAATAATCATCTGTGTAATCCACATCTGGATATGACACATCTGTCAGGTGTTTACTAAGATTCAAACACATCAGTGAACAGAATTTAAGAGACATAAATCCTCTCTGTGTGTTTTATTTCAACTCATGAAAAATAAAAAGACTGAAGTGTTGTGTTTATATTTTTGTTCAATGAAACTGTGGCTACAACTGACAGAACGTTTGTTGAAGTCACCGGTGTCTCTTTTAACTGCTCCAAGCTTCCTCTGAGCTCCGAAAAGAAACAACAGGGAATCTATTTTCTGAGCCGCCGGTCCTCGAGGACCAGTCTGCCTCCTTCTCACATCAAAACACAGAGGGTATAAGGTGAAACTGTGAAGCCGCCTTTGTTCCAGTAACAGCAGAGTTAGTACTTATTGATTCCTGAGTTTGAAACTAGAGCAGCGCCCGGGAGAGACGACGTGTCTGTACTTTAACTGGAGAGCTACTGTACTTGAACTGAGACAGTGTCACTACTGTCACACATTGCTCAGCAGTGAGTTAATAAATGTTCTGAGGTCGATAAATTTCAAGTAAATTATGAGGCGATTTTCTCGCAGCTTATTGAAGTTCTACCTGTTGGAACATGTCGGTTCTCTGAGGATTTTTAAACCTTCAGTGACACAATGAACGGTTCATTTTAGTTAGTTCTAGGTTGGCACTCAAGCTTTTCTCTTTTGGTGTATGGATATAAATAAGACTGGACCCAAATATTCTCTCCTCTGTTACCCATGTGTCATTCATCAATCCATCCCAAAGGTTTAGCATCTCCTTCCTGTGCCCGGCCAAGCTCTAAAAATCAGTCACGACGTCTCTGTTGCTAACACTTTGCAGCTTTTTTTTTTTATTTGCATGGCGTGGATTTTGAGACGTGTGTTTCTCTCTCTCTCTCTCTCTCTTTCTCTCCCCTCACCCATCCATCCTACGTGTGGGTGTGTGTGTCATGTCTTTCTAGGAGAGGGCTAATGTTGAGGCCGAGCGCCGGGCCCTGCAGAGCCTCCAGGAGGGCTACGCTGAGCTGAAGAACCAGCTTCATAACTGTCCCGAGTCCCTGCGGGAACAGTTGCAGGAACAGCTCAAAAGGGTGGGTCGACAGTCGAGCAGAAGCACCTAGACCACCACCCCCCGCCCCCCTCACCTACCCACTCTAGTCTGCCCCTGTGAAACTACAAGATGTGACTCAAACCTGTCACCCCGCACACTGTCCCACCTGCAGCCACACAGTTATCATCTCTCTAGTCTCACATATTTAGTTTTAAACACCTGTTTTAAATTTAGAATTTGTTTTTTTTTTCTTTATTTTGTAATTAAGTGAAAGAAAGTGTTATTATAGATAAACACATAAAACAGGACAAACATGTAAGAAAATGGGAAGAAAAAATAAAATAGATAAATAAATATTATAAATTAAATTACAAATTAAATTATAATATCTGGTGTTTTAACATTATGTCAGACCCATAGTGTTTGTGTAGATCTTGCATTGTAAGCTACACCGACAAAGACCAAACACAGTAGCTGCTGTAACAGTAGTTACATATTTGGTCAAAAATGAGTTAAAGGTCTTATATTGTGTAAAGTGAGATGTCTATGTGTTTTTTGATTATAACGCAGGTTTAGGTTCTGTAGGCTCAGAGAGGCTCAGATCCTCTCCTCTGATTGGCTGACTGACCTGTTGTTACTAGAGCTCCAGAGAGAAGCCTGAGAGAGGGGATGTAAAACTACACTGAGATGGTTTTCGGTTCTTAAAACCGCAAATTTATCATAAACACTTCAGAAAAAACACAAGGAAAGTGTAAAATATGAGACCTTTAAAAACCTGATTTTGACAAGTCAAAATCTGTATTTCGAAACTTTTAAAGTTGCAGAGTAACAGCTGAAGCTAAAGAGCATCATCAAGTAAAAGCTAACTTAAGAGATAGCCTAAAGGCTAACCTCAGCTAAAGCTAAGATGAAAATTTACTCACTGATTTTTTTTCCCGGCTGATGAACTGACATCTTGGAGATTCAGTTTATTTCACATAATCAAATGATGCAAATTAAACTAGATCCAATACTGTTGAAAAATAAAAAGGTAAACTACCTGAGCAGATCTCAGTAGCTGCCCTCTCAGCTTTTGACGTATTTAAATAAATTAAATAATTATTATTATATTACTTATTGATATAAATATAAATAGTGTGTGGACAGACACGTCTCTCTGCCTCCTCACAGAACCAACACACATAGTGCTGCTGGCACCTTTAACCCTTTAGTAGGGGCCTGTTACTTACGTTTCAGACACACATGCTCACACACATGCTCACACACTCAGTGTATTTATGAGAAGCCCCACACAGACGTGCAGGAATTCTCCCTCCCCCACGCCACACCTACACGCCACTGGAGCCTCCAGGACACAAGTGGCCCCCGGTCACTTCAGCTGCTAGTGATGCATTTTGGTTAAACTGTGGGTCATGTGACACGACCCCTGCTGCTGCTGCTGCTGCTGCATGTGTGAATCTGATCTGCATCTTCTGCGATTTGTCATGGCTCATTATAATTTATATAACTCCTCACTAATCAATTAACATAGGCCCTGACTAGATCCATTCTCTGTCTGTCCTCGCTCTCATCCTGTGACTTCTCTGTGTGAATTAATGTTGTTTGGTTTAGAGTCAGACTGTGCATTCTGAACGTAAACTAGAAAAAAAGACAGTTTTTATCAGTTTGTTTATTTGTTGAAATATCTCATCAGCTGTCAGTTGATATTGTGTCGAGCTCCAGGTAAAGCAGGAGCCATTTCTTTTGTTATAAAGTAATGTAGGTGATTTTTTTGGCTCACATTCAAAGAGTAGAGCAGGTAGCAGGTATGAAGTCTGACGGGCAGGTGGGAGAGCAGAAACATATCCCAGGGTTTAAATTTTTTAAATTTTTTTGCTCAGGTGTTTGACATTTTTGAGACATTTGCTTTTCATCATTGCTTAAATAAGCAATTTTCACCTCAGACTGTCTCTGAGTGAAGTGACACTGCTGCCTGTGACACACAGGCCCGGTTCAGACCTGGTATTCACATCCGTCTCTGGTGTGAACGCACCCAGGACGCATTCAGGACGCATTTGAGATCCGATCACTCAGACCTCAGTCGGAGGTGGTCTGGGCCACATGTGGACACATTCCTATAGCAGTGTGAACACAAATGTGTCCTGGGCCACACCGAAGGACCGCCTCCTCTCTGCCAAAGTCTAATGAGTCCCAACACAGGTTATAATGAACAAAGCATATTTTACTATTTCAAATGGATAAAACCTTATTTTGTTGTAGAGCTGAGAGCAGTTCAGTGATTCACTCTCTCAGAAACACACACCAACAACACACCCGTCGGACTCTCTAAAAACAACAAGGCATCTATGTTCATTTCACCCCAACCAGGTGTGAACTGACGAGCTTAGAGCTGAACGCTTGTCGATCACTGGAGACGGATGTTAGCGCCAGATCTGAACCAGACCTCAGACTCTCAAGAGCTCAAATGCTCATCACTGCTGCTGACGGAGGAGATGTAAAACTGAAACCTGTCAGCAGCTACATAGAGATGCTGACACTGACACTAGAGGAAAATCCTCTGGACCACACAGTAGAATATGTATTTATATATTGTTTTTATATCAGTGTTTTCAATGCAGACATGTTAATACATATATTTTGTTGGATTTTTTGTGCTATAACTTTATGAGCCTGAATTATTAGTGTTTATTCTGTAGCAGTTTAAGTAGAAGAGTAGAGGAGAAGAATCAAATCAGGTTTTGACCACAAATCTTTCAGTGTTAAATATGTTTTGTTTTTTTTTTATCAGTGACTGTCCCCTTCCTCTTTTATTTCTCAGAACATCTGAGCACACACCAGTGGCTGTGCTGCAGTAGGAGCATGTTGTTCACGGCTGTCTGCTTGACCGAGCACGCTGTGCTTTTAGTTGTTCCCCAAAAACAAGCTTCAGCCATGCTGGGAAAACGTTTCAGATACAAACGTCACAGTGTTTCCGCGTTGCTGTTAGCAGCCACGCTAGTCTGGGGACAGTGGATGGCTTTAAAATGAGCAGTAACTGTTGGGTTTTGTGTTCATATGATGTTTCTGCTAACGTGTGTGTGTGTGTGTGTGTGTGTGTGTGTGGGCCCGCCATCAGGACGGAGAGGCATTGGAAGCGGGAACCAAAAAGTTTGAGGACCTGGAGTTTCAGCAGCTGGAGAAAGAGAGCAGCCTGGAGGAGGAGAGAGAGACCATCAGCCAGCAGCTCCTCCAGGAGAGAGCGGAGTACCACAGCAGTGTGGCCAAGAGGAAGGTGAGGAGACGACACCTGAGGAGCAACAGGAGTAACAGAGTATCCTGACTGTGGTTTGAACAATATGGGTTTTTGTGTAAGAGATGAAGCTGTCAGTTGATCCTCCACTTGCTCTGCTGCTGCTACAGTTCACACTGAAGATTTAATTCTCCCTGCGTCGTCTTCTGCAGGAGAAGGTGTCTGCTCTGGAGAACCAGGCCAACCAGCTCAGCCTGCAGGCGTCTCAGGAGTGTGAGCGGCTGACGAAAGACAGAACCCTCATACTGCAAATGCTGCAAAAGGTGCTCACTTACCTGTTCACACTGCTCACACTGTCACTGCAGTAAATAAAGTTTTATTCAAAGGGGCATTTTTGAGTGACAGATGATTGTCATTTCTTCATTTGTCCCAGATTTTAAAAGTTGTTCCTCAAAGAAAATAATAAGCTGTATTTATATAGCACCTTTCAAAACACAGTTACAAAGGGCTTTATTGGACAAGATAAAATTGAGGATGAACAATAAAAATGATAAAACAAACTTTAAATTGTTTCAAACTGATTTAAAAACTATTTAAAGGGCTTTACAAATTTTGGAGGAGATATAAGAAAAGTGTGACAATGAGGGACAGTAAAAATGAGATAAAACATTTTAAAATGATTGAATTAATCAATAAAATAAGAAGCAGGAGAATTACTTTAATTAACAATAGATTTAAGAAGTTAAGAGTAGATTGTAAAATGACTCTGTGGTTTGATGATCCAGGAGAAGGAGCGTCTGTTGGCCCTGGAGAAGAGATACCACAGCCTGACCGGAGGAAAGAGCTTCCCCAAGTCGTCCACTGCAATGAGAGAGGTGAGAGAGCAGCCGAACCTCGGTGTGTGTCCGGAGAAAACAAACACACATCCACACACACGTCAGTGCTGAAAACCAAACACAGCTGATTCTTCACACTGACCTCTTTAACTGGCAGTGATTTGTTGGTGTAATCAGACTAATCCAGAGTTTTATGCCGGAGGATGTAACTGATATGTTGTTAATGGTGCCTTCACTAGACTAACCAAGTGTGTAAGTTAGACGTGTTGTCAGTGGATAACGCTGCAGCAGAGGGAAGGCGACTGACAGAACATGTTCCCTTTAACCTGTGTCTAGTCTCCCGTGACTGTTCTGCAGGTATTAAAAGCACTTATCCCTGACTGTTGAAACAGGAAATGCTCCATATCAGCGAGGCTGACCTGTTGTTGGAGGATGTCCACTCCTCCCAGCATTCCCTCTGTCAGGCCTCTCCTTCCTACTTACATCCCTCCCCTCCCTGTCAGTTGTACCCCAGCAGCCCTACAGAGGTAATCAGACTAACGATCCCTGCATGAAGCCCTCAGCGTCCTCTCTGCTTTCTCTCTGTGCAACTCACCCCAACAAGGTCGCTCATCATCGCTGTGTCCTGGTCGCACTGTGGCTCTAACTGTGCCTGTGATGTTCTGTGGTGGCCCAGGTTGCTTTTTGCACAAACATTAAAGGTCCCATATTTTACACTTTTCTTGTTGATATCCATAAGAACCAAAACCATCTCAGTGTAGTTTTACATCTCCTCTCTCAGGCTTCTCTCTGGAGCTCTAGTAACAACAGGTCAGTCAGCCAATCAGAAGAGAGGATCTGAGCCTATAGAACCTAGACCTGCTTTATAATCAAAAAAGATCTAATGATAATATAGCAGATTTCAGGTAAACACTCGGATTAACCAAATCCTGAGAGTTTGAATGGTGGGTCCAGGTGGGCGGGGGTTGGGGCGTGGCTGAGAGCAGTGACTGCTTTGTTGTGACATCACAAAGTTCCAGAAGTCCTGACGGCTCATTTTAAGGCTCAGTTTCTGAATACAGATTGTGTGCATTTCTCTGTGGACTGAGGCTTTGATACTTTCACAGTGTTAATATAGAACCGAGACCTGCTTTATAATCACAAAACACCTCGAAATCTACCTTTATAAAATATGGGACCTTTAATTATTGACTATTAAGAGGAGCCAGCACAGTAGCTTTCAGCTGAACTTGGGTTTAGTCCAGGGATGTAGTGGATTAATCCACCTACATCTCCCTCTGCTCACTTTTTACGCACCAGTGTCCCCTCACAGTTTCTTTTTACCTCATTATAAACAGATGTGACACTTTTAAAATCTTCTCATCGACCACGACATCACTGGTTGTTGCGAAAACCAACAGAGTGCCTGTCTGTGACCTGATTGTGTGTCAGCTGCTCGTGATGCTAAAGAGACGCTGAGTTTATTGCTGAGTGGTGTAACTGTTTGTCTGTTTTCACACACACACACACACACACTTCACCTTTTCACTGACACGACAACAACCAGATACAACATGGACCTGGATGTCAAAGTCTGAAGACATCACCTCCAAACTGAAAAGCTCAAGGCATTCTGGGTTGTGTGTGTGTGTGTGTGTGTGTGTGTGTGTGTGTGTGTGTGTGTGTGTGTGTGTGTGTGTGTGCGCGTGTGTGCGTGCGTGTGTGTGTGTGTGTGTGTGTGTGTGTGTGTGTGCGTGTGTGCGTGCGTGCGTGCGTGCGTGCGTGCGTGCGTGCGTGCGTGCGTGCGTGCGTGTGTGTTGTCCTCATGGCTTCTTATCCTGTCTGACTCTTGTCGGCTGCTGGCTTCAGGAGTATATGAGGCTGTCGGACGTTTATAAGATGTACCAGCGCGACAGCAGCAAGCCCGCCTCACACGGCCGCTCGTTTGCCATAGATGCTACGTTAGCTGGCGCCAGCGAGGTACCATCACTTCCTGTCTGTCTCCTTCCTGACTCGTCCTGTCTGTATTCACTCCCTCTCCTCCCTCTGACTCCTCCATCCCTCCGTTGTTGTGTCATGCTGCTCCCTCTGCTGGTCTGCAGTTAATCAGACTGACTGCACTGTTGGCCTGTTGCTCTGTGGTGCATGGGCTCACCCTCTCTGCTGCTGTGTTAATTCACTGTTCACACTGATGAAAGTGGGACTGGATCACATCGGGAATACAGACGATTTAATGAGGGTTGCACTGACTAACGTAGGTTTCATTGAGGCTGTTATTTTTCTTCATAACTGCAGGTGGAGATGGTTGAAACACTTTTTGTCTCAGTTTTTGTGACAGAGCTTCAAATTTTTGACACAAAGTTATTTGTCTACTACAAATATCAATGTCTCTAACTTCTCCTGCTACATCACATAATTCAATAAGTGATGTTAAATACAAGGAGTTCTGTTGTTACAACCTGCACCTGCTGGACGATGGTCATGAACGCCACATTAAACCCCTCATCCATCAGGGCTTCCCACCAAAACAGCAATAACACATATAAACATATTTTTCTAAATCCTTTTTCCTATTTATCTTTACTGTTTCATTTTTAGCATATTAAAGAACTTTAACCTAAACATAATAAAACGTAAAAAATTATGATTTAAATGAGGAATTATTTGAGCAGTTTTGATTGGTTCCCGGCTCTAGTGACACGTGACAAACCAGGATAATAAAACATGTTTATTCTTGTCTTGTTTCTGATCAAAACGTCACATTTAAAGAGATTATAATGAGAAATGTAATCAGACTAATCGCAGCATGATGGTTGTGAGTGATAAGACAGTGTCAGCTGTGTGTGTCGGTCTAACCCTGATGTTGATTGTGTGTATTTTTTTTTATCCAGTCAGTGTTTCCTTTCACGCCTTCCTCCCCTCACACCTCCGTGATGCAGAAGGTCACTAAGTGCACTCGATGTTTCCCACCTGCTGCCTGTCTCGCTGACGTGTCTGTCCTCACTCCTGTCTCTCTCTCTCCTCTCCACCTGTGTGTGTGCGCGTGTGTTGCCTCTGGGAAGGAGTATGTGACAGTGGGCCAGTTAAATCAGATGTATGGGATGCCAAAGGTGGAGTCGTCCCCTACCTCCCCGCTTCGCCAGCCCCTGCAGCCTGGAGCAGTAGACCCCGCCTTCTCCTGCCTCCCCTCTCCTCATGGCTCCTCCCTCTCTCTCTCTGTGGAGGTGTGTGCTGTCCTTCCCTATTCTCCTCCTGCCAAATACCTGTGTGCTTGCACTTGTCCGAGGGAGTGAGGTTTATAAAACACAAATTTCTGCTTGAAGTTTTATTTGAGTATTTTTTCTCGAGGTAAATTATCCAGTAACTCACAAGAACTGAAGCAAAGATTAGAGAAACAAAAGAGAAACAAACTTCAGAAAAACACAAGTGCAACCACTGATATTAACAATGACTCTGCATTTCCAGTGACCCTGAACCTGGCTCACAGAAATGGAACGCAGCCTTCATTAATATTATTAATTACACCTGCTCCTTCTCCTGCTTTGACATAACAAAATGTTATAAGCTTTGGCCCAATTCAGGGGCCACATCCCTTCACGGACTGTAGAGGTCGAACTGAAATGAGACGGTCTGGTCTACGGAGGATTTTCACTTTGCTGTTCCCGCCCTTACTGTTGCAGCTGCTGTCGCCTGCAACCTTGACAACACGCAACTTTTATTCACAAAAACTTGGCCCCTGGTTTTAACAGTGGTACCGTTTGCTGTTGAATGGAGCTGAAACACAATAATAAGGCTGCATTTCTCCGCTGCATCTGAAGGAGCCTTTGACTTGGGACGGCTGAGTGGCGCCGCTGTGATGCAATCAGTCTTCAAATGCAGGATGTGGCCCCTGGATTTGGACACAGCTAAAGTTCCCAGACATGACAAAATGAAAGTGTAAAAGCCTTAAACCCAAATTCATACTACCTGTTATTTATTATCTACTACAAACTAATTATAGTAGAAGTATAGTTTAGCATTGAGTGAACAAAGAATCTGCAGAGTTGACAGCTTTATACTAACAGGAAGTGATACGACATAACATGAGACATTTTATTCTTAACGTAAAATCTTCCTGCAGCTGTTTCAACACTGACCACAGTTTATTTCAGTTTTTGCAGCCGTGAGCAGTTCCTTCACTTCCATTTGTGCAATGCATTGTGGGAGAAGATTATGCATCAAAAACTGACTGTACTCATTATGTTAACTGTCTGGTTTCCTCACACTACACAGTCAAAACCTGCTTTTAGCTGGTGTGTAATCATACATCAGGCCTGGAATCATAGCCCCCCCCCCCCAAACCTTCGGGTCAATCGGTGGGTTTTGAAAACTGCCTCAGGTATCGAGCAGTAAACTGAGATTTCAGACACTAATCATTTTCCAGCTGTTCTCTGCAGCCCGACACCTTTTGTTGTTTGTTTCATTTCTGGTTTTGTCTCTTAGCTTCAAGTTGCTGCCTGAGGTAAAAGCAAATAGGAAGATCTGTGTCTGTCACTGACATCAGTTAAAAGATCATTTGATTAATATGTAATTGAATTGAATAATCGGTTTGTGTTATAAGCTCATCTCTGCCAGATGAGAACTTCTGTTATAATAAAGCACAGACACCCAGACCCTCTGATCAGTGACCTGCTGACGTCACATGTGGAGGACTCTATCTCGACTTCCTTACAGATGTAGTCGGTGTGTGTTGCTTTAAACATCAGAGGACGATACTTTCCTCTGTCACCGCTGAAGACTCTGAACCCTGTGATGTTTCTGGATTCGTCAGAGTCTGGAGCTGCTTTTGTCTGTTGTGCTGCAGCTTCGCCTGAAGTCACAGACTCCCATTGTTTTCAAAGATCCGCTAAAAGTAGCTCACAGCCGATTTTACTTATGTAATCCATCACATTTGATATCATGTCTGTTGCAGTCAACAGTTCTGTGTCTCAGAGTTCGATTGTTGTGCCAGAGCTGAATTTGAATAAAACTTGTGCAGCGCTGAGGAAAACGAGGACAGTTGTGTTAAACACGGCGATTAGCTGCATGATAGTCATGTTAGTAGCTGCTGTATTATGTAAGCAGCGTCTCTCAGTCAGCTGTTTAAAATGTGTTTTTCAGAGCAGTTGAGATGAAACAGGCGGCGGCTGCTCGTGGCTGTGGTGAAAACCTCAAAAAGCAGAAAACAAAAAAATAACTCGAGTGTTATCCCTAAATTCTGAAGTGTAGAGATGCTGAAGTGAATCGGATGAAAAGTTTAATGTTCTTGTGAGAAACTGGGTCAATGCAGCAGGAACAGAATTAAAACACATGTAGAACAGAGATTTAGCAGCTGGAGGGTGTGAAGCATAATGCAGCTGACAACAAGAATGTGTTGCAGATATTTAATTTCCAAAGTATAAAAGAACCTTAATTACAGCTTTTGAGAGTGTATAAAACAAATGTTTCTACCCTCTTCCCACTGTCTTTGAATGCTTTCTAATCTTTTGCTGTTTTCTCTTCTTCTCCTCCTCCTCTCTGCCGCTCTGCCGCTGCGCTGCAGTACCAGGCTGAGGGCAGTAGGCCTCACCTGCCCAAGCTAGATTTAGAGCAGTGGTACCAGGAGCTGATGGCTGATTCCAGCCAGCTGTGTCCTCCCCCTCTGCCGGCCAAGTCTCTGTCGGGCCGCAGGCCTGTGCTGCAGGTAGAAGGCCTCCTCCTTCTTCTTCTTCTACTTTTTTTCCTGCTCATCCTTTCTGCTGTGATGTTTCTGCCAAACTTCAACCTGCTGCTGTCGACTCACATCCATGGAGAAGAAGACGTCTCAGTGTGTGTGTGTGTGTGTGTGTGTGTGTGTGTGTGTGTGTGTGTGTGTGTGTGTGTGTGTGTGTGTTGGCTTTTTCATGTCAGGGGTTTAATCATGCTGCATTCACACCCTAAGAAAAAGTCTGAAAACGCAGTTAACCTCACTTTTCAGATTGTGAACAGTCCTGACTGAACCTGCAGCTTTTTACTGTGACTCAAATTTCAGTGTTTGGTGTAAAACATGAGGCCGTTTTATTTAATTAAACACAGTAACTTCTCTCAAACAAAACAATAACAAAATATGGCGTTGGTGATGTCATGAAGTAGCGTGGGATCATGGGAGTTGTTGTCTTCAGTGTCAGTGGTTCAGGAGGTTTTTAGGTCTCCTCCTCTCTAAAACAGACCAGGTGATTGTAACCAGTGAAAACGCTGAATAAAACAGTTTCACATTTAAAGTCAGTGTATCGCTGACGCTGTGCAGCAGACACAGGCCGTCAGGATGGGTTCGGAGCTGAGTCTGCTGCTGACCTTTGTTTCTGTTGTTTCTCTGATAACTTATGATCCAGATGTTCAGGAGGTTTTTACCAGCAGCTGAATTATCCACTGAGGTCTCCTCCCCTCCATAACAAACAGACCAGGGGATTAAAACCAGTAGAAACAACAAATAAAGCAGTTCCACTTTAAAAATCTGTGATTCACAGATGCTGTTCAGGAGACACAGAACATCCCAGAGCGGCCTTGAGCTGAGCTGCCTAACATGTTCTCAGCTTTTAACTCTGATAATTTAAAATCCAGACGTCTGATGGCTAAAATCCTTCATCTGGTTAAAATATAAAGTTAAAAATGACCAATGTGTAAAAAGTGAATCTTAAAAATGAGACTTAAAACTGGATAAAACTGAGCTTCTGAACACTGACACATGAGCATCGAGGATATGACATCATTGACACGTGACCAATGAAATGGAGCGTTACTATGATTAAAATCACTGATTTCTCTGGTTTGAGAATTGACTGAAACATTTGTGATAAAGTAAGAACGAACTCAACAACACATGGAACAAAAGTTGTTTTTAGACATTTTTATGTGGAAAAGTTACAGATCAGAACTTTAAGGTTTGAATAAATCTGAGTCACTGTCCTGAAAAACCTTCAGTCACTGCTTTAAACATGAGTCAGACTGATTGAACTTGTTCAAGTCGTGACTTTGAACACAGATCTTAAAGCACATGAATGCAGCATTAGCTGATGAGGGCTAATCAAAGAGCTCTTCAACTATGCGATTAACTCGTGTGTTGTCTGTTGGCACTGATATTTTTCATCTTTACTTTACTGACTGACTCCATCAGTGATCAAAAGTACTTGCAGCAAAATGCTCTTCGTGCTTTTAACCATGATTTTCCATCAGGTGCTTGCAGCTCATTCATGGTGGATTTCAGTTGTTCTCTGACATTGTTCTAACACCTTCATCTGCCACCACACGGGCTGGTTTTCACACAAACTCCGGGTCTTCGCCCTGTGTGCTTCCTCCCTCAGGTGTTCCGCTCAAAGCTGGACAGCGATCCAGGCCTTCCTCTTCATCAGCCCAAATCAGGCTCCGCCTCCCCTCTGCAGCAGGGAGCAGCAACACTGGGACGCAACTCGAGCTCCAAGGTACAGTGTCTGTTGTCAGCAGGTGTAGCGGTGTTGGCCGTTCACCTGTAATCAAGGCTTTCATCTGCATCACCTCGAGTCTGTCTCTGATTCTGTGTCTGCTCCCTCTGACCCAGCAGAGCCCCCTGCTGGTGGCCAACAGCACCGGCAGTCTGCCCAGGAACCTGGCTGCAACCCTGCAGGACATCGAGACCAAGAGGCAGCTTGCTCTGCAGCAGAAAGGTAACGGAGCCGGTCTGCTCCTCACGTTCACTGCACAGTAACCAACACTCTTTAGTGCTGAGGTGTTCATTATCATTTGATAAGTCTGCAGCAACTATCTGAACAAAAGTGACCTGCATTAATGGTAAAGGATTTATTCATTAATACAGTTGTTCAATAACTTCTTAGTCACCTCTCATCATTTAGGTCAGTGGTTCCCAACCAGGGGGTCAGGACCCCCCGAGATCCAAGACTGAAGATTTATTGTTTGTCACATACACAATTAAGTCTGTGTCCTTAACTGTGTGAGAGTGAAAAACATCAGGTGTCAAGTATGGACAAGACAGACAAACGATTTTAAAAAGAAAAGTTAAATTAGATTTAGTAAACAGATGTTCAGTTAGTTCCTTCAGTATTACACTCATGTTCTTATAAACCTGTCGGTGCTGGTTATTGTCCGGTGTCCCCTCACTGCTCAGCTCCTCATGTGTCAGCGCCGTTAGACTGAAAGGATCAGAGCGAAGCTGTCTGGTGTCTTTAGCCACCCACGGAGCTGGTCACACACACACACACACACACACACACACACACACACACACACACACACACACACACACACGTCAGCGTCTGCAGTTCAGGTTTTCCTCACATCTGTCTTTGTCTGTGAATTTGTCTCCTCCTGTGCTGCTGCACCACAGAGCCCCTGACCTCCAGACAGAACACCATAGAGGAGAGCTCAGCAGGTAGATGGATCTCAGAGTCCAGGAGTCCTCTTCCCTCTGATCAGCAGGATTCATCCTGTGTTTTTCATCTGCTCCCTCTTCATGCAGAGTCTGAAATTAACTGGGTCAACAACCAACACAGCTGAGAGTGATCTCCTGTTCACCCTCCTGTTTTAATTCATCATTCAGATGGCGACAGCATGTGACTAGTTAACCAAGCAGCCAATCAGCAGCCTTTATTTACATAAAGACCAGGGGCTGCACAAAACACTTTAACTTAAGATTTTCCTTAATGTCTGAGTTAAGGTTTCCTTAAAATAAAAAACAATTGCACAAAACACACTCAAGTCTTCTCCTTAAGGTTTTCTTAAATGTTCATTAAAGTATTTAAGGTTTTCTCCTTAGCTTGGTCTCATACTTAAGACATCACAAAGTTAGTTAAACACAAAAGACCTTAGCAACCAAACTAAGGAAAAAAACTAAAGATACGTCTGACTGAGATTCTGTGCCACACCCTCAAGTAATCCCTCAGCTAAGGAGAAATTAAACCTTCAGTGTTATACTTAAATAGAAAACTTACGGTGCGGTGTGCAACTGCAACCACCTTTAACTTTATATGTCATATCTGTTAATAAAAAACCTCTTATACTTAAGTATAACAAGGTTTAATTTCCCCTTAGCTGAGGGAGTTATGTCAGGGCGTTGCACAGAATCTCCTATAAGGTTTCCTTAGTTAAGTAAAAAGTTAAGTAATTTACAGCAGTAATAATTTTACAGTGGTAAAATTCTACTGTTTCCATGGAGACAGTTTGTCATTAGCTTGTGATACCTGTTAGCTTAGCTTAGCTTGTGATACCTGTTACAACTTTTGGTCAGATGTCAGAGGTACCCTTAGTTTTTTTCCTTAGTTTGGTTGCTAAGGTCTTTTCTGCAAAGGTTTAACTGACTTTAAGGGATTCCTTAAGTGTAAGACTAAAATAAAGAATAAACTTTAAATACTTAAGTGAACGTTTTAAGGAAACCTTAAGGGGAATACTTAAAGGTGTTTTGTGTAACCATTTTTATTTTAAGAACACCTTAACTCAGATATTAAGGAAAGTTTTCACTTAAGGTGTTTTGTGCAACTGGCCCCAGAGATTGTTTAAAAAAAATAAAAATAAAAAATCGAGTCCTATCTGACAGTGAAACCAGTCTGGCAGGTTACGTCTGTTGATTTTTCCATCAAAGGCAGCGTTTACCAGAACTTGACACTTGGCGGTTGTTAATTTCAGACCCTGTCTTCATCTCACCCTCCTCTCCTCATCCTCAGCTCTGCTACGTGTCATTAACTCTTCTCCCCCAAAAGATTTCTTTTCATCTTTTCTTTTATCTGTAACATCGAACACTCTTTTTGTTCTCCCATCAGTCTTCCATGAATGTTCCTGCTAGTGGAGAATAAATCTTGCATGTTCAGTGGTGAGCGCACTCCTGGGCACCTCTCTCCAGATGTTTCTGCCCGGTATCAGGTGCACAGCAGCATGGATTTGAAACGTGAGAAGTTAGACGGATACCTGTGCTTAACTTTGGCTCCAACTTGGTGGTGGTTTTTTTCGATTTTCATAATTGTCTTTGAGCTTGTGATTCTGAGAGAGCACATACTTGTATGTGCGGTGCATGGTTCATGGTCCTGTAGGCTGTGGGCTGGCGGTGGTTGTATCAGGTCTTCAGTTTTCGATGCTTGGGACGACCTCCTCTGCAGCAAACCTGTGGGTTTCTGTAGAAACAAACCGACCTCTGACATGTTGACGGTGTTGTCTGCAGGTTTTAGGTTCAGTCACTGAACCACCTTCTGTCTCAGATCAAAAGAGCAGATCCACTGATCAGATCCCGCCCCCCTCCCTCCAGGTCAGCAGGTGATCGAAGAGCAGCGCCGTCGTCTGGCCGAGCTCAAACAGAGAGCGGCGGCGGAGGCTCAGTGCCAGTGGGAGGCGCTCCACGGCTCGCAGCCCCACCTCATGATCGCGTCCTCTTCGTCGCCCTCCTACTCCCCCGTCATGGCCTACAGCCCCACGCTGAGCCACGGCTCCATGGGCCCCCCTCCTATGGTTCACCACTCCATCCTGCACCACCAGCCCCCGTCGGCCGGAGAGCAGCCGTACGACACGCTGAGCCTGGAGAGCTCCGACAGCATGGACACCAGCGTGTCCACTGGGAACAACTCGGCCTGCTCGCCAGATAACATGTCCAGGTACGAGCACACTGACGAGGAACGGGCCTGATATTGATCATTTATTCAGTCAAATCATTCTTTAATAACATGAATCTGATTCAGCGTGATGTGTTAGGAATTGATCAGCGCTACTCAGGTTGTATAAAAGAATATTTTAGACAGGAGTGGACTAATACACACATCTGGAAAGAAGAGTAAGGTCATCATGGTTTGTTAAATTGAACAGTTTTTTTAACACAGCTTCACAATTTTCCTCAAAGTTCAGTTTCCTGTCAAGGTGATGAAGTGTTTGAAGGTGTTGCTTTGTTCTCTGGGATCATATTATGGATGTTTTTCACTGGTTTTGGACGTCTCATAGAGGAAGCTCGTTAGTTGCAGCCGTAGTCTGTGCATCAGGCCACAAGAGCAGATTTCACAGTAGCAAATCTGACTGAGCACCTTCAGTCCAAACACATCACTGTTCATATGAAGCTACTGAACACACACACATACACACACACACACACACACACTGCTCTCCTCTCCTCCAGTTAAAGTCTTTATCCACAGCTCAGTTAATTTAGAGACCATCTGTTCATACGACTGTGTGCTGCGTTAGAACAACTGTTCTCCACAGCAGGTTCTCAGCAGCACGCGTTCTTCATTTCTCCTTTACAGCTCTCAAGAGTCAAATTCCAAAAACTATTAGTGCTGCTACTTATTTTTTACATGACTTTAATGCAGAGTGGTGGCAGGAGGGAGGAAAGCGGTAAAGAGGCAAAGTTTATGAGCCAATTTTTGGCCAAGACATCAACTGTTTGACAGCAGCCCACAGGCTTTTGTTATGATTTTTTAAAGGTCCCATGTTGTATAAAGGTAGATGTCCATGTGTTTGTGATTATAAAGCAGGTCTAGGTTCTATATTAATATTGTGAAAGTATCAAAGCCTCAGTCCACAGAGGAATGCACACAGCCTGTATTCAGAAACTGAGCCTTAAAACCAGCCGTCAAAACTTCTGGAACTTTGTGATGTCACAACAAAGCAGTCACCACACAGCCCACCATCCAACCGTGCAGGATTTGGTTTCTCTGAGTGTTTACCTGAAATCTGCTATATTTTTATATTTTTATTGGCTCACTCAGAAAACAGTCACTGAGATGGTTTTTGGTTCTTGAAACAACAAACAAATCTTCTTATAGATATCAACACTTTCAATAAAACACAGGAAAAGTCTAAATTAAATATCAGACCTTTAATATTGCAGTTGTTCCACTTCATGACAATAGAGGCAAATATTCACCCTCCCTGACTGATCTCATTTGCCTCTATATGTTAAAATGTTAAAATGAGATAAATTATACAGTTTACAGTTACATTATATGATGTACACGTTAGGAAATACTACATGGGGACGAAGATTTAGAGCTGTGGGGCTTATCATAAAAAGCTTTTATGTTATAGTGAGAATTAAGAAGTTGAGACGTTGTTGTGTTGCTGAACAGAAAGAGAAGAGTCTGTGTTTCATCATTTTTCCACACACAGATCCTCAGCACAATAACATCAATATTTCAAACCATTTACCTGCTCGAAGCTCACTGCAGCCACACAAACAATCCTATAACTCTGAAAAGTTGGATCAGACTGATGGAAGTAAACAAAGACATCAGGCAGTTGTTCCTTCCTCACATCTGGTCTGAAGCTTCATGTTTAGAGCTCTAATGTGACTTTTTGGTTTGATTTCCTTCGGTGAAGTTTGTATTTTATAATTCGTAATAGTTCAGTGTTGAGGTTGTCGCCTCGGATATAAAATAGTGAATATTAAATATCAGTTTTAATGCTGATGAACATGATGTGGTGACTGTGTGTTGCAGCGTTGGAGGAGTGGACTCACTGAAGATCGAGGAGATGGAGAAAATGCTGAAGGAGGCTCAGCTGGAGAAAGCCAGACTTATCGAGTCACGGGTGAGACACGACATGAAGAGAGTGTATTACAGCATCCAACCGTCAGTCTGAATCCATACGTAGTGACTGATGATGAGGCCTCTGCAGGGTCTCTGTCAATACTTCTGAACTGAGCGTAGAAGGAAAGGTTCCCGACAGGAACTCGGTCCTGTGATTCATTTTTATTGGATTCAAATGTCTTTGTCTCTTTATGTCTGTTGAAGTTTCGTGTGATCAGTTTTCTCTGAAGCTTTCCCCGCATTTCTCATCTTAGTTTTAGCTTTTCTCTGCTGAGCTTCCATCCATTGAATTATACTTTTCACCTTTTCCACTGTATGAATACAGCTTTTTTTTAATAAGTTATATTTACCAAGATATTTAAACCAGAATGCCACTGTTTTGAATCTGGTTTAAGAGCGTGTAAGAAACCCTCTTGTCCACCATAGTAAACATTCTCAGACAGATCGACACAGACAGATTATAGATCTGTAAAAGCTGCAGGAATTTATTTATTTATCACAAAGCTCGTGCACAACAGGAAGTTTTAATGATGTCAGTGTCAAAGTTTCCTTCACCCTGATCGAGGTCTGAGGATGTTGTTAAGAATGTGAGTGGCAGTGTACAGGGTTAATAATAAGAATAACAAGAAGACGAATAACAGGAATAAGAAGAAGAAGAAGAGGAATAAGAAGAAGAAGAAGAATAGGAATAAGAGGAATAAGAAGAAGAATTAGAGGAATAAGAGGAATAAGAAGAAGAATTAGAGGAATAAGAGGAATAAGAAGAATAATCAGAATAAGAGGAATAAGAAGAAGAGGAATAAGAAGAAGGAGAAGAATAAGAAGAAGAGGAAGAAGAAAAGTCAAACCAGATAGAAGAGACAGAGTCTGAGCACAGTAGAAGGAACAGCTTAAATAAAAACTGACAATATGTGAAGAGAAGCAATAAAATATGTAAGAACAATAATTAGGGATAAAACAGAATAAATAAAACACAGATCAAACATTATCAAAGGCTGAGACGAAGAAATTTTAAGAGGAGATTTAAAAGAAGTTAATGAGTTAGAGCGTTTGAGTTCAGTCAGGACAGAGTTTACAGTGTGGGGGGGCTCTGATAGCAAACACTCGGTCGCCCTTAGTCACAAATTGTGACCTTTGGGGGAACCAGCAGGCCTCCTGCCACAGATCTCAGTTCTCAGTTGGGCTCAGATCATGTCAGTAAACCTGAGGTTTAATGGAGGTAAGAGTCATTTAAAGCCTTAAACATCAGCAATAAAACTTTTCAATCAATCTGAAATCTGACAGGGAGCAGGTGTAGGGAGCACAGGAGTGATGTGATCGTACCTGTTTGCTCCAGTAATAAGACGAGGAGTAAATCATTTAGAGCCAGCTGAAGACGGTGGATGGAGGCCTGGCTGACAACTGGATAAAGAGCAGTACAACAATCAAGCTGAGAACAGATGAATGCATGTATGACTTTTCATAGGTCGGCGATGGATAGAAATGATCCTGAGCTGGACGCTGATTTACACACAGTCCAGACTTTATTTGTGTTTTCTCCTCTGTCCTTTGCATCTTTTCTTTTTTGTGTGTCTGCATGTGTGTGTCAGTGCTCTGTATATATTCATACGTGTGATCATTGCTTAACCAGAAGCTCTCTGCACGGTGGCCGGCAGCGTGAGCTCATAAATGTATGAATGTACGGCTGGAAAAAAAAAAAGAGCTGGCCTGCTCTGCAAACTCCATCCACAGATCAAAAAAATATTTAATGAAAGCCGTCTCTCCTCCAGGAACGAGAGAGCCTGGCTCGCCGTCAGATGCTGGAGGAGGAGAGGAGGAGAAGGGAGGAGGCGGAGAAAAGGCTGCAGGATGAAACTTTCCACCGGCAGCAGCTCGTGGAGAAAGAGGTCAAGATGAGGTCCAAGAACTTCTCCCAGGTCAGTGAAATGAGACGTAATTGGGTTTGCATGCTCGAAAGGTATGAAATTACTCACCTGTCTCCTGAAAACATGTCAGGGCTCATACCTGAGGGCAGACACCCTGGTTTTTCACACTGGTATATGGAAGATTTTTATGCCAGGATTCAATGTAATTAGATATCAAAGTTCCAATATTTTTAATATTTGGAATTTAAAACATGCAAAACAGCCAGTTCCACGACACAAAACCTCAAAAAACACAACATGAATGCTTTTATTAATCATTTTATTAAATCTGTAGCCATACTGATCCTATTGGAGGTGCAGAGGGTGAAATCTGAACTGATACCGCCCCCTCTCTTCATGTCAACCCTCCTTGCTGCTCCAGTTGTTTATCCTGTGTCTGGTTGTTGTGTCTGGATCCAGGCTCGTCCTATGACTCGCTACCTGCCCATCAGGAAGGAGGAGTTCGACCTGCGCTCTCACGTGGAGTCGTCAGGCCACAGCGTGGACACCTGCTACCACGTCATCCTCACTGAGAAGATGTGCAAGGGCTACCTGGTCAAGATGGGAGGCAAGATCAAGTCCTGGAAGAAGCGCTGGTTCGTCTTCGACCGCCTCAAGAGGACCCTCTCCTACTACGTTGGTAAGAAGAGTGGGCAGATACTCAGACACACTCCATCAGGCTCTTGAAGCATCAGAAGCTGTTACACGGTTCAGACGGTGTTTGGGATCCTCATCATGACATCCTGTGACGCTGGTGATTGAATCATTTGACAGATGATTCAGTCTCTGCGACTAATTTTATTTTGTCTGTGGCAGAAAAATATGTGAAGCAGCAAAAACTCTCTCAGGTTAAACTGGGATTTATTACCACAAAACACAGAAGAAACTCTCTCTATATATAATATTAAGGCTATAAACTACCCATAATGCAACACTCTCCAGGAGCTGATGTTGCACTAGTTCTCCCTCCACTCAAAAAAAAGAATAACTGATGTTATGAATACATTATGTATAGTCCTCAGATATTAGTCGACCCTCGTTGTTGTAAATTCAAGCCAGTTTAGTAAATGTTGCAACACACACACACACACACGGTAGTGGCTCAGAGATGGAGGTGTGGCTGTTGCTCAGGTGTTGTTCAGGTGAATAACAGCAGCACCTTCTAACATGACACTGCAGACGACAGCCAATCACAATGACCTCCAACCATCTCAACATGGTGACCCTCACAAGACTAGTATTTACTGTAGTTTTACATTCAGTGGCAGAGGAAGTATTGAGGTTCTTTTCAAAATAAAAGTAACAATACTGTAATAACAATATAACAAATCTCAAGTAGAAGCAAAAAATCTCCACTGACAACATCTCTTCAGTTAATGTATGTACATATTATCAGCAACCTGTACTTTAAAAATTAAAAGTAAAAGTGCTCATAATGCTGAATAAATGCTCTTACAGCGGTTTTTTTTTTTTTTAATAATATTTTATTTAGTATTTTATAGTCTTTG
Source organism: Trachinotus anak (assembly GCF_046630095.1). NCBI lineage: Eukaryota > Metazoa > Chordata > Actinopteri > Carangiformes > Carangidae > Trachinotus > Trachinotus anak. The sequence continues at coordinate 2,952,358 of NW_027273885.1, read as the reverse complement.
GAGCCAATTTTAATGACTTTACATCCTCTGTAGTATTTTAATCTACAACATTCATCACATTGTATAAACTCATCACATGGTTTATGAGTAAAATCTTAATCAAATAAATAAATATATAAATAATAAATCAAATAAAGTGCTTCAAATTTGTACTTAATTTATTTATTTCAGTAAATCTAATTATTAGTTACTGACGATATTAGATTAAGGTTTAATATTTAAAGATTTAATATTTCAGCAAACAGAAGGAAAACATTACAGCACCTGTGTGGAAACATCAGAGGCTGCAGTCAGAATCACATTTAACATGTAAAGTGGCAGAAATCTCCTGCCGCCGGTGAGTGACAGCCGGAACCCGCGTCCTCCAGACCTTGAGCAGGTGTGGTACGTCAGGTGCGCTCCGGTGTAAATCTGATGTCGCACTGGGACACGTGTTTGCTGCTGGGCCTTTGAAGTCATCACAAGGTTCTGCTTAGAGCTGCAGGAAGCGGAGCCGGTTGAAAGCGGAGCCGGGGCGGGGAGGCGCTCTGAGATGACTCCAGCAGTAGTTAAGATTCGCGGGGTGCAGCCTCCCTGAGGACACTGATTGAGATGCAGCGCCTGCCCTTGTCTCTGACCTTCAACGATGAGCAGATGAGACGAGCTTTAAGTCATGAGCCGCTAATTCACGTTAATCAACCTCAACTGCAACGAGCAGAGTTTGGGTGATTTGGATGCAGTCAAACGAGATGCAAATGCAGGGCTATTTGAATGCTAAAGAGGTCATTAGGAGATAATAGCTGCATATTAAAAGGAAAGTGTTATTCCTCGAAATGAAGCAGCGCGTTCTACCTACTACTCTTAAGTTGGCTTGTGGAGTGTTTGTGCCTGGAGGTAGAGAGGGGTGTTGAGTTCCCCACCGGTTCCTTACTGCAGTTCTGCAGTGGCTGATGAAACAATCTGCAATGATTTACCAGAGTAGCGTAAGAATGCAGTCAAGTCTGAAAATACAATGAGAGCACCATTGGTTTAAAAACAGAGAAAAAGTGCTGTGCTTGTCTTTTTCCATCCATCATCATGAACCACAAATTGCTCATGATCAAAGTTTGATTTTTTTTTTTTTAATGACCGTATCTCGTGTTCTCTCTGTCAGTGCTCGAGGTGACATGGACGTTATGCGGTTTGGCTTTTTCCAGCCAAGAAAAGTCTGTTGTTGTCAACATGTTTCAGTCTTTGACCAAACCGTCGTTCTTTCCCTCCCACAGACAAACATGAGACCAAACTGAAGGGTGTGATCTACTTCCAGGCAATAGAAGAGGTCTATTACGATCACCTCCGCAGTGCCACCAAGGTACAAGTCTGAAAATCATCCTTTCCTCTCACTTATTTCACACTTTGTTTATTTTCATCCTGCATTCTCTTTTATTTCAAACATGTTTTTTTGCACATTCTGTGGATTCTGCTTCTTTTCTCTCGGTCTGTGCTTTTGCTTTGGCCGCCTGCTGCCGCCGCAGAAGGGATTTTTCAACTTGAATATGACCAGTGTATGTATCCATGCTCTCTGTCCCCCCCCCCCCCCCCCCCCCCCCACCTCGCCACTAAACCCTGTGTGTCTGGACTGTTTGTTGACGATGCATGGTTATAACAAGCGGAAACCAGTGTGCACTGGTTTGATTCAAACTTGAGTTGCTAATCCTGCTTGATCCCTCTGTGTCCCAGTGATCCCAGTGTAAACCAGTGGAGTGGAGATTCCTTATTCATACTGTATGCCTCCACTCTAGCAGAGGAAAATATGCTCACTGTGTTTTTAAGAAGAGTTCATGTTTGAATGAAATAATCTGATGTAGGAAAAGGCAGGTGAGGACGATGCTTCCTCACTTTTTGACTCCAGCCTGAAACATCTTATCTTTTCCTTTTCTCCAACACAAAGCCGAGCTGCTGCTGCCTCCTCTTCTTCAGTGTGTGTGTGTGTGTGTGTGTGTGTGTGTTGTAATGCGCCGCACTCTGACTAACTGCGTGGCTCTGATCAACTCTGGGACTTTGATTTTACTTGTCACTTCCATTGCCAAATTACAGAGAGAGAAACTTGAAAGCCTGGTGCACTTCGCACAGACAGAGGAAAAGTGATGAACGTGAGGATGAAATGAATTTTACACTTGTCTGGTCGGCTGTTTTTCCAAAAACACAACAACAACTTCAGCTGTGTCTCCGGTTCCTAAGATGCTAACCAGAAATGATACAACGAACATAACAGCAATATAGACAAATACGGTCGAGACTGAAATTTAATTCTAGATCTTAGAAACAGGTTCTGGTTCCTGTTGTTTGTATTTGTATTAATTTGGTAAAAAGGTTGAAAATATATATATTTCATGCAGTTTACAGAATATTTTTCATGCAGTTTTTAAGTTGCATTAATTTACAAATCTTTGTGGCCACTTTGGCAGCAGCACAACAAGGAAGATAGATAATAGTTGTTAGCATTTTTTTTTTTAACTGAAAACAGATGAAAAGTTACAGAGCAGGACTGAAGATGCTGAAGATGCGTTGGTGCTAAAGAACTGAGAGGAGCTGCAGAGTCGGGGAAAATTTTGTTGGTTCATCACTTTGAGCAGCATCTTTCATTTGATCGTTTTTGTTCATAAAATATTGATCAGTGCAGCTAAAATCATTCTGGAAACACCTTCAGAGGAGCTCAACCACCTGGGTTTTTTAAAGGCTGTCAAATTTTTATTGAATTCTTTGTTCATTTATTTATTTATTTTCAGAAAATTGATGGTTAGCTCTGTCTCGACTCTTGGCTTTAATTTATTACCATCATATTAGGAGAGGTACAGTCTGGTGTTAGGGAAGAATAGCCACTAAAACAGCAGTGAAAACCAAGGTTCTCCATGTTAATGTTACGCAGGCATGAACGATCGGTTCTCATTAGAACCAGTTAAACTGAAACCAGTGTAGCTTCAGTCACTTTTCATTCACTTTTTCACACTGTGTGTTATAGATTTAGCTTTGAATGGATAAAATTGCAGATTAATCTGAACTCAACAAGTTCCAGTAATTGGAATTCAAAGGATCTGAAAACTTTAGTTAATGAACGAATTTAGTTTTTGATTTTTGATAAATTAGCAAAAATGTATATGAATATAAAAAGTGGCCATTTTACCCTTTTAGAATTAAATCTACTACACAAAGTGCAAAAAATCAAAAGGGTTTGACTTCCTGAAGCTGCTGTTTTACTGGAGTTTCCTCCTATAACTGTGAACTACATCCAGACCTGATGAATGTAAGAGAGGAGAGAGAGCAGGGAGTCGGTCAGCTTTTCATTAGTTTCATTCTAGTTTTCTCTTTTTATTTTTCTCCGTCAGAGTCCAAACCCCTCACTGACCTTCTGCGTGAAGACCCACGACCGGCTCTACTACATGGTGGCCCCCTCAGCAGAGGCCATGAGGATCTGGATGGATGTTATCGTCACAGGAGCGGAGGGATACACACAGTTCATGAACTGAGAGCACAGGTGATGAGCTAATAGTTTCGGCAGGGACTCCCCATCACAGACTCTGTAGGCCCTTCCTGTTTCCAGTCCACCGCAGACACAACGCCTTGTTTGTTACTCATTTTTAATCTCACGATTTGATTTTACTGTGTAGACGTTCACCTCCACGTTTTCTACGTGATTCTGTTTGGATTTAAAAAGGGAGCCTGTGAAGGACACACACTCACACTCACACACACTATTGTATATAAACCAAATGTAAACCTGTCAGAGACTTTTAAAAAGCCTTTCTATATTGCCAAATGGAGATCTTGTAGTTGCTGTTTGTTGAACCTTTTGTATTATTTGTTTCCTTTCTTTCTTTTTCTTTTTTTTTACTTATGGAGAAATTTGCCAAATGACATAATGCCAATGTTTTTGTTTTGTTTGAGTGTTCATCATGACTATGCTTAGTTCAGACGGAGTCTAAAAGAATCTTCAAAGGGTGTAATCATTTTAGAAATATATTTGAAATAATCTTATTCAATGTGTTGTACAAATCTATGAGATATGATAGACGTCAGTGAGTCAGCAGGGGCTGGAGGTGATCGAAGAGTCCAGCACATCTGTAAATCTCTGCATCCTCCACGTCCACAACGGTCACGTCGCCTCAGTGCTGCTCTTAGACGAAGATGAACACTAAATCATTGCAGCATATACAGCACAGCACGGTATCCTACTTTACTTAGGCTCATCAAAGTAATTGGAGGTATTTTGTTAGACAACAGCTCAGGAGTTCATTCTGCAGTTCGCTCTATGGTTTGTTCAATATCCAGTTTGGGAGGCATCTTCTTCCATGAGTAATGAAGCTGCTAATGAGCATCATGTTCTGGTCTAATTAGCACATATCAATAACTGATATGCTGCACTAAACGCAGAACAGTGACAATAACTTTAAATGTTAGCACACTTTGGAGGTATAGTTTGATATTTTGTGATATGCATTGTGGTTATTTTCTTTCTAGAGGCGCAAGTTTGGCTTAGCTTAGCATAAAGACTGGAGGCAGGTGGAAACAGCTAGCCTGGCTCTGCTTAAAAAGAAAAGTTGTGTTTTATCACAACGTGTCTTTATGCTAAGAAAACCTAACAGTCTGCTTTCTCTAGCTCCATCCTCTAAGCTCTGGCTGCTTTCATGCCAAAAGTTTGATAAGAAGATTGATACCACTCTTGTACATGTATATGCTAAATATGAAGCTGCAGCCGTTAGCCGATTAGCTTAGCCTAGCAAGAGGAAACAGCCTGGCTCTGAAGCTAAAAAGCTAAAAACGTGTTGCTAAATGTGTTGCTATATTTCTTGACTAGGCCTGTGGTGTCCTCTGGCTTCCAGTCTTTTTGCTAAGCTAAGCTAACATTATCCTTGCTCTAGCTTCATTATCTAAGCTCTAGCTGCTTTTGTGTGAAACGTTTGAAGATTGATACCACTGACATATCAGTATGCTAAATATGAAGCTAAAGCCTGTAGCTTAGCACAGAGACTGGAAGCAACAGCTAGCCTGGTTCACTCATTTCATTTCTGTTTTCTGCATTGCTAAGCTAATCAGTTGCTAGCTCTAGCTTCATATGTAGTGTACAGACACAAGTGTCAACAATACTTGTATCTTACTCTAAAGAAAGTAAATAAGCGTGATTCCCCAAAATCGAAGTCAAACTATCACATCTTTGACTTTGGAGCTGGTTCTCTTGGTGGGACCCATCTGCTTTCAGGTTTTGAAAGGCTAAACAAGGCTAAACAAGGCTAAACATGGCTAAACATGGCTAAACATGGCTAAACATGGCTAAACAAAGCTAAACAAAGCTAAACATGGCTAAACATGGCTAAACATGGCTAAACATGGCTAAACAAGGCTAAACATGGCTAAACAAAGCTAAACAAAGCTAAACAAGGCTAAACAAGGCTAAACATGGCTAAACAAGGCTAAACATGGCTAAACAAAGCTAAACAAGGCTAAACATGGCTAAACAAGGCTAAACATGGCTAAACAAGGCTAAACATGGCTAAACAAGGCTACACAAAGCTAAACAAGGCTAAACAAGGCTAAACAAGGCTAAACATGGCTAAACAAGGCTAAACAAGGCTAAACATGGCTAAACAAGGCTAAACATGGCTAAACATGGCTAAACAAAGCTAAACAAGGCTAAACAAGGCTAAACAAGGCTAAACATGGCTAAACAAGGCTAAACAAGGCTAAACATGGCTAAACAAGGCTAAACATGGCTAAACATGGCTAAACAAGGCTAAACAAGGCTAAACAAGGCTAAACAAGGCTAAACATGGCTAAACATGGCTAAACAAGGCTAAACAAGGCTAAACATGGCTAAACAAGGCTAAACATGGCTAAACAAGGCTAAACATGGCTAAACATGGCTTTAAATCTGCATATTTCCACCGGATGAGGGCCGACACACAGAGCCTGTATATTGGTCGAACCATAGCTGCCACTTTATCGTGTACTTGTGAATATGTTGAACAGGAATATCTCATCTCTCATCATTGCCACCTCAAACTGCATATCTACACACACACACACTCCAACTAAAGAAGCTTGACTATCTGCCAAGTAGCCTTTAGCTAACTCGATGATGCGACTGCGCGGCCTGGACGCAGCCATCATCACTGCCAGCCTACAGAACCGACGAGAAGGCCACAGAGCCCACGCAGCATCAACCATACAGACTAATGCAAATTCAGAACTGTGCCTTGACTATGTGTTGTTGTTGATGCCGTGTCTGAGTGCAGCACAGCCTCGCTGGAAGGCTACAGTCACATGGATGCGTTTCAGTGCATTCCTGAGCTGTGGTGCAGTATGTGGACAGATCTGCAGGACTTCATTATGGAGGCATCTGCCTGCAGCATCGATACAAGCAGAAACCAGGGGCCCTGATCACACTGGGGATCCACCGGCTCACATGTACCAAACTCTGAATGTACAAAATACAAAACGGATTCATTTACGTCGTTAAATGGACAGTTTGATTTATCACAATCACTTGAACAGTCATCGGGAGGATGAACCGTCTTGGCGCTAGAGGAACAGAAGACTACAAATCTACAGTGCGGTGCACTAAAAGTACCCGGATGTTGCGCACAAAACGAGGGACAGTTCTCAACCGTCGCCATCTTGGTGACGTAGCGGAAGTGGAAGGGCCTCTGTTGTAGTTTCAAACAGGGGAGAACAGCGACAGGACACGTGGTTGGAGCCAAATGTGGCTAAATCTAAAATGTGTAGTTTGACAGAGCTGAGCAAGGCCACTGGCAGGTGGGCGACGATGTGTCCACCTGCTGCGACCGACATTTCCGGTGAGTGGACAACGGCGGCTTTAATTTGAAATTATAATATATAACTTTTCACTTTCAAATGTCTACAAATGACCGGACCTATATTATATTTTTGAGTTACGTCCCATGACACGTCTTTACCTTTAACATATGTCCGAAATATTTCTAGCAATTGTCAAACCAGCAACCTGTCTGTGCGAGTATTAGCCTTTCAAGACTCCTGTCCGCTGAGAAGTGTTTTTAGACTGACACGGTTTTATTCGGTGTTTTTCACGGTTTTAATCCCTTTGTCCATTTGCTCGGGAGGCGTTGTCACCTCTGTGGATGATTCGGCTGCGGATTAAAAAACAAACTCCCGACCGTTTGGTTCATAAAGTAGCAGCTAGCTTGACAGTTTTAGCTCACAGCTCCTCCCTGATGCCTGAAATCCGCCGACTAGCGCCGGTGAAACGCAGGTTTTTATTGTGACACTGCTTTATTTGGTGTTTCTACCGGTTTTAACCCCCTGGTCCGTTTGTCACGAGGAGGTGGACACCTCTGCGGATAATTCGGCTCCCGGTAAAAACGTTTTGAACATCTGGCTCGTAAATTAGCAGTTAGTGAGTTTAGCAATCTCAGCCCCCAACCCTTCCCCGATGTGTCCTCCGTAGGCGACATCTTTAAATGTGAAGCTGCAGTTTTCTCGGTTATAACCACCGGGTCTGTTGTTGTAGAGAGGAGGAGACCTCTTTGATAACTCGGCCTCCGGTGAAAACCACCTGAACGACTCACACTGACGAAATTCAAACCGAGAGCAGCTTACGGGAATGGTGTTTAAGACACCAACTCCCATGATCCCACGCTGTTTCATGACGTAGCCCGAGGCCGTCGTTTATGGCCACACCCACCGGAACTTCGGATTCAAGCTTAAACCATAAACTGTATATGAAAAACTTAAACTCATAAAAATGTGAATATTTTGTACATTCAGTAGTGCACCTTAGTTTGTCAACTTTTATTTGCAATAGACCGTTTACTGCATGAATTCACTGTACTGTACAGTTTATTTTTCAAAGTAGGGCACCTAAAAGAAAAGTATGATTTTTTTTTTTTGGTAGAAAATGTATTATTTTCCTTAAAAGCCACAAAAAAATCTACGTTTAATTTGCTGCCACTTCATGAAATTGCATCAGTAATGAAGCCGTCACATGCGTTGAATCCCCACTGTGAGCGGAGGCCTGAGTGCAGGAGGGAGAAACCCTTGTATCTTCAGCTTTAACAGACTCTAACTGACCGGATGTTTCCTGGTCATCGTCTTTGTCGTCGTGTTAATCGTCACATTGTGAATCTTGTTGATCGGCCGGTTTGTAGTCAGCAGATCCCTGGATGCTGTTTTCAGACTAACAGACTGTGATTTTTATGGAGCATGTGGAACTGTTGTTTAGTTTCATGTGTCGGTACAGTAACGATAATTTATGATTGTGGTGCCTGAGATAGTGACATGTTTACTTCTAAAACATGACGTAGAAGATCAGTGAAAAGACCTTAATATATTCAGCCCCCCCCCCCCCACCCCCCTCCTTGCCTTTAAACATGTGCAAACCAAACTATTCAACACTGGCAAGGCTGTTAAATCATGTCTGTTGATAGTAGATGGTATAAACATTACTGTTGTTATCAATGTTGAAAAGAAAGGAAACTAAATATACTGTAGAGGATGCCTGAATGAAAAAATAATATTACTATTGAGATGAAACAGTATTGTATGAAAATAAGTACAGTTTTTACTTATTTTTGTCATTTTAGAAATTTTATTGTCAGTCAGTTACATTTTAAATTGTTTGGTAGTGATGTATCGAGCTACCTTTTTTATTACTGGTACAGCAGAACACACAGAATAACTCACCTAGCACTCACGTGACTGTACTTCTTCTTTTCTAGAAAGTAGTTCCTGTTTCAAACACACACATTGCACACACACACACACACACACACACACACACACACACACACACACTCAGAATCAATACTCGGACCATACTGTGTTATTGGTACCCTGTACGTCTCATGCGTCACTTTCAGGTATGAATAATATGGATTTTGTCAAATCTATTAAAAACAAAACTGTTAAAGAGTCTGTCGTCTGTTTCTTGAGTTCAGGTGATGAGATGAGAGGCGGTTATGTGGATTCTCATGCGGACTAATTACAGGTTGTGGACTAATGTAACAGGAAGTGGAACAAATAAAAGTCTGTTCCTGGAATTACACAGAAAGTTGCATTCACACACTGATAAAGCAAAAGAAAAAAGTTTAAAAGGAGTAAAAAAAAAAAAAAAATTTAAATTGGGAGACACAATCTAAGAACAAAATAAACATCTAAAAGTTTCTTTCTTGAACACAGTGATTCTTCTAACTGACACGTCCTGTCCGGACCTTTCACAGCTCGTTGACGCTGTCACCTGGAAAAGAAACAAACTGTCATTCACCTTTAAACTACAAACACACCTGAAGTGGAGACGTCTCACTCATTGTTTGACCAGTTTTGAGGAAAAAATATGACGTTAGTGTCAACTTCGGGGGAAAAAAAACTTAATGGAAAAATTGAATCGTAACAAACGAGAAAAGTTGGGCCAAGTGAGTTTGGAAAACTCACGACAAAGCTACAGAGACAAAATGTTAGTTTATCTGTCCCTGTGAGCAGACTGGATTACTGATATATCAGTGTTATTGATTAGTTGCACCCGACATTATTGAAGTGTATCCTAATACAACACCAATGTACACATACATACATCAGAGGAGGTTTTGGTTTAGGAAACTCTAGGATGAAATCTTTTGTGTTTTCAGTGCTAAATTTCCTCTTTTCATCTCAGTGTTTTACTGGAGAGACAGTAAAACACTGTAACTGGATTTGATTCAGTCAGCTGAGGCTTCAAATTAACTTCAGCTGAACTGATGACCAACAACTCTCAACATATGGACGTGTGTGTATTGTTAGAAGACAAATTTAGTCCATGATTTATCCTTTAAACTCTAGAGCCGTGGTTCCAAACCTGTGGGCCAGACAGCTGTTCCAAGGGCCGACAAATCATTTGTAAATCACAGTACAGCATGGGTGAAGAGATGCAATATAAATAATGTTTTTAAATGTTTTAAAATGAAATAATCTTAATATAAAAAATGTTTCCTCTGCTTTCAGTTCAGTCCTGAATGTTCGATGGTTTTCCACATTGTTACGGGGTCATGATGGGGGTCGCCAACATGTTTGAGATTTTCAGGTCGGCCTGAGTTGGAACAGGTTGGGAACCACTGCTCCAGAGATCCAGTTTGTTTAAGTCAAGCTCAGTTTATAGATTTCAGCTGAAAGATGTCCAGCATGTTCAGGAGAAATAAAATGATACTTGTAATAGTTGTTTTTAACTTTAACTTGTCACAGCAGGAGAAGTTCAGATGTTACTTAAAAACATGAGCAATGACTTTCAGTGACAGTGAGGCAGCATGAACACCTTTATTCACACCTTTGCTTTTCTTACTGTGACGTGTTATCTGATAATTTGATATTTCTTTCGATTTATGCTTCAGATACACTGATGTACCTCTAATACTTTTTATATCAGATAAACAGCTGAAAGGAAATTAGTGAGAAATGTTACGTACTCTCTGCACAGGGGGATGTGTAGTCAGTTACGGCCTCATCACCTGCAAATGCAACAAAAAAAAAATCATTAGAAATACAGATGTGAGATGGTGAGAGAGGGAAATGACACAGACTGAGGCTTCAGTAAGTGATAAGACCCCTTCAGTTTAAACATTTTATTGTGAAAAGATGTTGATGAGTCTCTTACTTGTCTGGTAATAATCGTAGATTTTGACCACAGCTGGTTTCAGGTTCCTGACAGGCTGATCCTCCTCTAGTGTCACACTGTATATCTTTGCTTCATCCTTCTTCAGCTACACACACACACACACACACACACACACACACACACACACACACACACACACACAGAAAGAAGCTAATGAAATTAAGTTCGACTTTCCAATTCACTCACAACCTCCCTTACAAAGATAACCAATGACGCTCTGCTCAGGGACGCTGATATGAATGCAACAGAGCCTCTTACCCCGTCTAAGTAGATGTTGATGAATCCTTCGTCCACATCCACACGTTTCACTGAGGAGTCGCTCTTCAGCTGCAGCAGCACAGACACAGATAGTTAGAGAGTTATGGAGACTGACTGACTGACTGACTGACTGACTGACTGACTGACTGACTGACTGACTGACTGACCAGCTTCAGGGAGCTCTGATCCAGAATGTAGCCTGACAACAGTTTGATGTTGATGATCACCATGTTGGTTTCCTCTCTCCTGCCCTGGTACCTGCAAACACAACACACACCAACAGTCAAACACATCGCAGACACACACACTCGACTCACCTGAGCCGACGAGCCTCCCTGTGAATGTGCTTCTTTTTTTTCCTTTATAATCTAAAAGGTATTACATATTTAGTATAGTTTAATTTTTCTTTCTTGTTGTTTGCAAAATATGTTTTAATCCTGTTTAACTAAGTGTCGAACTCCGGGGCTGAAAAATGATGCTGTGTCAAAAGCTGCAGTTCCTCTAATGACCACTAGAGTCTGGCTCCAGCAGTGAGTCAGTCCCCACAGACGCCCATGTTCAAATGTCCAACTTTACAGCAGAAATAAACAAGTTTACAGCCTGGTACAGAAACTGTTCTGGTCTCTAGAGCTAATTTCCTCCTCCATGACGACTGTACAGGCTGAATTTTTATATAACTCACCTGTTTAAGTTTTGTTAAGGCTTAAAGTTCTGCATAATTGTGGGTGTGGCCTCTTTGATGACATGTGGGACAATGTGGTGTTTGCCACAAATCAGCAAAAACATGCAGTCAGCTCACTCTGATGTCCATCTTTATATACAGTGTGTTTATCACACAGTCCAGGCCACATGTATTTGGACAGTTTCACGCTGAAAGTTCCAAGTCTCAGCTTTAATTTGAGGATGTTTACATCAAACCTCAACGTTTCAACAGTCATCAGACATTTGGCCACTTTGTCTGAAGCCATGTGCATCTGTCCAATTACTTTTGACCACTAAACTTTGTGTGATATACGTTTGAAGGCCTGTATCACCCACACACTTCTTTCTATGTTCACGTAAACCTCCTCAAATTAAAGCTGAGACTTGGCCCTTTAATGTATTTAATGTAGTAGCTTTTATTTTGGTTCACACTGAATGTGCTGGAGCTCAGAGCCTGAAGAATGAAACGTGAAACTCTCCAAATACTTACAGTCTGGACTGAATCTGAAACTGAAAATCAGAAAAGAAAAAAGAGAATCACAATAGTTTGTAACGAGTTGTAGCTGGTGCAAACACAACACTGGTTTGTGTGAAGGTCATTTCAAAGTTTAAACTCATTATTTTAGCCTCATAATTAAACAGCTCATTTGTGTTGATGCAGCTACTTTTGGTTCAGTGTCGTATGAAACTATTCGCTGATGCAACCTGAGAAAGTTTTAGTTTATCTGGTCAAAGTCTCCACTGAAGTAAGAAAAATATAATCAACAATACGAACTATTGATCTGTGCTCGCACTGAAGTGTCAGTAAAAAGTACCTGACGTTAACGAAGAGGATGAGCTGCGGCCGGCTGGTGTTACACTTGGCCATGATGTTACTGGAGATGTTGAAGGCAGAGAAGTCCGGGGGAGGGGGGACGTTGTAATGCATGGAGATCTGTGGAGAGACGCAACATCGGCAACATCTGTTCATCCACAGTCAGTGTGAAGAGACACAGCGGACGAGTTCGCACCGTCTGTGCAGCTCACAGCTCAACACACTCGTGTGGTGTTTGATTTCAAACTGAAATATCAGGTGATGCTCTCACTCACTCGCTTCTCTACCTGCAGCAGGTACATGTTGTACGGTTTATTTAACAGCCTTTTATTCATATGTTGCTCTGCATTTTTTATTCTTCTGTTTTTTCACTTTTATTCCAGTTTACCATATTTTTATCTTCCATGTATTTTCTTTAAAGTCTTATCTTCGTGTCTCTTGATGTTTATTTCATATCTCATCTTAAAGCCTCTCATGTAAAACACTTTGACCTGTTGTTAAAAGGTGCTACACAAATAAATCTGCTCTGTCTGACGTGATAGTTGAGAATGACAGACATTCAGTGGTTGAAGTGTTTTGTTTGTACCTGAGCCAGCACACAGCTCTGTCCCTGGGCTGTGATTGTGTACTCTCCTGGGACCTCGCTCAGCTTCTCCTCCTGGTACAGCAGCCTGTTGCGCTGATCCACCATGAACTCTTTGTTCAGGCCTCCTAACGATGTCACCGTCACCGTCGTGCTGCCCTCCACACTGTAGGTGGCAGCTCCATACTTAGCCAGGGCCTGCAGGGCCACCACCGTGTCCTGAGCAGCAGGGAGGAGGTTAGGAGTGATGTCAGAGTCCATTCAGGGTTTGAGGTTTCACAGAAACCACCTGTGGGTGTGGTCTGTCCTACCTGTGTGGAAGAGAAGCCGCCGTACGGGTTCTGCTGCTGAGCAAGCCAGCGGACGATGCCAGAGGAGTAGTCCAGGCCAAACTCTGGCATGGCTGGACCGGAGAGCAGAGCCAGCAGCATGTAGGAGGTCATCTCCACCTCCAGGGAGTCCAGGCCTTTCCCAGAAGCCCCTGCTCTGTCCCAGTGACGGGTGCCTCCTGTCGGTCAGGAGAGTGGAATCATCCGTCAGTGGGTTAGCAGAGACATGTACATGTAGCTCTAGAGCCTGTGATTCAAACTGTAAAGAGGAGGTCTTCATGTTTCAGTTTTAGATGATGTTTCAGTTGCCAATTTCCCTTGATTTTCTACATTTATAAAATCAACAGCCAAGCTAAAGCTCTTACAAACCTTTTTTCTTTTTTATCAAAAAAGGGCAAACAATGTGACCCAAGGTCATTTCTGTAGCTACAATTTACAGATGTCCCCTAAACACCTCACATGCAGACAATAGTCACTACAATTTACTGGTGTTCACTAAATGCATCACATGATGGCTGTCAGCAGACACTACAATTTACCGACGTCCCTAAACATACTTCAACATCTTCAATTGACACTTCAGCTCCATTCAGTGCTTACACTTCAACATGCTTCAGTACCTCAGTGTTTGTAAATCGATGCCACTTCAGCAGTTTCAGCATTTCAACTATTTCACGTTTCAGCATCAGATTTTTAATAGCATTTGTAAATTTTCTTCATAAAAGGATTTTTTCTGTGTCAGAGCTCGTGCAGCTTGACGGCTGCAGTAAATGATGGTTTCCCTGTCTCACCTTGTGTGTTGGACTTCTGGTGCAGGTAAGTGATGAGTTTGCTCCTCATCTCCTCGTCTCCAGCCAGAGTGAAGGTGTACGACAGCAGGGCGGTGGTGTATAGGTTGTCCAGCTGGCCGGCCACAGCTTCCTTCAGACACTGCAGACACTTCTGGACGACAGGATCCTGTCAGAAACCAAGCAAAGCAGAGATGAGACTGTGCAGGAGCATAAATGAGAGGCAGAGATCTCTAACAGCTCAAACAATGAATGGACCAATTTCCGTGGAGGCTTTTAAAACTTGGAGGATGTTTGCTGTGCAACTTTGTTAGCAATTCTCACTGACAAATGCAGCCACTGAGACACACTGTTTAAAGCTGCACAGACAGTAAGGAACACATGCTGACATCTCGTCGAGGCAGTGGAGCGAGATAAAATATGACTCCGTGCTCCCCTAACTTTCACCTCCTGCCTACAAATAAGCATTTGTAGAAAATGATGTGGTATAAAAAACACTGCATTTATTTAACATAAATATTGTTTGCAGAAAGTTAGTGGCACAGGCAGTAAGTCTACCATGGCAGGCCAAGGGTTCATCGCTTCAACACCTCACAGCAGCAGCAACAAGACGTCATCTGAGTCTGAGATGAACCTGGAAGGCTGAAAAGCAGGAGAGCGATGGCAGACTCACCGTGGCGTTGGCATCCAGCTCAAGCATGGCGGCGGTGATGTAGGCCGTCAGGGACACGTCATCGCTCACTCCTCCCTTGTGGAAACACAGGGGCATGGTGGGAGGGTCAGTGAAGAGGCAGCACAGCGTCACACTTTCAGGTTCACCTGATGCTTTTCTTTCACTCATTAAACTGGAAAACTTGACAAAACGTACAAGCTGCGGTGGTTTATGTTACAACTGAATAATATTTCAGTTAGTTTGTTGTCAGCAGGATTACACAAGAAGTACTGAACCAACTGACTCATTAAAGTTTGGGCAGATCTAGATCCTTTACTGTGAATTGAGTCTGGTGTGTGTCGTTTGACACTGGCCTTGGTGGAGGTCTGTGCTCTGTTTATTTTAGTTATCAGGAAATCTGCACAATCCACAGAATCTGATCCTGATCCTCACTGAGCTCATTCTGTGATTTTGTTTTATAGGAAAAATGTATTGAAACTATATAAAATCCTATAAAATGCCTTCATTACCTTCATGCCGTTGTGGAAGAGTTTCCCAACAGATCGGATGCAGCCATCAGGTCGCTGGTGTCTTGACAGCCACCTCCTCGCATCTTTAATGTGACTGGGATTCACAAAAATGTATGGTCTTGCCCCGCCGAAGGACTTCATCACAAAAGAGGTCAGCCTACAAGAACACACACCACACGCACACACTTTTTCAGAGAATAAATCTAGCTATGTGTGCCTGTGTTGGTAACCCCACAATGAACCCAGCTCCAGGACAATTACATAACAGCCTCCTACCACACTACCACAGAGCATTTGGCCTGAGCTGCATCTACAACAGCTCAGTCTTATTCCTCTGAGCTACATGTAAACCCAGCAGAGTGAAGACAGCTGGAGCAGAGAGGCAGCAAACGTCCTCTGGAAAGTTAAATATCCACTTCCCATATGTCTGGATAATGGATTCATGGATTCTCATTAATCAGAAATACATCACACTACACATATTGTATTGTACCACAGTAAATCAAAAGGGAAAAAAATCAAATAATAAAAACTGCATTATTTTCATGGCCACTTGGGGGCAGCAGAATAAGCTGTAAACACAACACTGACCTTATAGAGTTCAACATGTTAGCAAACAATTCTTTATTCACACTCTCAGCAGACACAGAGCAACGTAATCAACCAACTCAAGTCAAGCAAAGATGTGTGACTTTTTTCCTGTTTCACATTATTATTTCTGTTACTATAAACATTTTATTAGCACAGATTTCAAATCGCATTAATTATTTGTGGCTATTTAGCCGCAGCATGAACAAGCTGACTAAAAAAAGACAAACCACTAACATATAATGTTCTCCCCTTATAGAGACTCAACATTAGCCATCATTTGAAGTCCTGGTTCTGACTTCATGACGATTGTACAATATTCCATCAACGTCTGAGAAAAAATATCAGACTGGATAGCTAGCAAGGTCCACTAGCTAGTCACTAATTTCCCTCTACAGTTTGGCAGCTAAATGCCGTTTATTAGCCTGGAGTCTGTTATTTGGCTGTCGCCATCTTGGTTTTTTGAAACCAAGAAACCATATTTGTATGAAAAGGTGGAGCTGAGGAGGAGTGAGGGGTGGATCCGACCTGCTCTGTGCTCTATCCTGATTGTGTGGTACAATCCGTCAATACCCTGCTTTATGGTCTATTTTACTCTAAATGGACCATAATTTAAAAAATGAACATTGTGTTGGGAAAACATCAGGAAAATATTTACAAAGGTAATAAATAAAGTGAGAGGTGGAGACATTTTCCCATAGACTTCAATACAATCTGACTTGCAACCAGTGGAGTCGACCCCTGATGGTCAGTAGATAGATGCAGGTTCAAGGCTCTTACACTCTGGCTTCACTTTTCACACTCATATACAGGCTAAGGTTCACACCTACAGGCAGTTTAGAGTTGCCAATTAACCTGCACGTCTTTGGGTTGTGGGAGGAGGCCGGAGCACCCACAGAAAACCCACATGAGAACATGCAGACTCTGGCCCGCATGTTTGAATCCAGAACCTTCTGCCGTGAGGTGACAGTGAGTAACCACTGCACCACCGTGCAAATTTGTTCAAACTTAGTAAGTAAAACTTCCGAACTTCTCCATCTCTGCACACAGTGATTTCCAGACAAACAACATCCTGAAGGATTTTCTAATGTAATCGAACACTTGAGAGCCCTAGTTTCTCCCAGCCACAAACACACACCCACACACAAACACACCAACTGCCAAACTGCCCAGCACCCTTTCAAAAGCAGCAGAGGGTTTGTTAAATCCCCCGAGGGACTGCAGTGCTTTAAGCCCATTAAATGAAAATATTAATATTTTCTGGCAGGTTCCTCATAAAGTAAATTATTAGGATGGTTGCTGATGCCAAACGGCAGAGAGGACACACTGTGTGTTTGTGTGTGTCCAACTCCCACTATACGTCTTTATTCTCTCGTCAAATGAAGTGTGAGATTTGAGCTGAAAATATTCAGTTTATGTTTTGTGGATAAATGTTTGAAAATGTTCTGTAACTATTAACGTAACTGCAGAGTTTCCCTGTGTTTTATAATCATGAGCTGATTCTTTATTACTTTAGTGTTTATTGTCTTCAAAAGGTTGTAGCTGACAGGTGTGAACACAGACAGTGGGAGGGATACCTGCCTCCTTCTTTACACTAAACCTAGTCTGTTGTTATTCGTGTTAATATTATTAGTATGTTGGATTTTTATGAAACTAAAATTAATGTTAACTTCTCATTTAAAAGAACCTAAAATGTAATGAAAGATTTATACAGCAGTATAATAGGCACACAGCACACACACACTGCCTATCACACACATGCAGAACGTGCTGTAGTGTTTCTCATTCGTCCCCTGGACTAAATTTGTCCAACACAGTTTCATAATGAACCCAAAACTTATTTACATTTCTCATAATGATAAAAAGAGCTGCTGCTGGTGTGTCAGGACTGGATTCATTGGTCATTTTCAATATTTAATCATCTCACCACAAGTAGCCTATATTCTGATTCTGTGAAACACTGCACCATTAGAACAGAAATCCACAGGTGCAAACACACCTGACTTTTAAAGGGAATGGGAAATAGCACTCCGATTGGTTTATAATACATTACGCCCAAAACACTCCCATAATTAATTAGTTTGAACCACGCAGCTGTTTTTACAGTGTTATGGCTGACATGGACACGCCTAAAGCACTTGCTGTTAAATGTTTTTAAAAAAGAAAGTAATTATAATTTCATAATGTGTGTTAATGTTGTGACGTGTGTCACTGGTGTGATAATTTCAATATAGAACAAAAAATATTCTACAGGTATATATTAGTTAAATTATTGTAATAGTTTGATTATAACTGATGGAGCACCAGTTCCTGTATGTTCATACATCAGTGTCTGGATCTTTACTGACCAGGTGTTTCCAGAATCATCACTCTTCCCAAAGGCGCTGTAGGAACCGTCGTCGTGCTTATAGGTGAGCTCCCTCTGATATCCTGCAACACACACACACACACACACACACACACACACACACACACACACACACACACACACACACACACACACACACACACACACACAGAGCTGTGTCAGATTTACAAAAATGTTTGTTTTGTCTTTTCATGTGAAGCACTCGGAGCATTACATTTCTTTGTTGTAAAACACTTTGAGCTGCATTTCTTGTATGAAAGGTGATATACAAATTAAGGTTATAATAATAACTATTATTATTATTATTATTATTATTATTATTATTATTATTATTATTATTATTATTATTATTAACGCCCATTTAGCATTAAACTAGTTATTCTCAGTTGCTGGTTAAAATGACTCCAGTGAAATGTCAGACTCAGACCGACACAGTGATGGAGGTTAAACCCACGTCTATCTGTAGGGGTCAACCCACTTCAGCTGACCCTCTATCTCGACCCCCCTCTCGACTGTGGTTGGACACGGGTCAGACACTGCCCTGCTTTCATGAACTGCTGTTGTTACCAGGAATGAAATTCTGTGATACTGATGCTTAAATGTATGAGAGAGAGAATAAAATAGAAAGCATACACGATCAAGTGGTGTGAGAGAGAAAGAGCGGTCATGAGATGCGTCCTTGAATTTTTGTTACAATAATTCATCAAATCAGATCCATCGTTCTCAGTGGTTTGTTTTGGGAGTCGTACGTTCAGACCCGTCCTGGACGGGAAGACACACTAACTGATTCAGAGTCAGTCCTGAGGCCTCACCGCTTTCCAGGAAGCGCATGGCCCTGTCCTGAATCTCCTGGGTCAGCTGACCAGTGCTTTTCAGGTAGTTGAGGATGAAGATGTTGGGAGCAAAAAGCACCATGTTCTGCTCCCCACAGCCGTACGGCATGGCCAGGAGCTTGTCCAGATTCTTCATGGCCCGGCCCATCAGATCACCTGCAGGAGCCAAAAACAAGAGAGTTGAAAACAGAATCTGAGAATCTGAGTTTCTACTTGTCAGAGAGGAAGAATCCTGTTACTGACCCAGAACGGAGACCGAGGCTCTGGCTGATCCAGCCACAAACATCTCAGGCATCAGGAGAGAGATTTTCTTGTCCACCGGCCCCTCTGATGACACACAGGTAAAAAGAAATGAGCTCACTTTAAATACTTCATTTCTCTTCAGGTAAAAATCGATAGAACAGAATATTTCCACGTGTTTTATTACCAATCTACCTGTCGTTGAGGTTATCAAATGTTTCATCTTTTATTTTGCTCTTGTTTAACTTTATAAACATTTTAGCAAAAAAACAACTCTTATTCATGTTATTTCACCCTCAAAAGAAAGAAAAATTGACTAAAAATGACTTAATGCTGCCTGTGTTACAAAGTACTTGATAAAGGCAGCAGTAAAATAAAAGATAATATAAATTGATTCAATATATCTATTATTCTGAAATTAAATGAAATGCAGTCAGGTAGGAAAAAAGCATCAATACTCATGATTAATTAAGTGACAAATTAAGACATTTACTGAGGGATAATTTCAATATAAAGATTATCAAAATAAAATTTTCTTTTTGTAGGTGAATAAAAATCTTTTTCTAAAAACTTCACAGATGTGACAGTCGAACTGCACCTCACGTGGATAATTACTACAACCATCCATTTAACACTGACAAACAAAAATGCAGCTCAACAATAATGAGCAGCTGGTGAGGATCCATCTGCACTGAACATCTGTGAGAACTTTGACCTTTGACCCTGACACAGGCCTCCATGACAGGATGACATTAGCAGATGTATTTATCTGGTGTCCTAGTTTTCTGTGACGGCCGTTCACCCCGAGGCTTAGATAACTGCTGCTGATGCTCAGGTTGTTTGTGAACGCTCACCTGCCGGACACAGGAGGGCATTGTGGCTGACCATCTGCGGCGTCCCCTCGGCCTTGTGGAGAGAGACAAAGGAAACGATATTGAATGAAACAATGTTGAGATGCTGGGAATCGTTGTCTGCAGCATCACAAATGATACAGGGTCAGACAACATAGCGTCTGTCAGACTTCTTGACTTTGGCACATTAAAAAAGTGTTTTAATATATTGAAGAGATTGAAGTTCATTTCTTCAAGTGTTTTAAAGAAGAAGATGAATCCTGCTCAATCCTGACAGGTCTTAACAGCTGAGCTGATGATATGAAATAACTGTGTCTTTTTCTAATAAACCCAGTTTGGTCAACAGGTATGAGCTTCTGAATAATGTTGTCTACATTACATTACAGTACATTTGAGTTTGCTTGTACCTTGTTGTCTGCAGTTAAAGTCAGGGGTCTAAACATGAGTCACATGTTTGTTTGTCTTTACCAGGTTTCAGAAGCAGCACTGACTGAAAATTCAGTGATTCTGTAACCATGTTTGTGAGGGGAGGGGCCAGTTCACTGAGTTCACTGAGACCCATGATGAAGACTGCTTTTCGCCGGGTTCATTTATCAGGTAACACAGGACATTGTTGGGATGAGGTCTCGGCCTCCTGCGCTTGCACATGATGATGTCCAGGCATACAGACCGTTTCTGGCGGCCATTCAAAATTTGTAGAACCATAGTTACATCAGTGACTCATTTTGTAACAAACCTACGGTGGCCCTGAGAACTCAACACGCTGCAACTTAAGAAACACAAGCAAATAGGCAAAACAAATTCAGAAAACATCTTCAGCAATTTGACAACACGTGCTGCAAATATTCACAACACAAAGGAAGTGTTTCCAGGGGACACTAAAAAGTGATGAACCTGCTGGGAAGTTAAAAGCTTTGAACAACAAGTGCACATGGATGTAATATGGTACATGTATTATAATGCATCCATGCAAATACGTCCTGGGTGGGTTTTGTGTTAAGTTATTTATTACAGTAGCAACAGGAAAGTCAGGGAGAGAGAGAGGATGACATTCAGGAAAAAGCCACGGGTCGTGGCCAATATTATTATTATTATTATTATTATTTTACTCCGAGCTTCAAAATGACTCTCCAGAAACCTGCGGGTGACGTCATGGAGGCTACGTCCATCTTTATTTACGTCTGAAGTGTCACTGACCTCCACCAGCAGGGTGCGGATCACTGTGTCAATCTGGCCCACATCTGGGACGATGGCCACCTCGTTCCCACATAGTACATCAGTCCTCAGGGCCTCGGCGCTGACCTTCAGGTCCACCTTACCTGTGTGCACACAAACATACTCTTATTCTGAAAGCGGGGCTGTATTGATCACTGCTCTGTCGCCCTGTCACACAGTCACATTGTGCATACGGAGGCAAAACAGCTTCCTATCTGCTTCATTATACTCCCTCTTCCTCCATCCCTCCTCCCTGTGTTTTACTTCCTCCCCCTGTTTCCTATCTTATTTGCCCTCATTAATCCCTATTTGTTGCCTTATTATACTACCTCTCTCCCACACGCCTCCATCTCCCACACCCTCCCTCCTTCCCCTCGCAGCCCTCAATCCTTCACACGGAGGACAAGTACAGATCACCCCCCGAGGGAGAGGTTTCTGAGTGTTTCGTCAGAGATACTACCTGACTTGTTAGTACAAGTGATTGTCAGCATTCCTCTAAGGGGGAGTTAGAGGAGTGCAATTTGACATTCATAAGAGCCTCATCTCTATCCCAGCTGATGGAGGCTGATGGAAATCCTCTGCCTTCAGAGCAGGCGGCGTAACAGCAACAGACGCCTTTCTCTGCTTCCAGCAGTGCAGACGCAACAGCTGTCAGTGGCTCTAATAGAGATTAATTAGCTTGTTCTGTCTCATCTTTGTCACTGAGAGTATATAAAATTGTATGAGACTTAACAAACTACATCAGTATTTAATAGTAAAGATGTGAAATCTGCATCATATTATTGGTAAAGATAATAACAGTCAGTTGGAAAATGTCTCTGTGCTAATGAGGAGGCAGGAAGACCAGAGGTGAGACAGTTTTCAATCAATTTTAAAAAGGACACCAAGACATAACCAAGATATTATTGGACTGAATCTAGATGGTGTTGTGTACAGATAATAACTAAATTAGACAGTTGAAAAAAATCCTTTGAGATTCTTATCTGAGGTTGAAAAGCATCTAAAAGAGCATTCAGAGATTTAAAAAGGCCCAAACACTACTACTCATGCCTTCATTTCAAGCCAACTCAATGACTGTAACGCACTTTTACTAAATAAAAAAGGTAAAAATAATATACATTTTACTACAAATAAGTATTAAATACAAATATAAAAAGAGGCATAAAATAGAAATATTAAGTATTGTGAAAGTAGTATAGTATAGTATTTGAGTGATTGTATTTTCCATCACTCATAGCTTTCAAACCAATCTGCACTCAGCCAAATTACCACAGAGCAATAACATCACTTAAAGCAAAATCATTATGTTAATTAAAATGAATGACCTAGTTCAAGTCTCTAAATGTTTGATTTTGACACTGTGGTGAAAAGAGACAGCACGGTTTGGAAAATGGTCTCCAGTCTGTGTGATTTCTGGTAAATTGGATTGAAAAATGCAAAAACACTGACATCCATTAAAGTTCCTGTTGAAACTCTAAAGTTCTGAAAATAATTCAGCTTTTCCCACAAACCACTGAAGGAATCTAACAGTTCAGGTGTGTAACAACTGACATACTGTATATTATTTGCAGTAAAATGTAAAAAAAATATTATTATTATTTGTAAATTGAAAGGACACGAGCCTACATTATCTCTGCTCAGTTATCTATTAATACCGAGAGCAGTTGGAGTCACGATCCATGAGAAGGTCCTGCTCTCCTCTCCACACAGACACACACTGTACTGGCAGCCATCACAGTCTCTGAAGGTGTAGTTCTCTGAATCAGCCAGTGTGACCTTCACCTGCAAACAGGAAATAAAATACAAAACATCCTCAGCCTTAGAAATAAAAATATTACAAATATGTAAAGCATACGTGTATATATGTAATTTATCCCGTGTCTCTAATTATTAAAATGTTAAACAAGTCAAATGAATCAAACCCACAGTCATTTTTCCATCTGTCATCTGTGTTTTAAATATTTACCATCATGCATTTGGAGAGGTAGTTGAAGACAGTGGCTTTAAGAGTAAAGACCTCCCCTCGGATGACAGAGTAGGGCAAAGTGAGACTGACAAAGAACGGCTGGAAGGCAGTCAGTCCCACATTAGGCGACACGCCAAAGCCAACAGAGGAGACACAGAAAGCTCCGGCTACCCATTTAGTGATGGTGTCAGGGACCGTCTTCTCCACATCCAGTGACCCACTGTCTCTGTACAAACATACAAGCAGCCATATTAAAAACTTCAACAGCACAGAGACTGGAAACATGAATATGCTCAAAACATTTCATGACAATCTGTGATCATGCGTGATGAGTTATCTTGTGATTTGGCCTGAGGGGGAGAGAGAGCTCCATTCACTGCACAGTAAATATTGTAATGTGCCTGCTCTTCATTCATATATAGACATGACTCCTCCTGTTTTCTGTCTTTGGTGGTGGACGGGAACTTTACTCCTGCACCACCTGGGCACCAAAAAACAACTTGCGCCAAGACTCTAAAAAGACTGACTATTTTTCTGAGTGATCCAATAGATATATAGCAGATTTCAGGTAAACACTCAGAGAAACCAAATCCTGCAAGGTTGGATGGTGGGTACAGGTGGGCGGGGCTTGGGAGTGAGAGTCGTGACTCCTTTGTTGTGACATCACAAAGTTCCAGAAGTCCTGACGGCTGGTTTTAAGGCTCAGTTTCTGAATACAGGCTGTGTGCATTTCTCTGTGGACTGAGGCTTTGATACTTTCACAGTATTAATATAGAACCTAGACCTGCTTTATAATCACAAACACCGGGACATCTCACTTCATACAATATGGGACCTTTCAGCAGGTATAATGTTTAGCATGTTCACAATCATAGTTTAGCATGTTAGCATGCTGGGAAAACATCCTGTCGTTGTCGAGACATTCAGTCAAAAACACAAATGTTAATTTCATGGTGGTGTTAAAAGAAAAATCACAAGATCATCAAAATCATTTGAATGCTTTGTGCAGAAACCATGAATGTCTGTACAAAATTTCATGCATCCAGTCCATCTATTCATTCAATAGTTGTTGAGATATTTTAGCGGTGGACCAACCACCAAACCAACCTTTCCATCTTATAACAAAAATTTTAACCTGATGGTTACAAGTCAGAGAAAAGCCAGAGAAAGTCTGGCTTTTCTGTGAGGAAAAGCCTGAAATATCTCATCAACTATTGGAAATTTTATACAAAGTGCTGTAACAACAACATCCTTATAACCATACTGCTACAGTGGCAGAAAGAGCTCCTCGTGGTACATCATGTCGTCAAAACAAGATACATGTATTAACAGTAAAACCAACATTTAAAGGCCAATTAGCTTCTTACTGTGAGTGATGGGCTCCAGTACAACACAATATTTTCTGCCAAAGTTAGAAGTGTTTGGCTGTTGCACACACGAGATTTCTGTATTAGCTTTTTATTTCTGTGCTCTTCTCACATGACAGGACTCAGTTGAAAATATGTGATGTTACATAAACCCATAAACCAGTCTGGATTTAACATTTGTATCAAAATTATCCGTGGGTCTGACAAAACAGGATGACACATGCAGCAGCAAGAAAAACTAAATGAACCTTTTGGAATCAACTTAATTAATGTTTAAGTTTGTTACAATAATGAACAAACAATATATTTTATCTAATAACTCCCAAATCATTGTATTGGTCTTGTTCATTTTGAAAACATTCAAACATTCACAGTGTAGCGAGAATAAATACATGAACCCGTCTACTGGCGCCATTTTGGCAGTGCTTGACCCCGCCGAACTCCCAGCTAATCAAACTAGAATTAATGTCTTGTGGTTGTACGCCTCTGCGACTCAGACTAGTTTCAGATTACTTCCCTGTTTATCCTGATTCATATAAAATAATAACTATTTTGTCATAATTACTGTGTGAAGTCTTGAGTGATGGCTAAAAAACTCCTTGAGTCCAAGCGAATGTTTGTGCCAAGTTTAAAGAAATTCCGTCGCGACGTTACTGAGATATCGTGGCCTCGAGAACGGGATGGACGTATGACGGACAACCTGAAAACAATACAGCTCCAGCCGTGGCTGTCGCTGGCACGGAGGCATAAAAATGGGCAAAGTGGTGGGGTGTGTGTGAAGCAGAGACTTCGGTCACTGATGCTCAGTTTGAGGTTATTGGAGCCAAAAGGAGGTTCAACCAGTTATTAAAGCCAAGGGTTCACTTACTGTGAATGTTTAATGGTTGTTATTAGGTTAAGCACATTGTAAATCAACTCATTCCAAAGGGTTCACATACTTTTTCTTGCAACTGCATGAGTGTCACCGAGGCCTCTGGAAAACTGCAGTGAACATTGTCAATATATTATATATTACAGCCTTTTAAAGACTAAACAGTTAATCAATTCGAAATAAAAAAAAAACCAAAAAAAAGATATGTGAAACTTCAGACGCGTGTCCAAAATGCACACACGTCTGAAAATAGGAAATGTAAATGTTTTGATCCTTTTCATAGTGTATATCATTATTACCCCACAGTAACTAGGTCCCAGATCCAGGTCTCAGGGAAGAATGTCCTGACGGTTTCCTTCTTCTCCTCATCTTTACCTTTCAGCACAGCCCCTGAACTCTGTGGCATCATGTTGAAGGCCATGGGGACAGGAGAGTCTACGAAATCTAGGAACACATGGACAGGAAAAAAAAAAAATTTAATCGCACAACAAAACTTACCCAAGAGAAACCAGCTCCCAGATCCAGGTCTCGGGGAAGTATGTTCTAATAGTCTCCTTGGGCTTTGGAAGTTGATCTTCAGAAAAACTGGTGCGGTCCTCCATAGGATGTATTTCTCCAGATTTCGAGAGGCTGTATGATACCTCTAAATATAGTTCACAGTATAATGGTAGTTTCTTGTTTTGGGGCCAGTATCAATGGACAGTGGAATGGACAGTCAATGTAAAATACAAGCGGTATATAATAAAACATACCCATATCATAATAATATGATTGATATGCCAAGTCATGGCAGTTGTAAGGTTTTTTCACATCAGAGTTGGTCACAATTTTGATCCCAATGTCCTAGAAAGGGAGAGAGAGAGAGAGAGAGCGATGACACACAAGATAAAACAGAAGACAATGCTTCATGAATATCTAATTACCCAGGCAGATAAAGACAGACAAAGATGGAAATAAAAAGAGATAATAAAGACAGAAAGAGAGAGAGAGAGAGAGAGCGAGAGATACAAAGAGATGGGTGTAGATGGAGATGAACAGAGAGAGAGTTGGATAGACAGAGTATGAGAAAGGAATAGAGAGCGAAATGGAAAAGAGATACAAATAGTTAAAGACAGAAAAATAGAGATAAACAAATAGCAATAGATAGAATAGAAATCGAAATATAATGTGATAGACAAATAGAGATAAAGAACTAGAGATCAACAGACAGAGATACAGCTCAATAAACAGACAGATCTCTCATTATGATATAGCCTGTAGCCTGTTCTTTACTAGCCAATCAAAATGATCCAATTTTCTACTTTAAAGATGCTGTAGACGTCATTCTTCTGATTGGTTGGCCCGAAGTAGACTGAGCGCGCTGCTCGACCAGCTGCCTGGGTGTCGGGCACAATCTCCACCTCCAGTTCGGGTGTGGCTTCGGGTTCAGGTTCGGGTTCGGGTTCGGGTTCGACCTCCGGCTCTGGCAAAGGCAGCGGGAAGCAGGGATACGGCTCAAAGTCCTCGACGTCGTGGGTGTATCCCGACAGCTTCTGTAAAGGCAGCTGGCTGTACACCTGCACAAACACAGAGTGATGGAGGGCCACGCAATGATGATGTGAAAACTGAAAAATGTTTCAAAACCTGCAGCAGCTCGGAGTCTCACCTACTGTTGAACAAATTAGCTGAGACAAAACTTTACTGTCTGAAAGCTGTTTGAGAGGCTTCTGCACTCATGTTTAAACACTAACGCAGATGTAACTCCAGTCATAAATTAGCTCAGTACAATTATTAATCCCTGTGCATCAGTGGACACCTTCAAATATGAAGAAGTGAGAATTCACAAGGGCTAAAGATAAATCAAGTGCAGCTGCAAGACTGAAAATTGTGCCATTCTTCCAAAGATGTTTAGGCTGCTGTTTAATCCTTCTGGCTCAAGGTATCTTATACGGAACTGGAGAACAAGGAACACATCTTTGCAAATGGCATTAAATGGGAGCCTAATCTACCAGGAATATACAGCATGTAAAATGTACTGTATGCAGAAGAGATGACAGGAAAGCCACAGAGCAGCTGTGTTCACACTGTGGTTTGTGGGTAAGTCACCATTTCCACTTTTCCCATCTCTGGAATCAAAGCATTATTCTGTTTGTGACGCAAACGTGATGTTACAGTGCTGGTGCAGGTACAGATGTTAACGCGGGTAAAAGAGGATCAGTGCCGTACGTAGTCAACAGTGAGCTCCTGCTCCGACTGCAGCAGGAGGACGCTCTGGTCGATGGCTCTGACAGAGCACATGGAGCCTGGCTGAGCCTGGAGACTCAGCGTGGTCTTCTCCGCTGGAAGCTTCTGGACGGAGGAGAACTTCAGAGACACCTACACAGGACACAAAGAGATGGAGAGTCATTAGTTTGGGAGCAGATTAGATGACGTTTATCCCTCTGTAAAAATAATCTAGAATGCATATGTTTCCGTATTTCAGTATATATCAAAAAGGTGTTTTGCAGTCTAGGATTCATTTAATAATCTACCTTGTTGTTGAGGCAGAGCTGAATGGGGAAGTCCTTGCTGTCGGCCACAGCTTCTCCACTGGGCATCACAGTGTAAACTACCACCTGGGCAAATGGTGCCAGGTCTGTCACCCGTTGGAGCGACACGGACAACTCCCCTTTGTTCACTAAGGCGGGAAACACAGAGACGAAGGGATGTGACACGTGACAGGACAACATAATCAAAACACAAATAACAGACTTTCTGATTCTGGTGACCAAACTATATTATACTAAAACTATATTATAACTATAACTATTCTTTACTGAACACGGGTCAGTCCTCCTCTCAACACTCTCCATCTTTCCCAACCCAGTCGTGACATAACGTCATCTTTTAAGGCGAATTTGATCACAAACAGTTGCCTGTGTACAAACCACTGATTTTTGCCTCTTTAAAAATGAATCACAAATATATAATTTTATTACAAAGCCTCTGTAAAATTGTAGTAAATTGTGTATTTGTTGTATTTTCAGCTGTGGATTTGGTCGCACCAGATCAATTTTTAAATTATTTTTTATTTTTTTCAGTGAGGGGATGGTGTATGTGGGGCTTACGATAGAAACTACAGCAGGCAAGTAAATTTGGCTTCAGATTTAAGAAACTGATCGATAAAAATACCTATTATACATTTGACTGATTTATTGAACTGCTGTTATTTTTTCTTATCACACATCTCATGACATGAGGTCTGTCAAGTCAGCAATGGGACCTTTGGAACTTCCTGTCAGAACTTTTCATAGTAAAAGCTAAAAGCTTGTTTGAATTTAAGAATTGCAGAAAAAAAAGAACTTTCTTGTGCTTTTATTTTGTAGACAAGATAAACAAACAAAATTTGCTAAAGAGGAAGTGATTCAGTGGGTAACTGTTTCATTCACTCTCAACATGGATAATAAGAATCTTCAGGTGGGGGAAGATTTTCTGTTTCTACCTAAGCTACAGCTGAATGTGAGGCTGTCAGTTCAATATTGTAAGATTAGAAAAAAAAAAATCAGATTATCAAAATAATCTGGTGGCCAGATATTATTGCTGGTGGGCCAGTTTTGGCCCGCAGGCCACCAGTTTCCAAACACTGAACTGTGGTAATGAAGGAACAGTAGGTCATAGGTTGTACCTGTTCCTTTTTTAACAGCCACTGGGACACGGCCGTGCTGCACGATTCCACCTCTGGACATCACCTGCAAAGAAAGACAACACATCCAAAGACATTTATTAATGTGGGTTTTAAATATAAAAAAGGGGAAATATTATGGAATCAATTTTTCCACACCTAGTGTAAACATTACACAATTAAGTCCACCTCTTTTCTGCACAAGCCTGTGGATTGGATTTTATCTTATTGCCTCACTGACCACAGGAGTGAGGGTCCCCTGCACAGCACCAGATGGATGTTAAAGTACTGAGTAGCTCATAATCTGTCACACATACCAGGAAGAAGAAGTCAAGGACTTCCTGTCCCTTGTTTAGCTCCTCCCCCTGGATGACGTACTGAGCGCGCACAGTGGCATCTTCGTCACAGGCAATCTTCTCGCTGACCTGCATGAGCTTCAGAAAGCTGCTGCTCTTGGAGTAAAAAGCTGTGACGTGGTGGTGGGCCGACCTGTACTCTGGTCTACGCACATTCGGCACATATGGTTCATTCTCATTCGTCGTCTTTGAGCTGGCCTGTTGACATGACAGTGGCAGGTCAAAGGTCAAATTCACACTCAGTTATCAACCAATTCTCAACCAACTTGTTTAATCAGACTATAGACCTGTGTGAGCCATGTGATGAATATGATGAACCTTTCTTTAATTAGATATTGATTGTAAAATTGATACTGAACTGATAGCTAATGGAAGCCCCCAAACTGAACTGAATGTCCAGAAATTAACAAGTCCCAGGGAAGAGAATAGAATAACCACAAAAGAGCAGTAACCAACCTTCAGATGAATAAAGTCCTTCCAGAGGGAGGTGTCCAGAGAAAACAAAGCCATGCCTTTCTTGTCCGTAGTGAGGGTCACATTTTGTGACTCACCGGCAACCAGGTACACTGGCTCATCTGCGACAGGTTTATTGTCTGGACCAACCATCTTTACCTGCAAACAAGTCAAAAAGTAGAATCTAACCCGCTGCACACTTTCAAGATGCATCAAGGCTCAAAATTCATCATTCCCCAACATACTAATGATTTTGTCCCTCCCCAGCATTTCCAGAAGGACTAAAATATAAACTTTGTGTTGGTGGTCTTTAAGTTTGAGGCTAAAAGGTTTTTTCTCTCTCTGGGAGCTTAAATGTGTTCAGAAATATCAATGGACAGGAGAAAAGCTAAGGGTTCATCCTCTGGATCTCACGGAAGCGATCTGTGCTACAGATATCTGTCTGTTATTGATATCAATACTTATCTTGATATTTCACATGCACCACTGGAAATTGTCCTGGTGGGGGCCCTCAAACAAGGGTTGTTTAAATTATTAGACTCAACCTCTGGGGACCACCAATATTCACAACACATTTCATGGTTATCTGTCTATCAACTGTCAAGCTACCTTGTTACTGATGTGGTTAAGAATAAATTTTGATGTGCTGGTGGCACTAGAGTTAATGTTAGGGGCCACCAAAAATATGAGGATTCATCTTCTGGGGACGCTAAATAAGAACACCTTTTTTCATTATTTTGTGCCCATCAGGGGGGGATGGTGCAGTTATTTTGAGCATCCAGGTAAATTCAGGAGTAAAAGTCCAGCTCCTTTTCTACATAGATGACATGAATGGCCATGAAACTCTCCAACTATGTGGTCAGTACAAAAGATGAGCAACTACATTCGGAAACATTTGGTTTTAGGAGACGAAGAGTAAAAGCTTGTGTACGTACAAAACTTAGGAAATAAGATAACAATGACTCCCAAGGAGCGTTCCAGTGAGAAACAATCAGCAAGGTTAAACTCAACCTCACATGAGGAAGAGTCATGAGACCCCAATGATCAACAGGATTCATCCTGTTGGGACCCTGAATGACAAATGAATCCAATATTTGTTGATATTTCAGTCTGGACTTAACTAATGGGCTGTCCAATTGACATTGAACATGACCTCATGAACCTCAACATTGGCATGGATAAAAAGAAATATGAGTCTCTGTGTATAGCTCCCGGACTGATTACCTTTCCCTCGAACGAAATGCCAGGTTTGTACGCTGCAGGTACATCCTCAAAGGTGACAGTTCTGATATGACTGCTGAAGCTGGTCCGTCCGCTGCCTTTAAGAATGACCCCTACACGATAATAAACACAGATTACAGCTCATCAGGAACTGCTCATAATTACTCAATGAACAGAATCTGGCATCCAGTCAACCTACCTGTGCCATACTCTTCTATTTCAGCGTTCACCTCGAAACTGTCGTCGTACATGCTCTTGTTGAGGGAAAACTCCGTCATGTTTACAATTTGTGAAGCACAACCAGTTTTGTCCGTCTGGAAGATAATAACAAAGGTGAAATTCAAATTGAAAAAATGCATAAAATGAGTAAAAGAGGACTGTGATTACTGCAAGTCACATTTTTTTCATCTGGAATACTCACAGTCAGTTCATAAGTCTTGCAGAGATCATTTTCTTGGGTACTTAAATACCAGTAAAACCGGATGGCGTGCCTACAAAACACTGCCTTGACTGAACCAATAACTGGTTTTCCATATGTGTATCTGCAGGAAACAGAAAAAGAACAAGAATTCTTTTATGTAATTGATCCCGATTTTAGCCTGATTCACAGATGAAGGCAGGTGTTTAGATGAGTTCAACCATTTTAGGTTAATCTGTTTCCATAGCAAGTGAGAGCTGTGGAGAGTGAGAAAGAAAGAAAGCAACAAACACCATAAAATCCAGATGTGGATGACACTGACTAATTCATAAAGGGATTGAACTTAAATTGAAATTAAGTTTAAATATCCTTAGTGTTTGTATGACTTTTGTACAGACCACAAAAACAAAGTATAACTGTACTAATTTTTGTCATAGCACATCTGCATTAATGTTCTCAAAGCTGCATGGATTTCTGGTTCTGACTCTTTACTGTCTCTGTCTTTACTGTTAATTTGATTGGTTCAATATCTGTGTGAGCAGGTGCTTGAATTATTTTGTAATCTCACTCACAGACCCAGTTAACCAGCGGGGGAACTGATGGCTTCAAGTTTCTTAATCTCTTCGTACATAAGTCTGTTTGGTACTTTACATTATTCTGTATCTTACAAAAGTTACAGGCTTGTTCGTTTTGTCGGTTCATTTGTTGTAACCAAGCAGCAACGTCCGGGGCTGAAAAATGAAGTCAACGTTGAACTTTTGAACATTGAACATTGAACAGCACTGAAGTCTGGAGTCTGGCTCCAAAAGTGAGTCAGTTCCCATAGACTCCCATGTGAAAATGTCCAACTGTACAGCAGAAATAAACATGTTTACAGCCTGGTACAAAAAATGGTTTCTGTCTCTACAGCTAGTGGACCTGTTACCTAGCCAATTAGCCACCAAATGAAATAGCCTTGAGTTCGCCTTTGAGTAGCCAGAATCCCATCTGTGCTAATGATGCTAACAGAGGATAAACAGACTTGCCACAGTTATTAAACCATCATGCATAGTTTCGACTCAACACACCCCACCTTTTCACCCATTTTTGGATTAGCCAAGAGGTAAGAGAGAATACAAACTTAACAGCACAATGGGTTTTCTAAATATCAAATGCAGTAAAATGGACAGTTCAAATCAACAGTTGACTGCTAACACTACTTGTGCTTGTTGAAATATGGACACAACGTCTGCTATCGACAATTATACTATTTACAGTATTACGTTCTCAGTAGCACGCAATGGAAATTGACAACCTAGCAGTGATGCTGCTGAACCACTAACAAGGGAAACACCCACTGAAAAGACCTGAAGCTTAGACAGTTTCCTTAAATGGTTTTATCCTCTTAAGAAAATAGGAAAATATGCACAATGGCTGCAGTATCATTAGAATTTATGTTTCCTTGTACAAAAACTGAGGAGAATTCAATTGGCTACATGTATCTGATGATGTCTGAACATCAGTGCCGTTCTTAACCTCTGTTCGTTTTAAGTGGGACACTCACTTTCCACAAATCTTTAGCGTTGCCTCTTGGTCCACGATGGTTATCACACTGGGCAGGTGGACCTTTACCTCATACTTTGGCAAAACTAAAGCAGAGGAAACAAAGGAAACAGAGTCAAAAATCTACACTGGAAAAATTTACACAAATCAAACTGATTATAAATGTGAGACATAGTTAAATTGTTTTAGTATATAACTGCAGAGGACCATATTCCTTGATGTCAAAGGTGTGGAATATCTGCTCTCCTTTGTCCGTTGTGGCAGAGATTATGTAGGTTCCTTGAACCGCTTCAGGAATCATCGGGTGGGAAAGATCGAGGATGCCGCCATCAATGGATTTATCCAACCACTGGGCAATGCGATTTGATTTTGGATCCTACAAACAGGAAAGAAAGACGCACAGTCAATGACTGCTGCTACATTCTGCATTATATTAAAGCCCCTAGGTGTAGGACTGTCATGTGATTATTTACTCAAATTATGCTGATTGCATAAGATTTGTTTGAAGAAAAATACAATCATAGTGAAAATTGGTGCAGTCCAGCAACAGCTTTCACTCTGTTCGTCTTAGTGTCCCTTGATTGGTTGATATCAATGTCTATTTTTGGTACGACCACTAGGAGTCGCCATAGTCAAACATTTTAAAATCCTGCATGTAGAAGATTTAAAAACAATTCTCACAGTAACACAGCACAAATAAAACTATTATATAATATTGCAGTTATGTGCTTCACAATGTTTAAGTATCCTATCCTATGTATCTTTAAATAAATATTGCATTTCCAAGTTGTTAATTATGTTATCCTTGGTTTCTGTGTAACTCATTTTCTGTATCTATACAAAAATCTGTCTTTACTCCTCCTATTAGAGTCATCCTGAACATAAACATAAAATACATGGTCCCAGTTCTGAGTGATCACTTAATCAATTAAATGCCTGAACAATTTGATCAAATAACCCCCCACACACTTGGAAATGCATCGCATTAAAGAAGCTAAAGACGCTCTAACTGCTAAGTAAGGAGCATATCACATAACCACAACATCGCTGGTTCGATTCCAGTCAGGGACCTTGTCATGACAGCCCCCGTCATTTCCTGTCTATCTCATTAGAGCCTGAGTTAGTTTCTAATGCAAAAAGTTTAAATGCTCCTTACCTGAAGTTCCACCACTTTGTACTGAAAAACAACAACAAAACATTTATGTAAAATTTGCAAAGTAGATACGATATGCAATTAGAAAACAGTAGAATCCAGTACTGTGAGACCATTTTCCCATTCAAGTGAACGGGTACGTTTGTGAAACTTTCTTGTAAATATGTATAAATACACTATGATAGTAAGGTATAAGAGTGATTTTGATCTACAGTGAAAATTCATGATCTGTTTTTTTCCATAGCATCAATTTTCGATGCACAGCTAGTCTTTTTTTAATACACAGAAGAAGAGCTGGGTAGTTCACAGAAACAGAAACTGAGTAAAATTTTGGAGTAAATGTGTATAAAATGATGCAAGAGACCTTAGATAATTTTGCAGCCATAGAAAATATATTGGGTTAAAATATTTCATTCATGTAGTTCAGATTAAGTGTCAAAACAAGCAGATGGATGTGTGTCATACTGTTTTACAGTGTGTGAAAACATCTAGATTTTATATCTCACAGCTTTAATGTTGAGACCATTTGAAATCTTCTTCATACCTGATGGGATTTACCACTTTCCAGCGAGCCACCTTCATCATGTGATATTTGAATGAATTTCATAGTCACTGCACACAGTTGTGTTTTCAGCCTCTCATCACAAACGGAAAAGGCCTTGAGCCCATATTGATTCAGATGTTTGGGTCAAATGCAGTGTGTGCCAAATGAACTCTGACAGCATGTTTATCACACTACTCCACACAGCGCTTCACACCCACGCTGTCTTCAAAATCAACAAACAGCCCTCCTTTCACCTCCCACTCTCCTGAACCAAAATAGACCTCACTCTTCACATTCACTGACTGCTTTAGTGGAACGCACACCAGATTAAAAAGTTCAGTGGTTGGAATTATTACATGCATCACACAATGTCACATGATTTTGAAGAGAATAAATTAAACTTACCACTCGAGCTACAGGGATGAAGTTGGCATCCAGGGAGACAATTCGGAACTGGACTTTAAGGAAAAAGGAGGAAAAAAGAAACCCACAATTACCATCAATGTATTCTCTTAATATAATTAAAGACATGTAGAGAAATACATGATATAGTGTGAGTAAAAGAGCAACAAATGGAGCTAATAAACAGATGCATACTGCCCTTTCCACTGGGTGCTAGGGGAGAGAAATCTGCTGGTTTGCTGTGTGGCACAGTTTTTCATGATAGCAGACAGTGTGAGGAAACAAAGATGGAAAATTAGTTGTATTCATCACCAGTTTTTGTTAATAAGACACAAGATCCCAGGGACATTTCCATAAAGATAAAGAATGGTTAAAACTGGAGCAGCAGAGGCCAATATATCCTAAATTTAGCTCCTAATGTGGGAAACACTGTCCACAGAAGGGTTAGCATGGACAGCCCAATAAACAATCACTGCGGTTCCATGTGTAAAATCCAGGAAAATAGGCATGAAGTGTAAAAAAATATTCTTCAGGTCGTGTAGCACAAGTAAAACATTACACAGCCTGTTTGGCCTGATTAACACGAGAAGGTCCAAAAGCACTGCAACGCTTTTCCCACAATGCAAATCAATAGCATATTAGATAGAGTACCACAGGAATGAGTTAACATTTTAGCATTTCAGCAAGTCTATCATTTTTTTTAATGGATTTTTAAAAACTGTTACGAACTTTGTTGTAGAAAAGCTCAGAGCTAAATCAAACTACATGCAGGAAGTTCACTGGTGATGACACTGAAGTCATATGACCGCGGTGTAGTTTGTTTATAGCCTAACATTAGCTTTTTAATTCTGGTGATTGTATTTCGGCTTCAAACATCAGAAGGTGGTGTTTATTAGTCAAGATTATCCTGCTGAACGAAACTTGTCAGTATCATAAACTTTTGTTTGTCAGCATTTTTTTTCTGCAGTGATCTAAAAACGCGTAAAAATCCCACTGGCTTCTTGTCGAGGGAACCAGGGTGACACTAACATCTGGGTTGGCCAACAAAAATACATCATCCCTGCAGCACTGTATCCTTGGTAAACATCCACGTCTTTCAAACTCCATGACCCCAGTTTAATCACAGACCTTCTGTTAAACATTGTTAATCTCAACGACACGACAACCCTACTGACATCACTATGAAATCATCAAGGTTTTTTCCCTGAAGCTCGACAAAGCTCCTCCAGAGCCACAGAAGACATTTTAACAACTGTTTTCAAAGGTTTAATAACAACCCTGTCAGTCTTAATGTGTAAAACTGATCGGAGTGACCCTTTGTTTTACACATGAAGATCATGTCGCTCGTCTGATGATGTCATCATCAGGCTTTAGAGGCTTTAGACTTCTGGGACATGGAGTTTGAAAGACGTGGGTGTTTATCTGGTTGGAAGGATCTCATAACCACTGTTGCATTATGGGATGTTAGGAAATACCAATGTTAATAATATGACAGGTCAGAGATACAGGTATAAAAGAGACGCTTTTGTTGGCTGAACCAGTGTCTCCATTTTTTACAGTAAACATAACAAGGTTTATTATTTCAGCAATAACAAACTGATGGGTCCAGGTATTAAACAAAATTAAGGAAAAAAAAAAACACTCCACCAACTTTTTCTTAAGAAAATGTGGATTACAAACAACCTCACCAAGAACTCTTGAGGAACAGCAACTCCTCCGTGTGCTGAACATAGACATGATTCCTAAAGTTGTCAACTAGTGGCTCAGCATTATGCAGATATTATAAAGTAGTCCAAATTTGTGCAAGTGCAGCTGAATTGGTAAACAGTGCAGAGAGGATCGTGTGGGCTAGATGAGCATCAGCACATCTACCACACAGCATAATCTGACACTGTGCAGCTGGAGCTCAGGAGGATCCCCGGCTCCTCCAGTCCACATGTAGAAGTGGGTAAGACACTGAAGCTGCTCCCGCAGTGTGTATAGGTGTGATGTGTGAATGTATATAAGTGCATTCAGACACCTACCAGTCTGTCCAGGTTTGTAGATGGGTTTATCAGTCTGGATGATGTGGATAAAAGCAGGAGGCTCAATCACAACCTTGGACTTCTTGCTCATCAAGGCGCTCTCTCCCTGAATGGTGACGTTGATGTTTGCCACCACTCTGCCGCGCACCACAGGGACCTGCAGTATCAGAAAACACACATCTGTCAGACAGGACCACGGTTTATTTGAATGTCCAGGAGGAGAGGAAGGGAGGAAGGAAGGAAGGAAGGAAGGAAGGAAGGAAGGAAGGAAGGAAGGAAGGAAGGAAGGGAGGACTTTTAAATTTTGTTTCATGCAGAACCAGAATTTGAGCCCAGCTAACAAGCACTTTTTCCTCATTGTCCTTCTTTGGGGTGTGTTTGCTGTGAAACATCTGTCAACTATAATGTTGTTATTCTACAACTTGGAAGCAAATCCATCTGAGCTCTTCTGATATTGAGCAATAACAGACCCCTTCTACTACATATGGTTAATTGTGAAATTGTGAAATTGTGTCATACTTACGCAGCATATGTTTTCACTTACTAAAGGAGCTGCCATTACATAACAGAGGCTGGAACCACTTCCAAAATTTGCAAGGGGTGTTTTAAGTGAGTGTGTGTGTGTGTGTGTGTGTGTGTGTGTGTGTGTGTGTGTGTGTGTGTGTGTGTGTGTGTGTGTGTGTGAAACGGAGAGTAGGGGGCAGAGGATGTTTTCCAGAGGAATGCAGGTACATAGCTAGCCTCTGGCAGAAAGCAGCCTTTGTTTGGTTGCAGATAAACAAATTCCAGACCAGGCCCGCTGCAGGGCCAAACACTGGGGAACCAAGTGAAACTAAGTGCTATTGTCATAGAGCTGATTGGGGTTGGCAGGTCATTTTGCATCAATATGTAGCAAGGCCTGTAAGTTGCATAACAGTGACCAGCGGTGTGACAGAAACCAGAGCAGTAATTTACAGAGGGTCATTGGCGTTGACAGCCTCAGTCATGGCGCCGGCTGGATAATTAGGTACATAATGACGCCAGGATTCGTGCCATTAGTGTAATGGGGGGCTGGGGGCGAGGAGAGGAAAGTGCCTGGAAACCTCACGGACACATTTAACCACTACAAACATTGAATTTTATTTTTTTTCTGCTCTACTCTATCTTGCTGCAACTGGAAAACCATAAGCAAATAGACTGAAATATCACATCCTTGTCTGAAAGTTACCAAACTGTGTGTGTATGTGTTGAGTCAGACCTGGAAGGTGACGCAGCGGTAAAAGTCCTGTTTGACAGCCTCTGTCAGAACAGTGGTGGAGCCAGAGTTCATCTCAAGGAGCACAGTCAGAGAGACGGGCTCTGTGGGGCCGTGGATCTGGGCACAGAGGGTCTCCTGTTTACCTCCCGTCATCCGGGAACTCACAGTCACTGCAAAAATCCTGCAGGCAGAGAGAGACATGATGTCAGCGGCTAACGTTAGCCGGTGATCATACTGGAGCATTTAACAGTTAAAGGCTCAGATATTTATCTCAGGAACTCGTGGAAACCGAAACAGAGCTAAAAGGAGAGTGAACGTCAGATTTCTATTAACAGACAACAGTGGTTCTCAAAGTGGGGTCCTTGAGGGGGTTTCTGGGGGTCCCCAGCAAAAAGGGGCATAATTTATTTTCAAAATAATTCCATCCATAAGTAATACAATGACAGAATATATGACTATTTCTGGAGTTTCAAACATTTTCTGTAATACAACATCTAAAATCTTATCACATGGGGGTCTGTGGTCAGTTTAAGGTTCCTTCATTTGAAAACATTTGAGAACGACTGTATTAAGATGTTACCACATCAACTTGAAAAGTGATAATATGTGAAAATTGAGTTCACAGCTTGTTTCTGCTGCCCCCGAGTGACCAACAACAGTAACTGCAGGTTTAAATGTGTAAAAAAATAAATTTTTGCTGCATTTGCACTTCACTTTAGTATTTCCACTTGGTGCTAGTTTATACCTCTACTGCA
Organism: Trachinotus anak; assembly: GCF_046630095.1. Taxonomy (NCBI): domain Eukaryota; kingdom Metazoa; phylum Chordata; class Actinopteri; order Carangiformes; family Carangidae; genus Trachinotus; species Trachinotus anak. Next base: position 2,913,025 of record NW_027273885.1, on the reverse strand, counting down.
CTACACCTGTAAAACATCAGTTACGGAACTTTACTTCTGATTTAGAGCTGCAGTTTGATTATAATACGTATGTGCTGTTGGTAGTTCCACTGAAGTAAAGGATCAAAGTAAAAAGACACATGCAGATCAGTATGTGGTTGGCTGGTGGGAACACAGGGATCTGCTGCTGCCAATGAGAAATAAAGGACACATTTAATTGAGTTTTGGGTGGTGCTGTTGAGCATATTGATGCTGTTTCTGCCGGAGAGGACTTTGCACGATGATGAAAAGTCATTTGACTGTGATACTAAACTATGAGAGGCATTTGAGACGTGATGACCACAGTGCAGACAACACTCAGGACTGAAAAACAAAGATCAGAATGGAGATCTGTGCAGAGACAGTGAGCTTTTGTTCTTAAACTAAGATCTTGATTTGAAAAACAAACAAGATATCTGTTTGACCCTTTAGCTTCAAAACTACATCATGTAAACCACTTTAGTTGATGCATTAATCAATAACATCTCATCAATCATCATTGTTCCATTTTGTCCAGATTATTTCTGCAGAGAGGAGCAGATTAAAGGTGCAAAGTGGCAACAGATGGAGGGACTTTGCCACACACACACACACACACACACACTGGTGGGACATCTTCTCCACTGATTGCATAACAGTGACGCACGAACACGAACTTTCTGCAGGCTGAGCAGCAGCCGCGGCTCCATCAGAAACTAGTTTTTTACTCACGTCTCATTGAGGGAGGCCGGTGTCGCAGTTTGCAGGAGCGCTGATGCGAAGATGACGACACATACGTGGAGGACAGGTGTCATGTCTGCAGGACGCGGCCGACGGCGGGACCACACGAACTGAAGCGGACTGCAGCGGAGGAGAAGGACGCACTTCCTGCCTGCTTCCCTGACTGCGGGCCGGACGCGGGGAGAGATGATGTGCCGGACACAAAGTCGCTCAGGCGCAGGGGGCGGTGGCGGTGGCTTTGCTGTTTATACCCCTAAACCTCCGCCACCCCCTCCAACTGAGTCACTCCCCCCAAACTCGTTGGAAGCTTGCAGCCTCCTCCCTATTCCCAACAGACTTTCATTTCCCAAAAGTTGAATCACACAGTCCTGCCTGCTGCCAGAATCCACTCCTCCTGTTTCTCCAGAACTCAAGAGAAACCCACATGACATTAGGTAGGGGGTGCAAAAAGGGTGGGGAGGTGGGGAGGTGAGAATACAGGAGGCATTGTCTGCCCCAGGAGCGGTGACCAGGAGGGTTCAGCACAGTCCTGACTGCAGCAGGCAGCTACAGAGAGAACAGCTCTCCTCAGGCCGCTTCAGAGAGACATTTCCCTGCAGAAATCTGTTCCCCTGCTGGACTTCCCACAGGTACCTGGCCCCACAAACACATCCCCCAGTGTCTGTGGGGCCCAGAGCGGCTTCATGGAGGCCCTTGTGATCATTTCCTGAAATTACAGACAGTATATTGATAACTCATAAATTTTGCAGTCTGAAAATAGTCATCTGAAAACAATGCATTGCTGTGTTTCTGTGCATTACCTGCACCAGTGAAACGGTGTGTACACAGTGTGTGTGTGTGTGTGTGTTGGTGCATCCCTGTGCACATATGTAAGACACCAAGCAAAACAGAGGCCCACTCCTAAAAACATCTCTCCACTGCACCAGTAAGGGTCAAAACCTCCACAGGTTCTCCAAACAAAGTTTAAATCTTGAATCAAAATTCGTCACTACATGTAAAATTGAGCTAAACAGAGAAACAAAGTGGAACTGGAACTTCAGGGTTCTGTTCCAGAGGAAAACCTCATCAAAGTCTCATTAGGTGAGAAGCAATTTTTTTTTTAGGAAAGTCAACAAAACATAATTGCAAATGGTCTGTGTTTCCATTGTGTGATGTTATGCAAATAAAGCTGGGTTTTCTCCTGATATCATTCAGATTAAATGTGACCACACCTCCCTGGCTTCCAGGGGCCTCATAAGGCAGGCGCCACAACGTGAGTGCAAGAAAAGTGTTTCCATTTCACTTTAGCAAAATCTTGTTTTGTCGAATAGTCTGAAAATCCACCACACGTGAGCAAATCAATTCTTTTGAGTTTTTTCAAAATCCATGTGTTTCCATTTCTCATTTTTCAGTGGGAAATTTTAAATTGCACTTTAAACAGGTTAATGGAAATACATCTACTGACACATGTAGCTACGATAAGAACTAAAAATCTAACAGGGGTTTTCTCCACAGTCTGTGGTGTGGCTCATTTTATGTGTTTTGATTAGGAAAATAGTAATAGAAAGAAAATAAAATAAAAAAATCTAATGTTGTTAACGGTTCTGATCCGTCTGCTAGTCTCTGATTCTGGTCTCAGACTCCTCATCTGAGTCTGGGTCTGACTGAGGCTCCAACATGAGGCTGAGTCTCTCTGATGTTTCCTCCTCTAACCATCTTCATCCTCTCTGCTCTTTCACCTGGACACCTGGAGCCAGCAGGTGGTGGGCGGGGCCAAGGCCTGATCCAGATTATCAATGAGGAAGTAAGAGTACATGTGCTTCCTGCCCCAGTTTTCCATTTTCTTCAATTTATATGGAGAAAAACCACATTAAACACAATATTAATAATAACAAAGTATTAAAGCAAAGTATTTACATAGTTTAAAACATGTCTGGAGAGGAATGTTAATCTTTTATATTAGGATAGGATTTTACAGCTGTTGTCACAGGCTGGTGGAGTGCTCTTCTAATGTGGTCCAGACTGAAGGTTGTTGATAAGGAAACACTTGTCACTGTTCATCCTCAACATAACTGACCTGCTCCTCGCCCCAGCGTTCGGATCCTGCAGGCTGATGGGGTGAAGTAGTTCTACCTGAGCTTTTGGCAACAACAAGTACCAGCCGGTAACCAGACACAGCTGTGGGAATGTGGCACATGACATTGTGTGTCAAGGGCAGCTCAGACGAGGCCTGTTGTCCTGTGAGGAGAGGGTAGGCATGAGGAGAATTCCTCTCAGGATATTAAAAAATACTCTCTGTGACGAGCCGCTCTCCCACTGCTCATTCTTGCACAAGGACAGGAAGGTCCGACTTTTCCAGTTTGCAAATTAGCCAGTTAAAGTAGGATACCAGCAGAACAATATGATTCTCATTCATTTCAGGTCTGCAGCGGAGCCTGTTTTCCACAACTGGAGGTGACACGGTGACAGTTTTTAGGATGTCTTCTCTCCGGCTCCTCCTTTTTCTTCTTTTATCTTTTGTCTCCTGCTGCCTTTGATCTCTGCAGCTGAAAAAAAAATCAATCAAATATAAGAATAAATGGCCCAGAAACTGTAACAATGCAGAGTAGTTCAGTGCAGACCTGCTCTTATTCTGTCTGTAAATGTTTCAGATTTATCCACAGCGCTGCCTTTCTACTTTCTTCTATCAGTGTTTGTCTGAGGTCAGAGACCTTCAGAACAATAATCATGTGTTTGATGTTTTGCACAAATCTGGAGTCAAGAGTACGACTCCACATCAGGAACATCATGGAGCAGAGAAAAGAAAAGTGTTTACAGCAACAATTCAGAGAAATGAAGCTGGTCAGTAAAGACAGTTATTGGCTAATTGAATGGATTTTAATGTGGCTTCAGTGCAATTCAAACAAAAGCTTTTATACCTAACAGGGACTTTTCTGAATGAACTTGTTTTATAGGATCTAGTTTTTCTTTAAGTGATCTGAAAACCTGAAAACCCTGAAATCTGGAGATTCTTCATTCTCCCTCACTCCCTTTCCTTTCCTCATTACTGATCGTTTTCAACTTCTCATTCATTCTTTTTCACACATGCAGATCTGATAAGAGAAGTTTACATTACTCTTCATTCCTTATACTATGTCCATGTTAGTCTCTAACTAAGACCTTTATTTATCCTTATTTCTTTAAGAAGGACACATGAGATGACTTTGATTTATTGTGTTCAATTTAATCTCTAATCTCTGCATGTTTCCTTTCAGATTCAGTAGCCCATGTGTGTTCTCCATGTTTAGAAATGCATTTGAAAACATACCTCCGTTCAGAGGACTGAAGTTTCACGGCTTCCTCTCCTCCATGCATTCTGACCAGATGCCTGTGATCATAATAAATATTTTTTCTTTTTAACTTAAACTTAAGTTGTTTACACTTTGCTCAGCATGCATCATTTATTTCCACTTTACTCACTGCCAAACAATCACCATCATAGTCATTTCTGTGAACTAAAGAATTTTCTAGAAATTTGTTTCTGTGTCTTAAAACAAGAATGAATGAAAATGACTTGATTTAAAAAAAATACTGGGAACACAATGTTTTTCACAGAACACACAATATGAAATACTCTCACTGCATTTGCAGGTTTTGGAAAGAAGATTTCTGCAGCACCTCCACATTACACTTCCCAGAATGCCTTTTGACAGCTCTGAAGGAAAAGGTGCAACCTCACTTTCAATCAGCGGTGGGCACACAGGCATCATTTGAGCTGCACTGAGTGTCAGTTATTCCAGTGTGTTGTTATGGAGATATTAGTTTTACAGCTGATGGAAGTTTATCTAAGAAATAATGGAATCACATAAACAGGCTGTGTGAATGCTATATACAATATACACTTATTTTCATAGTACATTTTAAGCTGTTTGTACTGTGCACGTTTGTTTTTTTGATGCTTTAGGTACATTGGGAGCGGAGCCCCCAGTGACCCCACCACCCTTCACCCAATGCTTCCTCAATGCTGTATATATTCCCTCCTCCCACGACAGCTTTAATACACCCAGAGACCAACCAATAATTACACTGAAACAGTCCCTGGCCTCAGTTTTTCTGTGTGTCGGTGTCATTGTTTGTGGCGATTTGATTAAACATACTTTTAATTTGAAAAATGCACCATGTAAGCATAATATCAAATTTGAAAATAAATGTAATAAAACTAGATTTTAACACAGGGCTGCAATGATTTATAATTAAGACCTGTATTGGTTTGTGTTGAATATTAGTCAAACAAATTCCTTAATAGATCTGCAATTGATAAAATTACCAGAAATGAATAATTATGCAGCTGTGACGGTCACATTTCAAATGGAAAAAAACATGTAATTTGGCCATTTATTGCTCTGGTTTCATAAGGCAACACAACTGCTAAACTAGGCATTTGAATGTGATGTGTGTGTTCACAGCAGCAGGCAGGGGAGGGCAGCAGACATTAGGGCTGAGAGCACAGTGTTTGTTTCACGTTTCTCATCCCCGATTCAGGGAAGGGCTCATTAAATCTGGCTTCCCATCTCTGGCTGATGAATTCTTTATTAAAACAATATGTTCACCCCGTGCTCCAACAAGGATATCAGATAAAAGTTCAATTAACTGGGGCTTGATGATCTCAATGAGATGATCTTTTACAGCTAAAAGCTCCCTCTACACGGTCCGCTGGAGCCTTTCCAGAGTGAGAGCACACACGGAAAAACAGTGGAGGAACATCCACCAGTGAATAACAAAGGGAAGTCAGACGCTGCATGGGGATTTAGATGTTCAAAGGAGCAGCTTACGCCTCTGGGCCATGTAGGGCCCTCTTGAGTCAGAGAATGAAATCTGTTGTTTAACAAGCCTTTATTGGAATCTACACTTCTACCAAAATGTTGAAGATCAGGGACAAACAGAAGCCCACAGCGGCGGTACATGAGCCAGCGATGAGCACAATCCCTGAGAATTTTTGTCAGTGAGGCCATATCAGACCATGTGATTCCCATATTGTTATAAGAAAAATCCACGAGTTGTGTGTGTTTGTCTGTGTGTGTCTACAGAGCTTGAGCAGGGATATGTTGAGCTTCAGGTGGTGGATATAGCAGAGAGCTGGCTGCCTTTGGTTTCTTCAGTTCTTTTGCCTGTGTAGTTTCTAGAGGTTTATTAAGCACCGCCTTGGTTTGTTTCCGGAGTCCCATGGGTGCTCCAGAGACCCGGACGCTGCCTTTTAGCTTTAGTCTGCTTTGTAGTGTTCCACTTAAGATTTAAAGGAGAGCTCCTCCTCAGATACTCTCTGTCCGTGACATCCACAACAATCTAGTTAGTTTTGGATTACTTATTTTTTTTAACGTTTAAATTGTAGCCACTGTTCAGAAAACTGAATCATCTACAGCTGCTTTACTCACAGCAAACAATCAGTCATTTCTTCTTATAATTAAATCCTGACAACACTAAGAGTCTGGAGCCTTGTTAGCAGCTCTTTCAGGCTGGGGCTGTGAATATTCTCATTTGTCCAGGTCATAGTATCTCAAAGGAGTTTCAAATCGAAAGCAACTGGACTTGGTTATTTGTCTAGGAAGACGTTTCACCTCTCATCCAAGAGGCTTCATCAGTTCTTTCTCGCACCTGACCAGGCTGGGACCACTCTTTCAGGCTGTACTTAGGCACAGTATGGCTTTGAGCTAAATGCTAACATTAGCATGCTAACGTCCTCACAGTGGCAATGTGATGATTTTTAGCAGCTATTGTAGCAGCGTGGTCACCAAGCAGAGTGAGATGCTAACATCAGCATGCTAACATGCTCACACTGACAGTGCTATCATGTGTATGTTCAGCAGGTACAAGGTGTGTCCGATTTCAGGAGCCGCATCTTTTTTTTTTTTTTTTACAAAAACATTTGTACCATTAGCTGTTCAACTGATCTGAAACCTAATATATACATTTAAAAGTTTAATCTTCGGGCTCTTTGTCAGCTTTGTTTGCTGCTATATCATTTAAATTACTGGTGCACAATAAATCTAGGTTGGGCCATGAAGGATCCACCTGGTAGAGCCTTTGTTGAGAAGGACGCATTTGAAGAAGCCTTCGAAATGGGACAGCGTTGTGAAGCTATTGGTCATCAAATGTACTCACTGAAGGAGCGGTCCCTGAATTAAGACGCAGCTATAATGTTTTTGATTGTTCACCACTTTAGTTTAGCATCTGAGCATGCTAACATTTAAATAGCCTATTAAAAAAGACAGATAGCAGTAAGACAAACTCCTGCTGCGGCTGATGGTAACATCATTAACTTCTCAGGTTTTTGGTCATAAACCAAAAGGATTGGACAAATCGAAAAACATTATTATTATTATTGTTAAGTTTACCTGTTGGGAATGTGAATGGCTGGTGATACAGATCAACAGACAGAGAGACTGGACTGCCTTCACAGAGTCACGTCGCTTGAATACAGATCTTCAACCTGTTTGAAACAGAAATTAACTTTTGTCAAGAATATTTTATATATGAGTGTGTGTGTGTGTGTGTGTGTGTGTGTGTCATAAAAAAAGAATGAATAAGATATGTCACTTATAGACTTAATTACAACATGAGAAGACACAAAATACTAGACAAGATAATTTAAAATGAGTTGAAATATGTTTTTACAGCACTGGCTGAAAAAAATTAAGAAAAAAAAACTTCACACTCATCTCATCAATTTCCCAGAATGCCCTCTGACAGCTCTCAAGAAAGGTGTGTAAACTAATTGGTCAGAGCTTGTTTTTTCTTATTAAAAACAATTCTTGTGGCAATTCTTGTTTATTCTTGCAGCTGCTTGCTCCTGATTGGTGGTTTCGTCTGAGTCCATGACATAAGCAGCCATGGTGAAATCCCAGAGGAGTAATGTTGTATAGAAACATCACAATACTTCAAAGAGCTGTCAGTGCACCGAGGAGCATGTTTCCAACCAATATAGTCAGGTTATTATAACGAAGGTTCAGCTATAATCAATATTTTTATGTTAATAATGGATCACATGACTACTTGTATGTGAAAAGTAGAATTTGTAGAAACAAATCCAGGGAGAATTACCACCTTCAGGTTCATCGTCACCGCTCCCATTAGCTTGGTTTTGACTGAAGCAGGCAGCTGTTTTCATACTCCTGTGGTATCTGTTTTCATGTGTCAGTTCAATATGAAGCTACAGTCAGTTCTATTTGATTAGACATTATCTCAAGACACTTATAATATAAAGAGAAATTCAACAGTTCCCCACAATGAATAGCACAAAAAATAATTCTTACAAGGAAGAAACCTCGACTGGTCAACAGCCGGTTAGCTTAGCTTAGCATAAAGACTGGGAACAAGAGGAAACAGCTAACACCTACCAGCACCTTTAAAGCTCACAAGGTGACATCTTGTTTAGTTCATCCATACAATGAAAACCTACCCATTAAAAAAATGTGTGGAGCTTATTTTTAAAAAAAAAAATTCTTATCTTTTCTATACCTGTTTCTTGACTCCACTGGTTCCTTCAACCTCAGAAGATCAACTGACTTCTAATAAATGTGTTAATTAGTGTGACAAATTTTAACCTTTGGAAAGAGCCAGGCAAGTTGTTTCCCCTCCTTTTTTCTGCTAAGCTAAGCTCATTGTATTTCCTGAAATGTTCCTGAATGTACTGTATATTAAACATTTAAGCAAAAACAATGTCCAGTGCTCTGCTGTTTCTGTTTAAAAAGGTTTCTCTGTGTTGAGGTTGTGTGCGACTCTTTGAGTAAACAAGGCTGTTTCGGTGTGTTCACACTTGTGGCCCAACCTGTCAGTTAAAGCCACGTTTAGACCTGTTATTACCAGAAGATCTGTATCTGGATCAACCAGCAGACCATGTTCCAGTTCAAGGCAACAATGGTATGGATCTACTCTTTTGCAGTTTCTTCAGAACATGGTCTTACAGGTTGACCAATCTCCAAATGATCCGAATCTGCATTCTGATCCAAATGCAATCTGCTGCATTAACATATGTTTTTCTTTATCCGGTTGTATCCAGATGTTTTAATGGCAGTAAGGTGTAGAGGACACCAGCACAAAGCAAAATACTAGCATTTTCTTTTGTTGAACCTTTTTTTCACTCATCTGTTGGTTTAGATTCTCTCCTGTTCCGTGTTCACAATGAGTCTTTTATATGAAACTACCTAGAAGCTACACATGATAAAACAAACACAAGTAGGTTTGGTTTTATTTTAGGAGACTAATACGCTGCAGAGCACTTTTTATGAAGAGACTTTTGTATGATGGTGAAGCTGTTGTGCACTCTATTGTCTTCTTCATGGGTTTTTGTGTATGAATGATGCTCTGTGCTCTCGTCTCTCATTAGCTGTGGACTCGCCTGCCTTGAATCATCGCTTAAGGCGTGAATAAAACATTCTGAATTGGTTTGTATTGAGAGCGCGCTCCATCTGACCCCATTGTTGAAGCCCCCAGTGGAGTGAGTCTCCTTCTGCTTAACCTCAGCTTGACTTCAACAAGGCTTCATGTGTGTTTCAGTCTCACCTGCATTCAGCTGGAAAACAAACCAGCCCCCGACATTTCCACTTCCCGCTGTCGGGCTGTGGCTCTTCAGTTACCACGGGGCTCCTGATGGAGGTGCTGAGGGAGCAGGGAGAACATTGTTTGAACTACAGTAAATCGCAGCTCCCCTCAGCCTGCAGATCAAAGGCAGAGGATTACCAACAGCCTGCTGTAATGAGACCACAATGACTTGAAATAGCTGGGATGGCTCGGTACACTCTCCCCCAACCACAGCATTGTTACGAGAGACTGCGGCGAAACACCCTGAGAAACACAACAGTAATCTAGTAATGTGGGTTTCTGTGGATGTAAACTCATCTGCTCAGCTTTGTGATCCAGCTGGAGAACTGAAAATCTGAGATGGAATAAATATCATAATGACAGAATCAGCATTTCTGCCATGAGCATAGAAATAATGTGATTTGTCCATCACAGCTTTTTTCCCTCAGGTGACTGACGCAGGTGGATGGACTGTCTCTCTCAATAAACATCAGTTTGATGTAATTTAATATATAAGACACTGTGTGTGTTTATGTTCATCCATTCAAGTCTGTGTCAGAACAGATATAAATTGAACCTATACACCAACCCCAGTGCTGATAATTATTAAATTTACTGATTTTTATAAAATAAATCCAGCTTTCTTTTTTACTCTCAGTAAAATGTTCATTTATTTGGAAGCCAGCTAAAAAAAGTCCAGCTCAAAATTATACTGATACTTTCCTTCTACAGTCATTTCTAAATTAAAAACAAAGTCCTCTCAGTCAGAGGTGACAAACATTGCATCATATCTCATTTTAATAACGATACACAATCTGTCTTGTGTCTGTTGTTCATCCTGGAGGACGGATGTTTTCTCTTCCTTTTCTTATATTTTTCCACATTAAAGGATTTTTTTACCACATCCAAATCAAGGGCTTTATGTTCTACAGATTCTAAAGCTCTTAACACATATAAGTTTGATTTTGGGCCATAAGAATAAAACAGATGTTTGTGACGCCCTAAACACAAAGATGTCACAGTGTGTGTGTCTGAGAGTTGTGAGCAGCTGAATCATTTTAATGTGTTTTTGACGTCTAAAGAGATAAAACTATTCAGAAATTCATAAAAAACAAAGATTTTGCAAAATAAGTATATATATATATATATATATATATATATAGCCGATATGTAGCAGATTTCTTTTTTTGTTTGTTTTTCCTCTCCCCATATTACTCTCATGACCTCTGACCCTAAGGTTTGGGAGTATGATGGTGAAACCTGTGTGTTAAATGACAGTTTTTTTGCTCAGGGTCTCGTCCTGCAATTATTTTGAACAAATATTTAATTCTTTTATAAAAACACACATCATAGTAAAGCTGTTAAATAAAATTATTTCACTGCAGATGCACATAAGAGAGAAGGACAAATAAGGTTTGGCTGCTTGATTTTGTCGGATTATTCTAATGTGTAATGTGTGTGCTGTTTCCTGCTACTTGTGTATGTGTTAGAGGTACTAGAGTGTGTGTGTGTGTGTGTGTGTGTGTGAGAGAGATTTTTCTGGCAATATTTTAAATGCATGAAATAAGTCAAGATGGTATAATAAACAGATTTACTAATGAGACCTCCCCTGATCTTCATTTCATCATCTAAAAGACGTTCATGGCCAAACTAATGGGTTAATTCATTCATGTTTATTCATGTGTGCTTTTGTAATTTAAATTTGTGAGCAGAAACAATATAATGTAGATTAAAGTTTCACACACAGTAAACAAACATGGAAATTTACAGTGTATTTGACATCATAACAGGCATCTACAGTAGCTGATAATATCTCAATGAGCAGTGATGAAAGCAGCTGTGTGTATCATGGGGGTTGATTTACATTGTCTACATTTTGTATTCTTTTATTTTCTTCCTTGCTCCCAGTGCACCAGTGTTATTATCACCATCTCTGGGTCTAACATGTTAATTTAATTTCATGTTTAAAGCAAATTAATTAATTTGCATTTCACATTTGGGCTGCTAGCGAGCGTGAGCCAACTGCTCTGCAGCGTTGTTGTATGAACGCTGTAATTACTGCTGGGTTTTTTTTGACATCCCCTCGTTGCCCGGCTCCCTATCGCAGAGATGAGAGGAGAAAGTGACATGCAGCCTCACATGTTCTCCTCAGGGAACACTTATCAAAACAATACGCCAGCCATCATTCAAACACAGCCCTACACACTTTGCCACTTTGAAGTCTCCCCATCCTTCTTGTTTTTTTAATCCCCCCTCGCCTTTTCTCTCAGTGTAATCCCACTGTAACTGCAGGGATTATTCACAATGCAGACCATTTGTTCATACAAATACAACACTTCATCAACAAATAACAATATGCTGAGACCAACTATTGAATAGCCGGCTAAGTCTAAACGGGTTCAAGTGCTGGCATTGCCATGCATCCCTGCCTCTGCGTTGCCAATCCCTGTAAAAAGTTAATGTAAGCAGGATTCACAGAGAGCTGCTGGTGATGAAATTATGGTGTAACTGATACCAATGTGCCATAGTAGAGGAGTGCATGGCCGCCTGCATCTTTGAAGGAGGCTCTTCCCATCCCACGATGCTCTGCTGGAGAGGGCTCCTGTATGGTTGTACAGTACAAAAGGACAGATGGAGGGCAATACTGCACAAAAAGCAGGCAATCATTTTGCCGCAATACAGAAAAAAGCCTGCAAGTTAAGGAATTCATTGTGGATTCACTATTGCACACAAAACTGAAATCTGCGGACTGTAAATATATACAGTATGTAAAGTCAACAGTGGGACGTTAATTTAATATCAAACAGAATATGTTATTTATAGGCCAACGTCAGTGAGATTTCTTTTTTTCTTCATATGCAAGTATCAATATTTTAATTCTTTAAATCTACATTAATAGTAATAATGTGATTTTCAACATATGGTCAAGATAAAATAGTGACATTTGCAATTAATTTTAAAAATATAATTGAGTAAGTTTTTATTTAATGAATGAACACTGGGATGTAAGATTGTGTGTTCAGAAACTGATCTTGATAAGTGATTTGTTAGAGGTTATAGACAGATAAAATATAAAATGATTGCAGGGGCATTGCACATATCACCACAACTTGTCCTGATCTCCACAACCCCGAATTACAAATTCATGCGCAACTAAAGAGGTGCATCGTGCATAATAAAAACTGCACTGCCTGCAAAAATAGCAAGACGAAGAGTGTAAACAATGGCACTGTGAGCTCTGAGGGGGAGGCCGTAAAAGCCACAACTACAGGGATGCCAAAAACATGTTTTTGAGAGGGGTGAGCCAGTGTTGCCTATTACTATAGCAACAGGAAGACCTGGCTGCTTCAATCAGCTTTTGGTTCGTTGGGGAGGCCCAGGATAGGCAGAGGAGCTCCAGCCTGGGAGCCGTGCAGAGCCACCCTGGTTTTACTAATGAGGGCAGCGGGACACGCTGGGTGTCAGCCAGCCTGTCCGACCTCCACATGTCCTAACTGTCATGCTGCCTGTCATGCCACGCAGGCGGTCCGGAGGTCAGGTGTAAGGTACACAAACAGAGTGACAGCCTGGTGAGAGAGAGAATAAATACACCTGATTAAAGTCTCATTATCACATTACAGACTTTTATCAGACAGTGATTACAGAAGATTTATCTGACACATTTTAACAGCAGTTTTATTGCCACTGTCTATAAACCTGACTACATCATCTGTCTCTTTCACTCTATTTGGGATTTGGGATCAATCAATGTGCGATCAAAGTCTGTCCTTCAGCGGCTTCAAGTGACAGGCAGCGACATCCTGAAGACTGTAAAAACATCCACATCTTGTGTGTAACTGATTTACAAGTCTTTCCATTTTTTATGTCACTGCAGTTATAGTCGGCTGATTGTTCTTTTTATGCTTCATTAAACCTCATGATTAAATAAAGATCCTGTTTTGAGAGGCATGTTAAATAATAATGATGTTGTGACAGTTGTGAAGGCATCAGAGTGTGAAGTGGCAGGTGGAATTGTATAATGAGGAAAATGTGTGTGTGTGTGTGTGTTTACATTCAACTTCTCCTATAAGGGATATTTTGTATTGTGTTTTATTTTACTATTGTCCTTCATTGTGTGTTTATACACCATCCTCCACTTACTGGTGCCTGCAGGAGGAGGGGGGGTGGGAGTTGAGGGATGCATGAATGTTACACTAAATAGGAAAATATATGTTTGGTAAAAATATGCTCCCAAATAGTTATCCTGGGTAAATGCAGAGGGGGATTTACCAGTTTTATAATGCAACATGTATCTAACGTGTAACATGTAAAACACCAAAAACACAACGACAAAATCTCATGTGCAATAACTAACATACACCAAAGATGTAATATTATTTATCTTCTATTTTTGCTATATTCAAATAACTGATTTTTTGTACTGTCCACTTTGCTGCTGTAACTCTGCTAATTTCTCCACTGCAGTAAAGAACCATCTTACCTCATCTTATCTTATCTGAAAAACAGCGTGTTAGTCATTACACCTGAGAAAATAAAAAAACATGTGCTCCAGCTTTCTTCTGGACACAGCTGCACTGACTGAGATGTATATGTCTCTATATCTCCTCTTAAAACTACATGAAATTCACTTGTGCTTTCACAAAATTGTTTTTTAAAGCAATGATTTAGATTTTTCACACTTAAAAGACCTTAACACATATATTTTTCATGATGTTGCTCATATATAATGCACTTTATATGTGTTTATGTCTGAAATATTAACAGAAACCTAACATGATGCAGTAGCAGTAAAGGGGTAAACTTTATTAGCTACATAGAAAGTTTGATAAAGGGACTTTAGCTTCCAGTATGTTTCTGTTTAACTCATTGAGTAGATTTACACAGAGTAGCAGTAAACTTGTGACTGAATTAGTGCACCTTAGAGAAAATAAACATGCAGAATTAAAAGTGATTTAAAGTGGCTGTTTGTCTCAGTTTGGTCCCAGCTGGAGGCCATGATCTCTTTTACCACAACACTGCCGGATGCAAGATTCAGTTCTCCAGTCCCAGGTTGGTGCTAATGTGTAATGATTAGCAATCAGTGTAAGACTGATAGCAGGCCAATAGAAATAGAAAAGTTCCCCCAGATAAACCAATGGTGTGGCCACATTGTTACAGCGCTCAGCGAATCCCCAGCGGATCTGATGCAACAGGGCTGCAACTAAAGTTACACCTTCGAACTGCAATATGATGTCCTTCCGCTACGGCGCACGGAAAACTAGTGCCGGCTCCACGGTCTGCTGAGCGTATCCAACCTCATCCATTCAGTTTGAAAGTGTGTTTATTATTTCGAGTGTGCCTGGGTGTGATTAACAGGGCGTTTACAGACTTTGAAGACTGCTGTGTCTTAGGAGGCGAAGCTCTTGATCATGTTTTTAAGACTTTTTCCAGCAAGGCACTACTTTATTTAAAAAAAAAAGAAAAGAAAAGAAAAAAAGAAAAACGGGAACACTCACTTTCATTTTAGTTTTAATAATAAAGTTGTTGCTGACTTCTGTAGCATCTTAAGAGAATAACTTTTACAAAATGACAATATTTATTGCAAATTCTATTTTTTAAATTCTCTGACAGATTCTTTAATTCTGTTGAAATGAAGTTAATAAAATCAGATAAACTGGAATGAAAATAAAATAAATGAGGACGTGTTGGAGGAGTGTGTGCAGGCTACACAAACAGGCTGTGGCCTCTGGATAATGGGAAAGTCCCCAGGTTCATGACGTAACGGCCGGGTGATCGCTGTAAGCTGCGCAGTGATTCCGCCTGCTGTGATCAGGTCCGGGCACTAGGAGTTGCAGAAGTAGCGGATTTAAAAACTTTCTGTCTGCATGTCTTTTCGTCGAAATAGCACTTCAAGAAGAGTCTCTGACTTCCAGAAGGGGAAAACATGGCTTTTTAAACTGTGACCGTCTTCCTCCTCACCGTAAAGCTCCGTGTGCTTTGCTCCTGCAACGCACTTTACAAGACTATTCAGAAACTATGGGGTAAGTAAAACTGTTTCTAGCTCCGGCGGAATAGGAGAAAGTTCAGAGGAGGATTTAGCAAACAAACCAGTCCAGACATTGTTTAAACTGATGTTTTCCGTAAATTCACTTATTCATTTACGCCATATATGGGTCTATTTTATTAAAGGAGACGCTGCACTTTATTTTAATACTGTTTTAAAGTGACTATGTCTAAGTTACTTTTTCAAGTGTAAAAACTGAATTTCTGTTTTATGATATATTCTATTTGCACCACAAATGTTTCTAGTGATGTAAAATAACTTTAATTAACTGTAATTATGTTAAAGTCTTCATTATCTTTTTATTTTTCTTAAATAAATATAATCTCAAAGTGTATTGTTTCTCAAAGTATGTCAGCTCATTGTTTTGAATGTTACGTTATAATTAAATTGTTATGGCATAATTCTTCACAGTGTAAGATGACAGGTGAACAGAAAAAATAAAAGCCAATTTGAACTCAATAACCCTTTAAATAAAGTTATTGGTGTGGTGTTATTTTTTAGATATTAATAATTAATATAATAATAATTGTTTAAAAACATATTTTAGAGAATTATTAAGTGCTTCTGAGCTTGAAATGGGGGGTTTAAAGGGTGAAATAAAATTTGTGACATTTGTTTATTTCCTTAATTTCTCCTACAGGTCTTCCACAACTCTTTCATCCACCCTGTGCACGGTTTGTGCTTTTGAACAATTCGATCGAAGCAGACGACACAATGGCGGCATCGATCCTTCGCAGGAAAATTCCCCCCATTTCCACAGGCGAGCTCGGCGCTCCCCTTCTCCAACAGGCTAGCCACAGCCAATCACGTCCCAGGACGGGGGCGGAGCCTGTGGAGAGGCAGCACTTAATTGGTGAGTTTTGCCAAGACGCTTTTTTATTTTTCCACATCCCGAGGTCGGAGCCGCAGTGCAGCACGGGGCTAATGTCGTACAGTGAGTACAGCTAAGTGGATATTTATCGAATGCAGACGATGCTGTTCAATCATTTTCAGATGATCGGTTAGTTGTTCACTTGGATTTCTCGGATGTATTGCTTGCTTTTAACTTAAGCTTTTATCGTCTCAACCTTGCGTGATTTAAGAATTTTTTCCTGAATTTCTAGTTTTTATTTCAGTTATTCTATACAAGCAGCTGAATGAAAAAAATGGATTGTTTTATTCACTATATGGTTATTTTTTAATTTTTATAGGTGATGGTCACTCAGATTGGATGACGGAAAAAGTTGATTTGTCTTCATTTGTGTCGACGACCGAGTCTTCTCCAAGCTCTTCCCTTCCACCCTCACCATTAGAACAAGATGTCAAGGTGCCCTCGGATCTGGAGGTCATGACCTCTCTACTACAGGAGGAGCTGGCTCAGCTGGAGGACTACTTCCGCTCCGAGTCCACATCCACAACAAGCAAGTTGGAGAAATCCTCAAAATGTGACAAGGGTGCTCAAGCCATGGGCTCCCAGTCTTATTATCAGTTACCCTATGGGTCCTATGGGTCCAGCCAATCAGAAACCAGCCCTGTGGTTGTTACCTTGGCAACAGGGGAATTGGACCTGGCCAGCTTCTGTGGCGGTCCCATCGGCAGAACCAAAATTGCTCGACCTGCTCCATACAACTACCATCACCGCTACCACCACAACAACGGGCGAAGAATAATCAGCGAGGCTGTGAAAGTCGGGGAGGAAGTTGGACTTGATACGTGGGGCTCCAGGGGAAGTTACTCAGGAAGCACAGAGTTGTCTGTGAACCACTACTCCACACTGAAGACGGTGAGCAAGAACAGCCTCAGCAGCGTCAAGAAGGTGAGAGAATGTGCTTTATCGTTGAAGGAAGAGGAGAGTTATTGTTTTTCAGAAGGAATGTTTTGCAGCGAAGAGATTGCTCGAGGTTTTTGTCTGGGTGGCTCGTACGAGAGCCACCACAAGCGAGAAGGACAGTTGATGCACAATGTGAAGGTCAATGTAAGTTACGACAGCACGGGGCTTGATGTTTTGCACTGCAGCAAAGATGGAGGACTTTCTGGAAGTATTCCCCCAGAGACAATGGTGGCCGGTGACGGCTACTTCCACCAGTCAATGGCCAGCACAGAGCCTTACCATAGCTTTATAGGTGACCTAGAACAGCCGTCACAAGCACAGGCTGTAGAGCCCCAACACGGCCACTACCTCTATCCAGAATGCCTTGCAGACCAAAGCTATGAATGTCTGTCCAGAGGGGAGGGCGAGGGGCCACTGATGGGTGCCCCTATACACCGCCCCACCCAGAGGCTAAAGGATGAACACTGCTCCATCAAACCATCTCTAGTGATGGGCGCAGCTTCTCTGGATACCAACAGTGGAGAGAGGAAGCAGAAGAAGAGAGACCAGAACAAAACTGCTGCTCACAGGTAAACAGTTGATTTTTCCTCTTTCTCTCTCCATAAAAACATCCTTCAACCTCCATAAACATCTAAAAAAAAAAAAATAGGTTTTGTGTTCAGAAGTCTGATAATACAGTAATGAAAATGTGGTTCATAACAATAAAAAGTAGAAAAAAATCACAATCACAACTAACCAAGGTTATTTTTTTCATTAAGTCAATGTTGCAGTGGTTGCATTACTGGTCATATTCTTGCTTTTTCATAGCTTATACATCCATTGATGATACTTGTTGTCTTGCTTTCCACTTAAACATGGCTGGAGTGTTACATAAACCAACCACCCCTGAGCTTTAAATGTCCTACAGAGTGTAGGAGGGAAATGGAAAGTCCCTCACTGCCTGCCAGATTCAGCCCCACCTAACCATTTCTATAAGTCTAGTTTGTCTGTGTGCATCAGTTTCATTTATCCACATCTGTGTAGAATGAGAGAAATATTGAAAAAGTGTATTTAATGTTGGGCAAGGATTGAAGTTTGAAAAGGTGGAAATTTGATCAGTCATGAACCCCTGCAGAATGTGGAATAAACAGCACATCATGTTATCTCGGGGAAGGGATGTCTGAGCTGTGTGAGTAATTCCTCTCGATGCAGCTCAAAGGTCAAGCTCGCTTAACTCATTAATAAAGATGCAAGGCAGCAAAAAACCTGTAAAACCAACCGAATGCATTGTTTCCTGTTGCAGGTACAGGCTGCGTAAGAGGGCGGAGCTGGACTCTCTGGAGGAGGAGCTGCACGGCCTCGAGGGGCAGAACCGAGAGCTTCGTGACAAGGCGGAGTCGGTGGAACGAGAAATCCAGTATGTCAAAGATTTACTGATCGAGGTCTACAAGGCTCGCAGTCAGCGACACAAACAGGATGGCAGTGCCTAAAACGCCCACGCTGACCTCACCTCCAAATCTCCCAACCAGCAGCAAGAGAAAAATCAAGTCAAGAGCACCAACTGGTTTTTGTCTCACAAAAATGAAATGGTAGTTGCATGATTTTCGTAGTTCTTTTCTAAAAAAAAAAAAAAAGAAAAAAGAAAAAAAAATTGTTTCAAGAGGATGGCGACACAAAAACACACCTTTCCTATGAAAAAAAAAAAGAAAAGGAGAAGTTTCCAGATGGGTGACTAAACTATTAAAAGCCTTAGTGAGGTGGCTTCCAGAGGAGATGCTGAACTTGTCCGTGACCACTGTGATCCGAACTGCACTCACAGCCTTGTGATGACTGAGTTTGCGCTTGCAATGATTGATCGTTTACAAAAATGCTCTTTGAATTAGTAGTAGTGGTTGAATTTGCTTGTGGTTTTTGTGACACACATTGGCAGCATCAAGGCAGATCCATACTAAATATATATTTTATTTTATATTTTATTTTTACTTAATAATGTTCATTTATCATTTTGCTTAAAACAATCAAGTGAATAAAGGGATTGCTGGAAAAAGTGTGTAACATGCTCCACAAATATTCATTATCAGAAACATTTAGAAATTTGTATTGCTAAAATGTTGAGTATTTACACTTCTTTACCCCACTGAAATACCCAATGCATGTTTGATTTTGGAAAAGCATGTGCGAGTGTTATTTGAAGGCAATATTCTGTTAACTGCATGGCTTCAAGATCTCCACCGCGTCAATTTAACTGAGTTGACTTTACTCTTCTAGTCAAAGCTGGCGACTTTTCTCTGAGTTTTCCCCCTGCCAGTGTGATCCATGCTCAGGTTTTTGGTTTTCGGCTCTGAGAAACACAGAAACATTCGCTGGCTTTTTTCCTTTCTCTCTTCTCTCTCTCTCGGCTGTATTTTGCGAACAAACAATCACCTGTCGACGCGACGATAAATTGTTGTTGGGTAATGGTACAACTTCATGGGAATTTTTGTTTTTCAATTGATCAATTTGATGTATCTGAAATTCAGGTTCTTTTAATAGTCAATGTCAATGTCAGGAAATTATACATCAGGTAAATTGCAGCCAAATAAAAATAAGTTCTGTAGTATCATTCATCTCTGCCTTTGGACTGTTCTTCACTGCATGCTGTTCATTCTGTTCCATTAAAACACCTCACTACGACTGTCCAGAGCACATGAACTGCACCCAGAACAACACACACGCTGAATAAGAAAACAGTGGGATTAAGAGATAGAGAGAGGTGTAGAATAAACCCACTCTGCCCCTCCCATCTTTTTTTGGCCCAGCCCTGTAACTGTTGGTTCCAGCCCTCTTTTTTGGCTGCAATGCAGTCAAGAGTCCAAGTGATTTCCCAAGATTCACCACTGGACGGCAGGATATCGAGGCAGGCTTTGAGTGACACCTGACCATTCTGCAACAAAACAACCTGTTTTCTTTCAGACTTAGGAGCCAGGAGTGAGTCGACTTGTCCAAACAGCCTCACAATGAGAGGAAGATGTTTGGAGAAACACTCATGTTATTTTTTCCAATATTTTAATGCTTTGTTCCTGCTCTATGATTGATCCGCAGGGCTGAGCGGAGCGATATCAAGCTCCAGCAGTCAACAGACAGACATAAATTGCCTATCTCATCTCCCAGCTCGTGGAGGGTGTGCAAATGCATGTATGTGCGCAAGTGTGTGTGTGTGTGTGTGTGTGAGTGAGAGTGTGTGAAATCTCTTGGTATCTCTCCTAGCAGTCATAGGCCTTTCAAGTGCATGAGGCAATATCACACAATACTTGCACAAGGAGAGAAGAGAGATACAAGTGAACTATCAGAATAAAAAAGTACTGGGTTGACAGAGAATGCCATTAAATCTGTTGATTCAGTTGTCTTTCTGTTTGTTGTTTGTTTGATACAGATGAAATGTAAAAAAACTGATTTTACTGCTGATATAAGATGTATAATATAATCTGTTTTTGCATTGTGTTCAATAAAGTTCTTCACTATAACATTATCTTATTAAACATTTTAGATGAGATGAGAATCCATTTATCCATTTTTAGTCGCTCATCCAGGTTTGTACATGATAAATTATGTGAATATAATACTGAATGTAAATGTTCCAAAATTAACAATATTACAGTTTTTAAAAATATTATAAATATACATATAGCATATATTGTACATTTGAGGTAGATGAACAACCAGCCAACATTTCAAGCAAAAACACTGAATTAAAATTGGAACGTTTTTACGTTATAAAAGAATACTGAGCCAAATACGTGATATGCACAAACAACACTAAAGATGCAAAATATAATATAATTTAAGTGAGAATTACATGGATATCAAGAGTATTGTAAAGATAAAAGCAAATTTCAGGATGAGAATATTTACAGAACCACATTTTAATTTACAATATATACTGTGATTTACTACAACGGGTAAATGTGACATGAGCAGGTCTACAGACAGACTTGAAAATACACCGTTTACAGGGAGAAATTATACATTTTCTTGTGAGCACGTTGAATATTCCACCAAGATCTACTGTATGTGAGGCTGCTTCACCACCAGGGGGCCCTGTTAGCTTAGAAAAAGACTGCAGCTTTGCAGGGTTGTTATTTTCAAATGATTTCTACAGTAACCCTCAAACATTTCAATATAGCATTGAATACACTATATTTAGGTCTGGACCTATGCACAGTTTGGTTTCTAACATGCATCACATGGAGCATTAAGATTTAGAGGGACATTAAAATGTCGCAGCAGCAAAATACGAAGTAGAAAAATAGAAACATAAAGATCAACTGCAAGAGCAGTGGTAGAAGTAGTAATACCACAGTATAAAAGTACCCCACTGCATGTACTTACTTAAGCAAAAATACACGAGTATTACAAACAAAATGTATTTATAAAATTGTACAAAATGTACTTAATTATTACAGTACTTACAGTTAACTATGTTATATTCTGGGATAATTTCATCTCTAACAGTGGATCGTATTTTAGAAGCTTGGCATGTGTTTCATGTGTAAAATCTTAACCAAAAAAGTAACAGTAATTACAGCTGTCATATTTTCCTCTGAAATACAGTGAACATCTAAAGTAGAAAGTACTCAAATATGCCTTTAGTTTATTATGTATACATAACATCTAGTACCCACTAACTGTACAGAGGCTCATAAATATCACAAATAATTGAAAAACCGCAAAGTTTGCACTCGAGGGAATGGAGTTTGGTGGAGGGAAACATGTCCTTACAGTGTCTTGTGTCTGCCGATAGCAGCATTGAAACAGGATGAAATACATTTGTTACACTACCAGCAGCAAAAACGAATTGCGTGAAGTGTGTCTCATAATGAAAAACAGTGGTGCAAAATTCCTGCTTTAATTTCAGTAGAACCTGCTCAGTCAATATACATATGTACATTATTATGCAGATATTTGACCTGTTGGGTAAAAAGGGGTTTGACTCAGTTTCTTTTTGACATCTATGGTGGTTTCACTTGTCTTACCGTTAGTTTTTTCTTAACTATATGACTTGTAATCTCAGATACACTTTTGTTTACAAGCAGTTAGATACCTGTGTTTTCTTGTACTGTGCTTCGATCCTTATTATGACCAAGTGAGCAAATACTGGGGAGAAATATTATGATGCTGTAATAAAGTGAAATGTACGAGAGGCTAATTTAGATTTACAACACAGGTCTAGAGGGTAAAAGTTGTAGGTTTTTCAAATAGACATACAGTATACTACCAACCACAGTAATTTCTCAATTCTAAATCCACTTTTTCAAAGCGTGTGATTCTCTACCATCATGCAGTTTGGCATTACAGTTAATCTAAGACTGCACTGAAAATACCAGAAACACTCAAAATAAACTCACTATTACTTAATCTCTATTTTTAAGGTAGTTCAATATTTCTCACAAAAAGAATATTTTTCACTCCAAAAAAAAAAAAAAAACCTGTCAACAAAACTTTGATTTTTTTTCATGTATCATTTCTTTACAACACAAGAATAACAACTGTTTGCATATTACAATAAATATACGATATATGCATATAGAGTTTGCTGGTAGTTGAGAATAAGTGCGAAAAGATTTCATGAATCTTAATAACATGCTCATTGGATGCAGTTTGTGAACAGGTAATAATGGAGGATCCAATGGAAAAGCAAACACAGTATACACAGAGTAAAGATAATTCCAACAGCGCTCATCCCCAGCGTCTCCTCCAGGCCCTTTACTGTCCCATTATGTGTGTTGTTCCTAGGAACTCTTCAAACGTTCCTGTCGTCCACACCTCAGTGTGGGCGTTCACAAGCCACACAGGTATGAAGTGAATCAGCCCAGTAAGGTGTGTTGTGCATCTTGAACAGGGAGGTTATCACCAGGTGTGACATTCAATTCGTTCTGCAATAATATGGCGGTAAATTGAGTAATCAGAAACTCTCATGGTTCTTCCAGACTCTGCTTGGGCACAGTACTTTCTATTGGGCAACACACAGTGACGTAATAAATACTCAGTGTTTACTGTAGATAAAGATGGACGTCGCCTCCGTGACGTCACCCATAGGTTAACCGCTCCGCCTGACCGTGAACCACAAACGATTTTAGAAAGCTGAATATTTATTAAATACTTAATTTATTTTAAGGATTTTATTTTTTATCCATAAATATAGATGTATTAAGACACAACACCAATTTGTGATTTTTTTTAAATGAAAGAATTCGCTCTACACTGCGGATGTGGCAGCGCTACTTTACTTCAGTAACGGTTTACAGTAAACGAGAAAAACACACAGCTCCACCGACGCCATCTTGGCAGCGCCTGAACCTGAACCTCAGCCAAAAGCTGGTAAAGACGCGGGGCCTGTGTGGAGCAGAGACCCCGGCATACCGGTTTAATACATGTGGCAAGCATTAGCTCCCGTTAGCTTCGTTGGCGAAGCCGGGTGTCTTGCACGAAGGATAATTAATTTGCTGGCTAGTTAGCTAGCTAACAAGCTAAGCTAACAAGCCAGGTATGGTAAACACAGACACAAAATAACACTAGAATTTCACTCACCTCAAAATACAGGAGCACAGACTTCCTCATGTTCCGTTAGTCGCACAGCAAGACATATTTTTTGTCCAATATTTAGATGAAAATCCTCCTTAAAGCATCAACACTACAAACGCATTGACTCACTTAGGGGCCGGGGGGGGGGGGGCTCTAGTGGTCATTCGAGGAACTGCAGCTTTTGGCACTTCCGTGTTGAATTTATTTATTTATTTATTTATTTATTTATTTATATTTCACTCAAGTTCACTCAAAAGTACAAGCATACAGACACATAAATGATACAAGACAACTACACAAATAAACCCAAGAACAAAGAACAAAAGAAAAAAGAGATGAACATTTCCCAGTTACAATGCCAGAATGCAGCATATTATATTCATTCAACAGTTTTAAGGTCTTTACAGCTTTTTTGCTTTTCACATTTGATAAAGTGGTGCTATAATGTTTAAATTCATTAATAAAGTGCCGGAAGGTTGGCTTGGTTCTTGACCATTTTTTCTTATGAATATGGAATTTTCTTAAAAATAATAAAAAGTTGTGTTATATACAACATGTTGCTTTCAATCTTATCTTGACAAAAATATAGCATTACATCAAACATAAACATGTATTTCAATACACATATAGTTATAGTTATAGCTATAGTTTCTTTTTCAGAAAGTTGGTTGCATCAATCCAGAACAATCTGGTACAGTCAAAAAACAAATGGGAAATACTCTCTCTTTGTAGACCACAAAAAAACACTTTTGTAATCAATATCTAGTTTGAATCTTTCAAACACATTTAACCGGATATATTCTATGTAATATCTTAAAAGACATTTATTATGGATACAGTATTCATCACAAATTCTCCGTGCTTGTGTTGACTTCAGATTACAGCCTACAGACCAAAGTGCTGGACAGGACAACCAGCATTCAGATGATTTAGCTGTAAATTTCAAACCAAACAATGGATTAAATGTGATGTTGCCTCTGTAGAAGGCAGAACAGTTTACACAATTTACACACTAAATGTTGTGGGAGTCGAGGCATCACTTTTTGATATGGATGTTTTCATGGATTCAAGTATCGATCAGAGTGAATTTCTGACCTGATGGCAGCACTAAAGGTTAGAGGTCAAAAACATTATAACAACAACAAGTGAAACAAATGATTATAATGATACAGTAACACAACCAGCAAATAATGATAAAAAGTTTCACTTTTGAAATAAGCTATGTCCCACTTTCATACACATTCTAACAGTATGAATAATACACAAATGATCATATTGTTTTTGCAGTTAATATACAAAAATAAATGTATTTTGGACTGACAGGAAATTATGCAGTATGTGCACAGATTGATGTGAATCCATCATCAACCTTGAGACACTACTGACAATTAAACTAAACTAAGAGCTAAATAAAGCCTGACAGTTCATTCCTGACCTGGGAAACAGTTCACAAACATCTCCGTTCACTGTACTTGTTCTGGAGCTTTCTACCACATTACACTTTTCATCAGCAGATGGAGTTTGGATATTGATATTGATGTTCCTGTGAGTGGTCATACAGAGACATGCAGCCTGAAGACATGAGAGGTAAGACGAACGCAAGACATGATCATATTAGAGGCAGTGGGGGTCAGGGGTGGGAGGCTGGGCGGGCGCTGTGGGAGAGGGGATGTGATGCAAGAAGAAGAGAAATGGAGGAGGAGGCGGGTGAAGGGACCACAGTGAGCATCAGGGTTGGTGGAGAGGAGAGGATGAGCTGGAGCTCAGTGTTGCAGAATGGCCCGCGGCTCTGTTTGAGGCTGTGTGTAGATCAGCGAGCAGGTTTTAAATTCATCATGAGCCACTGGAGGAGCTGTGAGGTTAAAGATGCTGTATGAGCTGATGGGAGTGAACGGGCCTTTCGTGAGGTTAGAGAGGCAGAGGGCCAGACTAGTGGGAAAAACTTTGTGGCATTAGTTTAACTTTCACGATACAATAATTGTCCGAGTCACTGGACTCAATTTTTCAACTACAGGAATAAATCAAAAGTAGGCATTTGCCCTGAGATGTTCAGGCAGGTGTATAGGGCTCAACCTGTTTGATCATTTATGGAAATAACTCCATTAGATTTGAATGTTTCCTTCCTCATGTCAGTGCTCGTGGAAAAATCATATGCTATTTACAGGTTCAGAGGCAAATATTGTAGTTGTATCACAGCTTTAGTTACTAGTGTCTCTGCAGATACAGCTCACAAAATACAATATAAACAAATAAATTATGATAATATTATGATTATAGATAAAGCTACCCAGCAGTATGCAGAGCAATCAATTTGGGTGATTGATTGCAAGCAAAGTAAAACTTATAAATAGTTAAATGTTAAGCATTTCTTAACATTAATATTTAATCCTCAGCTAAACCCTCAATAAACCTGCTGTCATTTTGCTTTAAAGTAATACTCTGTGGTACTTTCATAGAAATACACGTTTTACTTTCCTCTGTATGATACAATGAAGCGATACTGAGGCTATGTGGGGAACATGAGTCTGAATAAAGGATAACTGCAGGTAAACAGGTAATACTGCAGGATATGCAGATTGTGCAAATGTTTTCAAATGTTGATAAAACATATATTTAATATATCCCGGAACATTTTAAATGACGGCATTAAAATAAAGATGCCACCTTTTTCTGCTGCCTTCAAAAGATACGAGCTTGAGGGGAAAAGATATTTGTATATTGGCACCTTCCTAAAGTGTTAGTACATGCAAAACAGGACAAGGTGGAGTCAACATCAGTTATAATGCATTTGAAAGAAATTCTGAGGAAGTTTCCGTCTCTTATCAGATTTCTTCTTTTATAAATTTATATTCTTATTCATCGCCTTGTGTTCATCCTGAGGGTGGCCAGGACACAGAAACAGCCTGTTCTGCTGTGAAGTTAAAGGTGCCCTGTTGAGTTATATTTATATTTATATTCAGCGAAAAGCACCGTGAGTATGTTTGAGGTCTAACAAATGTGTTGATTGCATTTCCTCCACCATAAAACAAACAATAAAGGAGATTTTTATTTTGAAAGGAAGTGGAACCAGAACTAGCAACGCTGCGTTTCTTCACATGTGTATGACACAGCGACACTATTTCAAGAGAGTTTCTGTTACTGTTTAACTTCAAAGCTGCTGTAATAAAATTTTTATAAGAAGATCATATCAAATGTAAAAACAATGTGACTGTGTGTAGAGTGTCTTTGGTAGTGATGTATTATAATCTGAATCTGCAGCCGCCACTGTTTAGATCTCTCAGTGTTTTGGTTTCCTCTGTGTCTGCTCATCATTGCATTTCATCAGATGGCCACAAAAATGACTTCAAATGAATGATAAAAGTAAAATATATATGCATGGCTGGATATGGAGGCGTGAACCCTGTATCCATGCACTCCTCCCTTGTATGTGGCACAGATATCCAGGACATGACCTGCACCCTGCAGAGTGGTCATGATGGACAGTGGCTGCACTTCTCCTGGTTTTCTGCACGTGTTTAAAGGATGGAAAACTACTGTTGCTCAACTTCCTGTGGTTTGAAACCTCAGAGCGTGTTGCACCTCTGGTCACACCCACACCACTGATGTCACACCAGCTAATGCTCATGAGCTCCTTTGATATCACTGACTACTTAAGTGGTTTTTCTGGAAGTGAATAAAAACCTGTCAGAGATATTTCCAAATAAATCCTGACCGCGTCTATTGACATTGGAATGGGTGTGTGGGGAGTGTGGGGTCATTATTGCGACTCATTGGCCTGTAAAGCACATTGAAACACCTGTGTTGTGTTTAATGCACTGCAGACATGAGGTTGAACAAAAGAACTGCAAAAAACTACAAACTGCACGGTCTAGTTTTTAAGAGTGTGCAACTCAATACATACTGGAGATGGAAATTTAACTCAATATTGAGAATATTGAGTTAAATTGAAAAATAAGTATTTCCGACTAATGACTTTTTATCAGTATTTTTAACAGACAGTCGAGCATACATAACAACATCATCGTCATCATATAAAATTCAAACACATAAAGTTCACCTCTTTTAATGACAACATACATTAAAATTAAAAGAAAATATCAAAACCAAGAAAACAAATAAATAAAACAACACAAGTGCCTTACATCTATATTTTAAATTGATCAATAAGTTGATCAATCAGTTGCATCCGATACATCAAGTGCCACTTATTTATCTAATCAGACATCCCCTCTATTAATGTCAAAAAAGAGCCCCGGACTTGACTGAAAATATCTTCTCTCCCCCCGACTGTCAGTCAGTGACCCGTTCACGCTGTTACACTTTTCATCGGACTGAAATATGGAACTGGTCTGATGAGCCAAGAACTGTTTTCTGCCCCAGGTGAACATCAGAGACATTCTTTCTGCCCTGCCCTCCTGCAGCCTCTATGTCTCTGAGCATGGAGGCAAACATGCATGAAAACAGGCTCTAATTTTTCTGAATTAGGTCTGTTTTATGGGGCATTTTGTGACACCCCCTGCAGCTTTTTCTTTGTTTACTGTAAACCTCAACTATAACTTCCTTTCCCGCTCAATCTCTTTCCTTGTTATTTGTGGTTTACTTGAATATCTTAAGAACTCTATCTTCAAAACAAAGAATATTTCTGTGTAAATTGGTGAGTGATCCTTGTCTACATGCAGTTGGCAAATGGCTCTTGTTACAGAAACTCGAATTATATCGTGAAAAAAATGTGGGTTTCAACAGGCTCTTTCCCAGGTAAAAGTTGTTTGTTTTCAAACCTTGGCACTGGGAACCAAACAGTTCATCAAGGCATGCAACTAGTCATCTACCTACGCCAACTCAGCAAGCCCCAGCAAATCTATGCAATACTGAAGAGACACAAGCCTGACAGCTGAAGGAGTGTGCTGCTGGACTGGGTTAAGGTCTTTGTTGTCACGGTTTGACATTTGAGGATATGTGATAATACTGTCTGCGTTTTATGACTTGGAAGTGTGTTTATATGAGTCATACTGTGTCATCCATTAAGACGGAATAGGTTCATAATATGACTATAAGATATGAATGTGTAAGAGTGATTACATTTTTATGGAAGTTACAACAGGAGTATTATAGCATGACTGTAAATCTTGTGCTTTGGGGGCGCCTCGGTGGCTCACCTGGTAGAGCCATACCATTAAAGCTTAGTCCGAGTCCGACCCACAGCCCTTTGCTTGATGTCATCCCCCCTCTCTCTCACTGTGCTATATAATAATGGCATTAAAAAGCCCCAAAAAAAAACTTAAAAAAAAAAAAAAAATCTTGTGCTGTTCCAGTGTTTACTGCAGTTTTAATTGGTCAGTAGTTTTACTGTCAGCGCTACAGGAACCATGAATCCTGCCAGGTCACAGTGGAAAAACATCACCACATACGGAAACTGTAGAAAAGCTTACAGCTGCTTCATACCTTTAACTTTTATTATTTGTTTTGTTAATGTTTGGTTTTTGTTGTGATTAAAGCAGGGGTTACCCATGGACGAGTGTAACAGTGGGAAAAAAAATAAATCATAAAATAATTTGAAAAGCAAAGTTTACTGAATCCAGAACTTTATTGATGTCTTTAAGATAGAAATGCACATATTGTTACAGAAGCATGAATTGTAATAATAACCATCACCAACGTGAATCATTATATGACAAAAACAAATTGCAGATACAAACTGCTGCACAAAACTACAAAGAGCTGCTGGAACAGACGTCGCCACCGCGTACGGATGTTTGTGATGCTGCATAGCTAAGCTCGCTTGTTAGCCCATTAATGTTTGAAGATGATGAGAAACACGATTACATGGATTTAACGTTGAATTTTTGTATCACGTGTTATTTACACTCAGATAAACTGTTGGTTGAAACTATGACATCATCTCTGTCTGGAGAACAGCTCTGTCAAAACTATGACAACCTGCATGATTCATCAAACATATCTAACGCAATCAGTAAAAAACCAGTCAGTTAACTGAAAACTGACATGGATAATGACTCCTTGTGAGATATCTACAGTTAACCCACACACTTCTCATACTTCAACCTTCCCATTGAAAAAGCTTTTTAACAGTATTTCATTTTAAGCTAACAGATTTATAAACCTTCGTCCCTGCAAGATAAAACAAGCACCTAAGTGAGCAATTATCCTGTCACGAGAAATTAAATTTGATATGATCTTACATTATAATCTAAGCAGCAATTATCAATATATAAGCTACTGTAAATGAACAACATTATAAGTGTGAGCACTTGATTACTTTACAGGCTATCTCTCTCTTTGACCAGTAAGTAAAAGTAAGTTGATTATTGTTGTGGAAACTGCATGAATATCATCAATAATAAACACAAAACACCGTAGTAGATGAGTATAAAAACATATATTGTACAACATGGTGGAATGTTTACATAGTGTCAGTGTCAGGACAGTTTCCCCTGAACACCTTTTTAAAAAAATCTTCTTTGATATGAAGACTGTCCCTGTCAGGACCGACAGACAGTGACAAGCAGTTAAAGAAAGCCCTGGGCAGATGTCACCAAAGTATGAAGATACTTAACTTCAACTTGACCACTCATTGGCAAATGAATCACATTGTCTACTACAGAACATCCATCTAATGGGGGACCGGCTGAAGGTTTGGTTCATTAAACCGAGTTATTTGGAATCAGGTGGAAACAGAACATGAATCAGCCGACCAGCTCCCAGTACCCCCCACACTGAACTGGAAATATCATCTCACAACTATAACAACAGTTAATCAGTACATTTCATATTCGTCTATCACTAAATAACTATCACTTCAAAATACTCAGATCTGTGTCAGTAGTAAAAAATGCTCCCGTTGTGGTGTTGTCCTTTTCACCGTTACCCACCACCAAACTACAAAACTATACAGAATAAGATCTGATCACTTTTTAAACCTCTGAGCAGAGTTTAACCCAGAAATGATCCTCACTTAAAATAACAAAAAAAAAAAAATCAACTAGGAAACAAGCTCATCGAGAATTCAGACAAATCGTTTGGAAAAACAACATGAATTCTCTAGAAACGTGTTAATGACTGAACAAACTTTAGCAGTACATGCCTTAAAGTAAATTAGATCACATGGCTTCATTGCTCAAATACCTGATAAATGAGTCAAGTAATAAAATACGCAGATGAGCCAATACATTATGAGCACTCATGGAAGAAGGTATTAATGCTGAGTGCCTCATAGCAATTAGCAAACGCCAGATACCAGAGGACACCTTGTGTCTAACAGAGGGCGTGCCCCGACAGGTCGGAGCTCCTCTGGTGGCATGTGAAGCATCAACGGTGCATAAAGCAGGGGGTGGTCAAAATGTTTTATCTCATCAGACTAATCTTTTAAACCTTTAAAAGGACAACATTACCACAGTTATGAAGGAATGCACTGACATTTTAAAAAAACAACAACAAAACAGCACGTTTGCACAATCTTAGTTCAGAGATTCAGGACGTTTGGTCTTGATCAGCTCAAAGACTGAGCGCTGAGTGAAAAGCTGGGCGAGAGGAAAAATTGTCTTTTTTTTTTACAACCAGATCGTTAATTATCAATGCATCAAAAAACTCCTGAGTTTTGAGTCCAAGAAAAGTAAATGTAAACTATTTGGTCAATAGCTTCAGTGCACGACCTAATTTCTCGTTTCTTTTTGTGCGTGCATTAAATACAGATGACACCAGTCGGCAGTTTTCCCGTTGTTGGAAGACATCTTTGACTTTGCCAACCTCGCTCTTCCCCCTCCTTCGTCTTTGAGCTGAGCTAACCAGGCTAAGCATAAACAAAACCCAAAACTCCTACGCATGACCTTTTAAAAACTGGGCTGAGTTGTGTGAAGGTAAATGAAACTATATTTACACCATCACCATACAATACTTACTAAAACCTGTCATGTCCTCTAGTATAAAAGTTATTTAAAGGATCCAATATGTAAAATCTCTTTATTCACATCTTTATTGACTGGTTCAAAAAAACCCAAATCTAAATCAGCCCAGTCAGTTTTTTTTTTTTTTTTTTTTTTTTTTTACTATACAACAACAACAACCTGTGGCGCTGATGTTTCTAATGATCCTATTGTATTTCTAAAATATTCTCATCGGATTTTACATCTGGATCTACACAGACACTGAATGAGGACAACTTGTTACTTCAATGTAACAAACAATGGAAGTTTCACAGAAACCAGCTAATGGGCACCTGACGTTTCTGTGCAGGCTACAATAAATACCTGATTGCAAGTCAGGCATTTTTACCAAACACAAAACATCAGATGCTTCACGCAACAAGCCTGAATTCATTCAATTGAGAGAGGAATTATTGTCTCTCCATGAGGAATTCAAGCCTGAGCCAACTTAGAACATTACTGTTGGGTCTCAACAGCCCTGCCGGGCAGATGTGCCTAGAGGTCAACCCATCCAAGGTTGCATGCTCCGGCTTCCCTGAGAAAGAGATGAAAAAAACAGATTAGTGATCAAAAGTCTCTGGATAATCATTTAATATACAGAAACAATGAATATATTCCTGCAGCATTTCTACGTTAATATTGAGATTGAAGTCAACACTGGTGGAGCAGGTTTCTTTTTTGAGAGTAAATTCTAAAGTTGTAAAAATAATTGAAGCTGCAATCAGCCTCTGTTTTGAGCTAAATGCTAACACTAGCATGCTAATATTGACATGCTTAGAGTTAGGATGTTATATGAGTAAAAATGAGTAGAGAATACTAGAGTTGAGGGGGAGGTAAACTGTAAAGAGATGTGTTGGACAAATGGAAATGTTGAACTGCAGCCAGTTCATCAGTTTTCATCCTCTGAGGGACCAAACGTGTCTAATGTCATGGTTTCCTATTGTTGTGGTGACTTTTCAGCCTGGAACAGAGTGCTCCTCTGGAGGAGACGGTGAGTTTGTTTAAAAATAGATCAGTCAGTTCAAAAACACGTTCAGCTTTTGAACTCAGTTCAGTTGTTCAACCTGCTTGTGAGTCGACTTATTTTAATTGTGCACAACTTGGCAACTGCAACCACAAATTTCTCTGCGTGACACTTCAAAAGCATACCAGCATTCTCAACAGTACTTTACAAGAACATACCCTACAATACAACAACCATAAGACTGCAGGAAGGGACCAGACCTATAGTTTGTATTCATATATTACTTATGTTTTGTTTCAATGACTCATTATTTGTTCATGCTCGTCGCTATCTGGCGCTGCCCCACCAAAAAGCTAAACTACAAACAAGTGACAACTGTACTCGATGTTTCAACAGTTTGATCTGTTTGAATGTCCTCTGGCTACAACTGTTAGTCAACAAGCAGCCAGAAAACAGAGCTGTTCAGCTGCTGAGCACAGACGCTGTGGTTCATGGTTACTGCTTCTGTTAAAAGTGCAACTCATGGTCACATCTTATTCAATATTATTTCCTTTAAATATAAAACATAAGTCTACTCCTGGAACCCGATCTGTGTCAGACGGGAAGAGGATCTAGTTTTCAGTCATTACAGTGTAGAACTATGTGAACAGCTATTCCAGACTGACATACCATGGTATGAAGGTAGCTGCCCATGTGCAGCAGACACTCCAGGGTTTCCATCATCTGTTCCTGGCGGAGCGAGTGGAGTCTGGTGTGACTGGGAGATCTACTGCTTTCCAGCTCACACACTGTGGCCTTCAGAGCCACCGACGCACACTGGAGGACGCTCATTCCTGAGAACACAAGCATCTGGATCATGCATCCACACCTTACTCTTTCACTTTAACATTTAAACACATCTAAAGCTAAACTGTACCAAAGCAACTGATAAAGAAAAAAAAACTATGATTATTTTTATTATTTTATTACCATTTTATATATAACTGATATACTTTTGAAGCCTCAAGGTTTTAGTACGTACCATAGTTATCAGTGGCTTCGACGTCAACAAACACACCGTCCATCATTGCCTGTTTTAGAACCTAAAAGAAAACATACACACTAGTTCAACACAGACGTACAGTATCACGTGGAGAACCACAGACCAACCACAGTTCCTCTCATCTGCCTTAAAAACATTTCTCAGTTCAGACAAGCAGTGAAAATGAAATTCCTGCCCCAGTTGCAATAAAACAGTGCAAATGTGAAAACAGCACATGGTCGCACAAACACATCGTCGTGTTTCAGGACACACTCGACGGTCCCACAGCAGAGGGACGGAGGAAAAACTGAGAGAAACCAACTTTCCTAAGAGCTTTCCACTGTGAACTGTCCAATGTGTGCTTACAATATCACCATTTCCCAGTTTCATGTGAACAACATGTACATGTTTGTGCCATCGGCAACAGACGCACAACATTTAATTAAGTTCCACCCACCTGCTTCAGCAGGTCGAATAATGCTCTGGGCCTGTGTGGAATTCAAAGAGGACATACCTGCCGACTGGCTACAGTCAAAGTGTCGTCCTGCATCTCATAAAGTGCTGGAAATAATGATTGTTTTTTTTCAATACTTTGTTCTGTTGTGAAAGTGAACAAAGGCTAATAAAAGATTTATAATGAGCCTCCCTCCCGCCCCAAATAACACCACATTCTCTGTTAAGTTAAAAAATAAAACTTTAGAACTAAATATTGAGTTATACATGTGAGTAGTGATTAAAGACAAACTGAATAATATGCACAAGTTAAAATTTTTAAACGAAAAAAACTAATGATTAAGTTTGACAAATTTCATTATCAGTGAATCTGCTGATTATTGTATTGATTAACTGTTTGGAAGTGACATCTTCAAACATCATCAAAATAGCTGCAGATTATTTTTTTCCAACTGATTACCTGATTAAAGAGCTATTTGTAAGTTTTGCTGTTGCTACATAGCTAACGTTAGCATTAACAGCTGTTTACCTACCAGTCTGGAAGAAACACTGCGACTTCAGCATCTAACTTTACTCCTTTACTCACTAAGAGCCGTCTCCAGAGGTGTTTTGCTTCTATTTCCTTTACTTAAGTTAGCATGCTAACCAGCTAGCCCCGTCTCCTCACTTTCCGATACCGAGTCAGTGTAGCATCCAGTCTGCCATTCAGAGGAGGTATTATAACCTCCTGTACTGTAAACACAACAATGGCTGAAGCTCTTTGCAAGACTGGCGAGTAAACAGCTGTTTACAGCTGCTAACGTTAGCTATGTAGCAATAGCAAAACTTACAAATAGCTTCTTTAAACAACTAATAGCAGCGATTCTAGTGTAAAAATGGGGGAAACAGCAGACACAGATTCTTTCATACACGGTTCATGGTGTGAAAAGTATTGACGCCACTGTTAAAGCGCGCTGCTTCATTGCCTTTGACTGTCTTCATGCTGTGCTTACACTCCACTGTGACATGTGAGGGGAGAAAAACTCCACTGTGCCTTCACTGGCGCCTACAAGAAAATAAGGTCTGTGGGTGTGTTGGCCTCACGTGTGTCCTTCACAGACAGTGGAAACATCTGCTGTGTGTGTTTGAGCTGTGCTCTAAAAAGTGAAGAGAGAAACATTTGCTTGGACTCATAATGACAAGTTCTCCAAGTTGCTGCTTAGCTTCGCCTATGAAAACCTGAAATAAGTGCTCTGCGTGAGGAGCATCCCACGCCCTTTAACATGACACTGCCATGTGACACACTGATCCTCATTGTCCTGTGCAGCACACACATCAAACACATGTGAAACAAGTTCAGTCAACACATAATGTGTGTTACACTGTGCACAGCTGGTGTTTCTTATCGAACTGGCTCTGTTAGTTTCTGACGGACCTTTTCCTCTGAGTCGTTCGAAGACTTTTACTTACTGACACCAGCAAAGAGGAAA
This sequence comes from Trachinotus anak, assembly GCF_046630095.1. NCBI lineage: Eukaryota > Metazoa > Chordata > Actinopteri > Carangiformes > Carangidae > Trachinotus > Trachinotus anak. The sequence goes on along the minus strand of NW_027273885.1, from coordinate 2,877,512 downwards.
CCTTCATGACATGAAAACAAATGTACATGGACCTGAATAACCTGTCAGTTGGGATCAGAGTCAACAATATCTGTGGTCTCGAAGAACTCCTAACAACAGGGGTCACGTTGCTCGTTTGAAGTAAATATCATCAGATATGTGAGAAATGTTTGTGAACTGTGAGCTGCATAAAAACAGAAGAAACAAGCAGTAAACATGTCACCTGACTGATGATGACATTTTCTACTATTTGAAATGTTAAATCTGACACCAAATCTGCAGCCAGTGTCATTTTAAAAACGCTGGAGCCCAACGAGGAGGCCCAAACACTATTGGTGTTGTCTGAGATACCAAGCGCAACAAACAGCAGGGACCATCTCTCTAAAACACTCTGAGCAACAGAGAGAAAAACAAGACTCTAACCTCCAGGACTCGGACGTAGCCTTTCTCAGCACTGAGGTGGAGGCAGGACTTCCCCGAGTTGTTCATCTCGTTGACGTTGGCGCCCAAACGGATCAAATCGGCCACCATGAAGTGATGATTGTGATTCGCTGCATGCAGGAGGGCAGTCTGGGAAAAGACAGCCGCTAACATTAAACTACATGTGTCCAATGATGGGACAAGAATATGTTTATATAGAATAAACAGCTGTATCCATCAGACATTTAAACACTGAGTAGTTACTGATATGAATGATCTGACAACCAGAGTAAATGAAGCAGTAAAAAACTGTTAAGAATTAACTTTCAAACCCACTTTCCACACATCTTTATTATGCATTATATACTATGTTAACCGACTTAATTAACCTAGTATCTGTCAGATGTGGCAGTTCTGCTAAATTACAAGCTAAATGCACATTTTGATTAAGGAGATACAGAATGACAAAACCAATGCTGAGAGGCAGATTATGTTATTTTGCAGATAGTAGGTGAATGTCCTTTATTTCTATGTAACTTTTATTATTATCTTAATACATTTGTTTGCACATTAATTATTCCCAAATATACATTTTATAAAAAGAATGAGTGTTTTTCTGTGTTTTCCTTTATCATGCTTTGTAAAAATCACAGGAAGTCATTAAATACTGTTCTGACTTTCTTACATGGACACAAAAAAAAAAAAAAAAAAAAAAAAGACAGATTTATTTACAAAAACTACAGATGAAAATCTGAACTGTCCCGTACCATTCCATCAGAGTCCTTAAGGTCCAGGCTGTTGAGTGCCACCATCCTTTTAGCGATGGCGCAGCCCAGCGCCCTCTTCCCGACACACGCCACTTTATGGAGAGCTCTGCAGGGACAAACGCAATCCGACATATTTAGACACATTTACTGACACAAAGAGGCAGCATACTTTCTACTAAGAGGTTCACAGGTCTGAACCTGGGTTACATGTGTTCCTTAAAGCTGGGAGAGAATAAAGTCTGCAGGATTGACAGTCTGACCTGTCACAGAAGGAAAAGCTCAGGTGGCTCTGTTCCATTCAAGAGTCTCAGTGAGCCAGCGTGAACAACACCAGGACCGTGAAGCTGAAGGAGCTAAATGGAATTCAGCCACCACCAATCTGTAGCTTTCCTTAAAGGACGAGTCTGCTGATTTAGAATTGAACTTCTGTAACATTGTCAGACTCATTAAAATCAACGCAGCAGAACCAGAGACATCGTGTTTTTTTATTTTCACACATTGTTCTTTTTTGCCAAAACCTGGCGCCCTCATCACCCACAATGCAACACAACTGCAACTGTTTCCCAGTCCAGGGGCTGCATCATTCAGAGGCTGCATCTGAAGACTGATTACATCACATTGGCTCGACTAGGCTCCTTTAAATGACCTTCTTTTCCTGAGCAACGAAGGATCCAATAGGTGGATTCTTTGTGGCCCAACCTATCCCAAGATTCTTTGGGCTAGGTTTAAGTATTGGGTAATGGTACAACTCAAGGTCCAGTTATGTGTTGCCAAGGTTGCAGGCGAATGGAGCCACACTTTGTGATGTAATGGTATGTGCAGACACAGCTGGTGAGGCAAAGAGAAAATCCTTTGTAGGCCTGACCGTCTCATGGTCTATGGCCCTACGAAGGATGCGGCCCCTGAACTGAGACACAGCTATCCTCTTTTTTTATTTCTTCTTTCTTGCCAAAACCTGGTGGTGTTTTATGCCAGTAGTGGCTAATGCAGCCTTGAGTGCAAAGATACACTTGCACCAAACTTACGTTCTGCCATGTTCATCGGCAGCCAGCAGGACTGCATCAGAGATGTCCCTCAGCTGACTCTCCTCCTTCTGCAGCTGGGTCCAGAAGAACGCAGAGTTGTTCAGGTTCCAGTCGTGGTTCTGATGATCGAACCGCTCCTCCCCTCTTCCGCCGTCTCGTCCCGCATTTGCAAAGCCGGAAGGTTGAGGGCTGGTATGCACGAAGCCGGGAGGAGACGGGGCCTTGTAGTTCTCTGCTGTGCCAGGCGAGCAGCTCATGTAGGCCTGGGGGCTGGGGATCATTTCATCGGACTCTTCGCTGTTGTACCCTGCAGGTTGGAGAGAAGACGTGGCATGTGAGGAGTGGTTGTCGCTGTTAACATATTCATCATTAACTGTATAGTGGCTCTTGTCCCCATGAATTACCAGTTGGAGACCACTCAGGGGACACTGGCGGGTCATGAGAGGACAGAGTTTGGGAAGGGGAGCGGCAGATGCTGCCGGTCCTAAGATCCTCCTCCAGCACCTCGACGATGATTGCCAGCTCCTCCAGGCTTTTTGTGGGGCGTTTACTCTGAAAACCAAGGACAGTAAAGGAATACAGGATTAAAACTGTCATGTGATTTACAGCGTTCCATAAACCTGCCTTGTACATAAAGCTGGAGGAACCCTCTGGGAGGAGCTGGGATCTGTGTTTTTCAACACTCACCTTGGTGGTTCGGCATCCTGAGCGAGTTTTGACTCGTTTCTTGTCCCCTGTGAAAGAAACAGTCAAGTTTCAATCTGAGAGGTCTATACAGTTTGTGTGGCCGCAAACCACAGTTTAGCTTATTGCAGACTGGTGTCCTGTAGGTTTTGTTGCTTAGTGTTGGTGCTGTAAACCTCTCACTCCTGTATCTAACTGACAGGTTAAAGCACTTTCACAAAAATCTACACGACACCAAAATGACTTTCATGAATCTGGGTTTTACTGACCTTTGACTCTTTTGCTGCACATCTCCTGCAATTCACACACAAGTGGGATGTAAAAGGGAAAAAAACAAAACAGTTGCATCAGTGCAAGTTGTTTTCTATATGTTTTTCATACACAAACATGAAAGTACATCATAGTATGGCTGGACAGGGTGGGCTCATATGTAAATATTGATTTTATGTCCAACACACAGAAGAAAACTCTGGAGTCTGGAGGCAATGATGCATCAAATCAATGCACCGAGGAGGCTCCTGCAACCAAACTGTGGTGCAGTTACATGAAGACAAGCTCAACCAAATATGAGAACAAGGTATCATCAAAATAAGGATGAAGTTGAGTTTTGAGTTTTGATAACCAGACTAAAATAAATAAAACACAGCTCAAGCTCGCATTCATCTGTTTCTTTTCTCAGCCGGTCTGAACAGGTATGAAAGTGTTGGCGACAGATTTCAGCAGTTAGGTTGTCGGACAGTTTAATCTGATATTAATTATGATATTAATGTGAGTATTATTTTTTTTTTTCATTTAAAATGGTTACTATAGTAACGCTCAAGGAGATTATTCCACATGGAGAAACACATTTCGTACAAAAAAATTAAATCAGGATTGTATTGAATCTGAAAAGCAAAAACTCTGATGTTGAAATGATTCTGTTTAATTTGCTGTGAAATTATGTCATGAGTAAAAAGTTTCTCATTACCCAACACCACAAGTCATCAACATGTCATGTACGGGAAATACCACCAGAAGGATGGTGGTTGGTGAACTGAGCACGAAACCTGAAGCACCTATGGCTGATTTTTAACATTTTTTTATTTAGATTCATCCCATAATGTCCTCATATTTTACTATAGTACAATACTATATATTTATTAAGGATGGCACAAAAGTCAGAAAGTAACAAAAACGGACCCAGGCAACTACAAACTCCCTTAAATTTGCTGATGTAACATGAACTCATTACTCAACTGCAAAACTGCTTCAAATATTTCAGCTGTTTTTGAGCCCATATGACTTTTCTGTGGTTTAGACGCGCAACAACCAACCAGACACCAACTGGAAAGATACAACACAGAAGGTAAACTTCTGCGTGTTTGCATAATAGAAAACCAAACCAAAAACAAGCAAACCAAATTTTACTCTGGCTCTGATTTTGACTGGATGCCCACATTGATGAATATCTCCACCATTATCATTTATTATATTTTGGTCACAGAGAAAAAAATGTTACCTGTAAATCTTGAGGCTCCCAGCCTTGGGCGAGACGGATGTTCCTCAGCAGATCCCTCACTGGCATTTTGACACGGACTCCAAGGTAGACCTTGTCATCGCCATAAAGGGCACACCGTGCACCTGGAGAAGAAACATGCAGGGCTGATAAATCATTTTCTGACTGATGCATTAGACTGTTTTCATTGTTTTTAAGAACATGCTCAAACTAATTGTACACAGTGTCGCTCCTCTATGAGGACGGGCTCTTTGGATAGCTGTAAAGGACAGTAGGATCAGTAGGACATATTTTTTCATCCTTTGCCTGTATCTTAATTGTCTGTTACCAAAGATGGTGATTTTTAGGTACTTGACATAATCTGTTTTTATTTTATCCAACTTTATGCACTGTTTTTCCCAGAAAAATGTTTCCCCCACTACATCTACTCTTCAGGTACAGTTACTTCACTGTTAATTTTTATTTATTCATAGTTATTTTTAAATGTATACCTTATTTAATCAGGAAGTCACATTGAGATCAAGATCTCATTTACAGATGCCAGTTTGCAGTTTATTAGGTACACCAAGCTAAAGATAAAACATCTTATGAGGCCTGTTCGCCAACGCTGCCACTGAATCTTTCAGTGTGTTATTAAAGCAGGTTTTCGTACCTTTACCTTTACCGCCCACATCCTGGACAGTGTGGCCCGGAGGAGGTGCCTCAGGTCCGGCTAAGCCCGCCGCGGCTTCCCCCGGGAGCGGAGAGAGCCCACCGACCGTCGCCTCATCACTTCTTCCTGTCGAGCCCTTTCTTTTGTATCTTCCTCTCATTTTGAACAAGTACCGAGAAACAAAGCGTTATCATGAACTGTGACCGAGTGGGAAATGCAAACCTAACGCTCCCAGAGCTTAAAGTTCAAAATAAAAGACGGACTTCCTGCCGCCGGGTGTAACTGGCCCTCACAGCTTCCCGTCCAGGTGAGACTGGCGGCGCCGCGCAGGACACCTGGCTGCACCGAGAGGCGGGGCCGCCCTGTACCTGCAGGCGGCAGGTCCACTCCCACACCACAGCAGGAGAGAGGGAGCTGGGAAGCGGCCATAACCCCTCAGCACAAATGTAAAAGAAAAGCACATATGTACAAATATACATGAAATCTATTAGAAACTGGAATAATTCCATATATTGACTGATATGTGCAGCCCATACAAATACTGTATGTATGTTTATGTGTATATGCTATATTGTAGACATATGCCATGTAAATATATATCCATCCCACGGCCTGTAAATACATGTTGACATTATTTACAGTGGGTTCCAAAAGTTAGAGAAACATCTATTTTCCCAGAATGAAAGAAAACATGTAAAATGTCAGAAATTATCACTACAATCTGAGGCACCTCACTTTCTCCCCTAAATGTATTCAACAGCTGAAGTTACTAGTTATTTTATACAAATTAACATTTCTTACAGATTAAACCACTCAACAGGATAGTTACATTACTTAAAAAATGTTTTTATGTTAAGTAATCAGTAATAATAATCAAATAATATACACCATCAAGGGCCATTCAGCTGTATAATGTGTTGACCTACTTTTACTTCTGATACTGTAAATATCTTTTGTATATAATAAAATGTAAGACCTTTAACAAAAGCTTCTTTCAATGACTTTCTAATCAACAAAATGTCCAGAAGTTGTTTGTTTGGTGTTTGGAATAAGGATCTGGCTGTCTTCAAGCTCTAATCTGTGGGAGCCCACTTCATCAGTGAACAAGTCATAACAAGTTTGACAAGATGTGTTTGGTTTCATGCATAATGAGATCCGACTGTGTGTAACTCATGTATGATGTACTGTATTTAAAACCCTGCATCTCCTAACCAGAGGCTGGAGAGATATTCAGATAATTTAAAAGTAATAATATCACAAAATAAAAATACTTGCAACAGATCTGGCAGTTGAAATATTCACTCTTGTGTGAAAGTTGGCTGAGCTCAGAAATGCAGCACAGCTGAAGGAATTAGACACAACAGCGATGTGCAGACTCATCATTTAACAGATCGAATGACAGTAATTTGTTTTTTGACAGAGATCAAGCTGGACTATAAACTAAATATCTTTAAGTGATACCAACTTGTTGGTTCCAAATCGGTTCTGAAATGTGTGACTACAAAAAGAGCATTCAAGTTACTATTGGGTATTACTTCTTTGTATAATAATAACAATAATAATAATAATAATAAATGGACAAAGTACTAAGATCTTATTGCACACACAACTTGGAAGCAATTTAAAGAAAAATCTATGAAGAAATATTATTAATAAAGTAGTTATATCCAATATTAAGTGGCGTGAACTAAGTGGAAATTATTTTGCTATGTTTTGGTTTTATTTAGTTTTATTCTGTTGCAAACGGGTTCAGTATCATGTAAATGTAAACTAGTGCCTCTTGTATGCGTGAGACACAAACAGACTGAAAAATGCAGTGAGTTCCAGTTGTTGAGGAGGTCCACACCCCTGTGTCATGTTGAGAATGTCACCTCAGGCAGGTGTCTGTACACACCTAACAGACACCACCTACACTCCCTCGCACAGGCCAAGATCAACTAGTTGACTATTTGAGGTCAGATTTCTCTCTCGTCACTGTGAGAGGAAACTCCAGCCCATTACTGCCCCAAAAGGTCGGTTAGATCATGGTGGATTAGGCCTTTTAGCTGTTCCACAGGGTGATGAAGTATTTACTGTTCTGGCTCCTCAGCTTTGGGAGAACTACAGTTAGTGTTCAGTCTGCTAACACTGTCAATTCAATCTTTAAACCATTTTTATAGACTCATCTTCTTGTCTGGCAGCTAGATGTATTTGTGCTAGCTCTCTTGTGTGACCGAGATATTCACAGACAGACTGGGTAAAGCAATTATTATCTAATACTTATTTTTCATTTCCTTTTGATTGTCTTTTAAATGTTGAATGCAAGTAACTTAATTAGTAAATAACTTATTAAAAGACAAGTTCACATTTTTTCCAACAATGACGCATTTTTGGTCTCTGTAATTGTTCCTCCTGTCCAAACTGGCCAGAGATTCCTTCGTGTGTGTGTGTGTGTGTGTGTGTGTGTGTGTGTGTGTGTGTGTGTGTGTGTGTGTGTGTGTGTGTGTGTGTGTGTGTGTGTGTGTGTGTGTGTTTAGTTGTCTTTAGTCGATGGCGGTAACCGTCTTTGATTGGCAAGCCAGAGTCTGAGGTGCGTCTCACCATAATTTCCTGTTTTAACCAGGTGCAACCAAGGAGTTACCACCACTATGGCAACCATTAACTGCAGCTGGGCACACACAACCGATTCAGATCAGCTGATTAGACTTGCACACACACACAAACATGTACACACACAGATAAACAGATACACACTCACACAAACATACAAGCTACCAGCATACCAGCAGCTCAGAGCTCCAGTCATCCGTTAACCACTGCAGTTTGGCTCCAGCTGCTCCTGTAAAAAGCTTCCATGGAAGTGACTGAGATAAACTTCTTCAGCCTCTTTCTTCACTTTCCCTTAACTTAACTTCAAACAAGTCACAAACATCATTTTTACACATTAATTCAGCCTTTTCACAACCTTCATTCATTTTCTTTCATCTCAAATTGCACATTTCAGTTTGAATTACACTGTTGGTGCCAATCCAGCCCCAGTTTTCCAGTCCACTCAAATGTTCAGGACTGACAATGACAGAAAAACTTTATGTCCACACAAACACTTCTCTTGTGAGCTTGACATATTTTATGTTAATGATTATGATTTGAGTTAAATGTACTTAAATTTATAGAGTCGATATAGCCTGATTAGTTCTTGGCCATTTAACAACACATACATTGTGCAATTGCGTTGATTTAAATAGTTTAATCAACTGAAAAATGGTTGTAAATGTTTCTATGTTCATATGACAACATAAAAAAACACAAATGTACAACAAGACTTGCAGACTTATGCTGAACACAAAAAAGTTTTGTTGTCTTAACATAAAACTGCCACAATTTTCTGCTTTTACCAGCTCATTATTTTCTACTACACATACTTGTAATGTTTGTTTTAAATATTTGGCCTCTCAGCTGAACTGAGATACAAGAGATTTTTATGGTCAGCCCATGAAAGGCTGCTCAGCCAGTGTCGCCACTCCTCTAAAGCTAAAACCACTGCTAACAATTCATGATTGCCAACATCGTCATTACGCTCTCCTGGGGACAAGCACCCAGAGGAAAATGCACAGGTGTGTAATTTACAGTCTGTCCTAAAGCGTTGGGATAACACGGCGCTCTCCCCTGTTTCTGCAGCGTCCACTTCCACAATAAACTGCAAAGAGGGATTGAATGAGTCAACACAGGTTGAGGTGAAAAGCTGCTTAAGATGTGCAAAGGCTATGTGTGCCTCAGGTGTCCGAACAAAAGCATGGGCTGCAGAAGTGAGTTGGGTTATAGGGGCTGTAGTCTTGGATAAACCTACAAGAGAAGTTAGCAAACCCTAGGAACCGCTGAAGCCGCTTACATGTACTGGGTTTGGGCTGGATCAGTCTTCACCTGCCCCTGCTCGATGACAAAAGGTCCTGTCATCAGGCTGGAGATGTCTGGGGGTGTTGGCAGGAGCGGGCTGGCTGCAGAGGTGAGGTATTACTGGAGACGGAAGAACTGGAGAGCGATGGTGAGCGTGGAGCAAAGGGAAGGAGGTGGTGGAGACTGGAGATGGCTGGAGGTGAACAGCATGGTGGAGATGGTTAGCGGGCAGTGGCTTGAGGGAAATGGGGTGAAGGTCGGACACTGGAGTCCTGGGGGGCAGGAAAAACAAAGTTAATGAGGTACACAAGAAAATATACAAGGAATAACTAAAGTAAACTAATACTGAGCAGCTGAGAGGTGATTAGACCAGGGAGGCGGAGACACGGAGGACACAAGGAGAAAACAAGTTCACACCCACGGCTGTGACAGACGTATTACAATTAAATAAAGTATCTGCAGAATGACATTGAGTTGCTATGCATTAGCATGAGGCCTTATATGTATTTGTGACCGACTTCTCAGTCAGCTCATGCAGAAGGCAGCAATCTCTCCATAAACTGCACTTTCTAGTTATCTGTGTAAAATGCTGGAAAACAGCCCTGGACTGTAAAAGTATGCTGCAGGTTGCATTTATGTGCATATAGCATGTAAGTAAAACGCAAACCATTATGTGGCCTGTGTAAACAGCTGGTCTGATTAAAATAAGAGTGCATCAGTTCCACTGGATGTGTGCGAGATTGACAAATGCAGCTGCAAGGCTTCCTTCCAAAGTTCAGCCTCTCAACATACAGTGCATATGGGGGTGTGTGAGTGCTGTTTCAAGATAGGTTTGAAGAAATGTGCCCTATCCTTTCAAAAGTGAGATGATAGCATATCTTGTCAGCGTAGCATCGGTGTGTTTGTGCAAACATACATATGACATGTTTACATATTTGGTGTCTATTTGACATGTAACACACTGTAAATATAATATTTGTGCAGCTGTAAGAATAAACAAGTGTTAAATCTGCCTTTACTTGTTTAAACATGTCATTTAGGTCCCCTGTGTTTCTATTTAGGTGTCTCAGAAACTGTCTCAGTTTATAGATATGTTAAGGATCACTAAAATACTACATACATAAACAAGTATGAAGTATTTACTTTATCTTGCTCTATTTTTATTGACACCATTCAGCAACCCTGTCCCCAGTGTCGTACCAGAGAAAGTTCTCAGCGACTGCAAGAGGCAAAACATGTTTAATAATTGCTTGCAGAGAGATCATTCCTTTGTTGGACGAGCTGCTCTGACAAAAGCAGAACACTTATCATGACTAACATAGCTGCAGCATTCTGCCTGTAGTGCCTGTCAGCTGACAGGTTAAATCACTAATATTATCTCTGACTTCATGTGGAGAAATAAATGCCTTTACATCTGACAACACAATTAGCATGACAGTGAAATCCTTCAAAGAGTGAGACATAAATGGAGTCGATGTTGTAACAGTGAGCGGAGGAGGTTCATTCAGTTGAAAGGGTTAGAGATTGTTGGAACTCTTTGTTCCAGTTCAGAATAATTGGTACCAGAGGCGCTGGAGAGATGATTCTAAGGGCCTTGGAGTATTGACACAACACTGGAGTAAACCACAATGGAATTTTTTTATTTAAATCTGGTTACAGTATTGTCAGACACCTACTGTAATGGAATATTGTGCAAAATGCTGTGTAATCCATTATCACGAACTGGGACAACAGTTTGAGGAAATTTAGTGAAATGTTTTTTTGCCTGTCATAACAAGATCAAGGGTGTGATTAAAACAGTGAGTGGGTGCATTGACATTTGAGAGAAGCCAATCGAGTCCAATAGTGAGTTGCTGCTGTCAACATCTACATAAATGTCGAAATCATCCACTATAATGACTTTATCTGTACTAGGAACTAACTCAGAAAAACGCAGAAGTGGTGGAACTGTTTTTTTTTCCATTTTCCACCTTGGGTGTGAAAGACTGAGATTAAGGCTTTCACATGAGTCGTAACTAGAAACTGCAATTTCTGAAGAAATTTTTGCAACTAATGGTAAACTGCATTGCTATCTTGAACTTGTATGAAGAAGCAATTTAAGTAAGATAAGATGTGGAAAAAAGGTATGAAGACTGTAGGAGGATTTCACTTTAGTTTACGGTACAGTGTTGTTGTAATGTGCCTAATAAGAGTCCAATTTGTGGGAAATAAAGACGCAAAGTCAACTTTCATAGCCTAATGTCTACAATGGTGTCTAACATTATTTTAGGGGCTCCTGTTTGCTCTTTAATTAGAGTATAATTTGCTGTAATTGTGTCTAAGTATTGCTTATTTTGGATCTGGATTAAATGTGGTTTCTAATTACAGCATAATTTAGCTGTAGCCTGTGGTGTCTAATTATGATATAACTATGTTTATTTACTGTCTAACAACATTATTTCTAGTTTTGTCTACTTTTATACAAGTACAGTGCGAATGATATTTGTATTTGTAATAAAAAAAACAAAACAAGACTTTGTGAATAAAACTAAACAAATTATGCCAGTGGTGAGGTAACACAGAGACACTGATTTTGTAAGAATCTGTGAACACATAGCAGAAAACTGTATAAAACTTAATACTCAAAGTTCCCCACACAGTGTGCGACACTGAAGTTACAACTTTGACCCCAGTTTCACACCTGAACATTACACAATGACAGTCCAAAGCAGAATCCAGAGGGCAGGTGGCTCTGTTGCCTTTATCTCTGCAGCTGAACCTGAAAGGTGTAGTAGATTTTCAAGCCTGCGCTGTTGTCCATCTTGAAAATCTACCAACCTCCCACCCGTCAGAATCTGGACTGTTGGATTGACAGAATTGGATTGTCATTGTCCAATCAGATTCGGGTGTTAAAACAGGGCTAAAATTTGTACATGTGACATGACTGTGTGAGAACTTTGAGCACCAAGTTTTACACAATTTTCTGCTTTGTGCCTGTTCACAGTTGTTGAGAAAAGCAGTGTCTTTGCGTTTCCTCACCACTGATATCGTTTGTTCAGTTGTATTCATAAAGTCTTGTTTTTATTGTTACAAACCTGATTTGCACTTTATTTTATTGTACACTAATAAGACGTAACAAGCTGTCCTTTGTATCAAACTACACAAAACTAGAATTTACATGCTCTTTAATAGACAGTAAACAAATATAGTTATATGCTAATTAGACACCATAGACCACAGCTAAATTATGCTGTCATTTGAAACCACTTATAACCCTGAATTAAAATAAAGACATCATTACATCAAATTATACTCTAATTACAAAACAAATAGCCGACCCTTAAACACTATTAGACACCATTTTACAAGATCATAGACTAAAGAGAGAGAAAATACAATGCCACATCAGATCCGCAATATGCCACAGTTAGACGTTATTCTAGAAATGATGCTGTTGAACATTATCACCATGAACCTATGACATCTTAATCAGACAACACAGGACGTAATTAGAGGAATGTAATGCCATATTACGCCACACATTATTTGGCCTTTATCTGTACACAGACAAAAGCATAGACATACCACTGCTATTTATTCACACATATAAATAAAATAAACTTTCCATTGCAGGGCAAACCAGGACATTTTAGGCAGCTCTTCACAATAAAGAATTGAGAAACATTTTTACTTAGAATTCATTTCACTTACCATTATCAACTCAGTCACACAGCTAAAACTGCAGATACTGTTAACAGGAGCCTGGAAAAACTTTTAAAAGTTTCCTTTTAAGTGAAACAATGACTTTAAAATGTTTAAGCAGTCAAAGGCCTTTCAGTCAGGACACGGTCAATGAAACAAACCACAAAAGACTTATCAGTCATCAATTTAAACTCATTTAATATTGTAAGTACACAAGTATGAAAATTGACTACTCTAAATTTAGTAGTTTGAGAACAGCCAGCAAAGGTGACGTTTAATAGCAACTACAGCTAACAATAGTTTGAGTCTGATTAAATTGAACTGAGAATCCCTGAAAAGTGATGTTTTTGTTGAATGATGTCAGTGATGAGGTAAAACAAAGACACTGACAGAAGAAGCGATTTTGTTAGCATCTGTGAACAGACAGAGCAGAAAACTGTATAAAGCTCAAGGTTCCCACAGCGTGGCACGGACATTTTATTTTTACACCTGAATCTGACTGGACAGTAACAGTCCAATCACAAAGCAGATTTTGTTGTCTATGTTCATGTCCACCGCAGACCCTGGAAGACGTAGTAGCTTTTCAAGATGGACGACAGTGTGGGCTTGAAAATCTACCACACCTCTCAGGATCTGGACTCTGCTTTGTGATTGGACTGTCACGGTCCAATCAGATTCATGTTTAAAAATAAGGTCAAACAAACAACAAAAACAACAAAAAAGAACAAACTTACCATATTTTGTCATTAAGATGCGTTTGTTTTTTTCTTCATGTCATGTCTGTGCGTTGACAGTTTATTTTTACGCTTTCACTATTTTTGTGTCAGATTCAACTTTCTGTCACCGTTTGGGTGTGGTTTTTTGGGCGAGGGGGGGTTTACATTCAGAAGCCTGACAGGACCTGGTTCAACTGGAACTCCAGAACTCTTTGCCTTTCAGTGTGATCAGGAAAGAGACAGACGTTAACTCTTACCAGACATTATGCTGTTTTAGCAGAGGTCAACAAACGCTAACTTAGCCAATACAAGCTAGTAAGCTAACATGGTTAAAGGTCGCTGCGTCTCCTGCCCCGTGATCTTTTCATCAAACGTGATAACGACCATAAAAACATATTCAACAGCATTAAACCCAAACACAGCAGAATTCAGTGCAGTCACATGAGCTGCAGAAAATGGCTCAAATCCCAGAACAGACAGCGCCAGAGGAGATGGCCCAGTTTTAAACCATGTTAGCTAATTGATTTGTATTGAGCTAACATCAACGTTTGTTCAAGCAGACCTTAAAGGCCTATCCATTAAAGGCCAACTTTACCCCGGTGTGCTTTCACGTCAAGAGACAACCGTTACCTGCGGTTTGAAGTTCCATGAGAACCTGGGGAAGACATTACCTGGGTACTCAGCCGGTCCAACCGGATGTCATTAATTATGCGCTCCTTGCCCCGCCCCCCTCTCTCCCACAGGCAGGAAGTTAAAACCAGTGACACTGAGAAATAGTGACAGTTAAAAAAAATAAATAAAAAACCCTCATTGAAAAGATATGAACAAAAAGATCTCAGAATAATCGAACACATAATGCAAAAAAATTAAATATAAAAATAAATATATACAAATTGTAAATCTAAGGATTTTAAGATTGTAGTTTGATTTAATACCCGTTTAATTTTTCTGTGGAACTTTATTCAGTGCCAATACAAGTTTTTCAGTGTCGTTGTTTCCTTTGTCAGTTCGGGTTTTTTAAAATTTTTTAATCTTTATCTCAATATCAAAATGTAAATCTTGGAGACGGGAGGTTCACTGCAGCCATGTTGTTTGTGATATATAAAGCTATATAAATAAATATATATAAAGCTGGGAAGGCGCCAACTCTGCCCAATTACTGCATGAGGGCAGGGTATAAACCATAGACTGTATATAAAGAAATATAAACAGTGTACAGGTATAAACAGTGTACCTCTCCTCTGCTCTATTTCCTCCTGGCCTCTTCCTGCTCACCTGATTTCCGTATTTGCATTTTTTGCGCGTCTGTTCCCCAGTTTACTTTTCTTGTGCTGTTTTTCAGCTGAGAGTGAAGTTCAAAGTTAATAAACTGCAGCGGTCAGTGAAGGTAAACTGCAAGTAAAAGTCCAACTATGCACAAAGTTGAAGTTGGCAATAAACAGACAAAATTCATAAACATACAGTTCATTCATTCAAAAGCAAACACATATTATTCCTGTGCCGACAGACAGTTATGTTTGTATTATCTGTCCTAAAGTTAGAACTAATACAAATGAACTAATACAGCATAAAAACATACCCTGGAAGCATAGACTTAAATGCAAATGTCATTCTCAAAAAGTTCAATCCTTGCTTTCATCAGTCAGGCTACTGAAGTTGTATAACTGGTTTTAAATTGGATCAAAGGTTTAAGATCTGAAACATTCATCTTGGTGTAAGAGATTATGCAAACATTTTATGGCCTCACAGTGTCCCACTCATTGTTACAGAGCAAACTGACAACACACATTTTTAACCTTTGGTTTCTGGTGCACAGGAATAAGATGTGAATTCTTGAAAAGAGTTGTGTTCTTTTAAATACACAGAACATGACTATTATAGTGTTTCATCTCCAAAGCATCTGCTGCAGAAAAACAACAGACTAAAACTATAAATGCTAAAGTCATTGTAGGAACCTACAGAAGACTTTATCATCATGATCATGTAAACTTGGAAATGCAATTTTTCCCTCATGTATGTGTTCTAGGATCACACCGGACCTGACCTAATGAATATGAGCAAAGCAGGAGAAGCAGTCAGCAGGTTCCCTTTGAAAGGATTTAATCTTGTGCTTGCAGGCAGGTGTGAGTGGTTACAGCTGACTGGTTATATTTCTACAGATGAAAGAAAGTGAACATACAGGTCAAATTCCATCATATTATCTTGCATAAAGCAACATACAATTCTAAATCAACATCAGTGCATCAATACATTCTGAGTTTAAATATAAAATCATGTGAGAACAAACCAAGGAGATGAGATGTTCTACTCATCAACAGAATAAACATGACCAGAGGAAATGCAATGAAATAAACTACTCACTCAGGAACAAAGGTGAGAGCAGCTCAGCTGAAAGTCAAACAGAGAATGAGCTCAGGACACAGAACAACACAGAAAACTCAAGGCACCTGTGTGAGCTGCCCACTCAGCACACCTGTGCCCAGCAGTCACGTGACCCCACCTCCCACAGTTTGTGTTATTTAAATCAAAAAAATGTGTGAAAATAAAATGAAAAATTGCAGTAATCCAATTTTAATTTCCACATACTAATGTGCGCATTTTATGGCCATATTAAAATGAAAATGAAGACTTCACCTGCTCTACATGATCAATATTCAAATACACGAAGCAAACAGCCCCTTGGTCCATTCATTTAGATTTATATGTCCCTGCGCTCCTTTGGGGTCACAATGAAAATGTAATCAGTCAGTCCTCTCATCAAGGCAGGTGATCAGTGAGGAGGACACTTGTCTCTTTATCTGTTACTGTTGCTGTAGGGGCACTACTTCAGGAGACACGCCTGAGGGGCTCATCAGAGACAACCTATGGTTGTTCAGGCTGGAGGACTTGTTGGATTTTCCATAAACATATCAACAGTGCTTCACAGCCTTCACCATTACAAAAACAACAGACTACTTCTCAAAACCAGGTCTAGAGAGGCTTGTTTATACCCTACTGTGATGGTTGGATATCAGTCCTCCGATCACTGGCTTCCAGTTCACACTGTCGACGTCATGGTTCTTCTGCTCTGAGTGGCCTTTCATTATCGGACATGTTAGACTTGCTTAAAAGCTCTGAGCCATTCAGACTTCTGAGGTCCTCAGCTGGGGCCAATTTAAAATCCTGTGAGGCTGCTTTTAATGTTCATGCTTATAGACACTGGAATATCTCCCCTGAGCCAGGCTTTCATTTCTTTTTCAGTAGCAGCTTTTTTTTTACCCTTGTACAATATGTCTTTTGTAAAATTTATGTGTGTTCTCCTGTTTGCTTGTTTTGATTATTATCATTATATCACTCTTCTTCTTCTTTTTCTGTATTTTTTTCTGTCTTTCTTTCTTTCTTTCTTTCTTTCTTTCTTTTCATCTTAATCCTAATGTAAAGCACAATGAATTTCATATTATATATTCAGTGTACCGTATTATTAAAGACTGCCCAGTCTTTGCCTGAAGGCAGCTCTACCAGGGGCCTTTTACACTTTGCCTAGAAGAGCACTGCCCATCAAGCCGACACTTGATCCAATAAAGCTGAATGAAAACAGACAGGAGGAGAGTCTTCTCAGCACCTAATGATTGAGACAAAAAATCTCCATTAAAAACTTTGGTTTTTAATCCATCTGGCGCCTCACTGGAGTGGTCGTAGTGCAGCAGGGAAGGTTTGACTGATGATGTGGAGCCAATCACCCACCATGAAATGATGTCTCTACTGGCTCCTGCAACCAAACTTTCAGCCTCTCTTGCATCATCTTCTTGTTAAACTGCATTTTAAATGATGTGTGGTGCTTGGGGGGTCGGGGGGGTCGGGGGGGGGGGGGGGGGGGGGGGGGGGGGGGCGCAATAGTAAACAGTCTGTGTCTGGTTCTCTGGCTCCATCTAGTGTTTAAAAATCCCCTAACAAGGTCTTTGTTTGCTTGACTTGTAGTTTTGAGGGTTTACCACGAGGTGGCAGTATTGTATATGAATGAAACACCTTTGACCTTCCTCATGCTGGGACTGGCCCCTCTGAGAGGCTGATCCAGTATTTTTCTGAGGCTCGTAATCAGTTTGCTTTAGTTTCTCAACTTTTACTTCATCCAGGCTGAAAAGAGCTGTTGATGAGAGTGTGTTTTTCAACAGGTGACAGACAGAAACAGTGTAAATAGTGGGTTTGCCTCAACATAACCGCACAATGAAACATAAGTTATGGCTGATAGTCAAACAAATGTGATGACATGTCTCAGTGGTAAAAAGGATCATTGTGTGCACCACTGTGCCTTGATATATGTATATGTATATGTATATGTGTGTGTGTGTGTGTGTGTGTGTGTGTGTGTGTGTGTGTGTGTGTGTGGAGTATTAAGTCAGGGTTTACTTTGCTTCCTCCTGTACAAGCCCTCGCTTGTGTAAAGGTGCAGGTAGTGTCATTAAATGAGTTTCTGTGGAGGTGGTGAATACTTTCATTGCTGCTCAGGGCAATGCTTTTCTAACCCACCTTCTTTATGTGTTACTGAGGAAATAACAACCCACACAATGCTGTTTCTTTCCAGTTCCTTCAATATTTAATCTGGAAATGTTCTCAAAAAAAAAAAAAAAAAAAAAAAACAACACAAAGTTTGAAAGTTCAAGCATGTGTGAATAGAACATTTTGGGTAAAACCCACAAATGATTTACTCTTTGTACATATGAAAAGCAGTGTTTTTGGTGTTTAATACTATGAAGTATGCAGCTTTTTGGATCAGTTAAATCAATAGAAGTACATGCCCAAACTTCTCACACTCACTAAACCGATGATAAACCACCCACTATTGAAATATGAGTCATTCTTACAAACAGATTAATGTTTCTCTGCTGAACAACCAGATGCATTTTTGACTTGTTACTCAGTCTTTTTAAGCTCAGCGCTGAGCTGCCTGCTCACCTTACATGAACTGACCTGTGAATATGTTAAGTTTCATAAAAGTCAGTGTTCACCCGGTTTAATTTCCCACTTTATTAAGGCGATAGGGGGACAGGTCTGTGCAGTATGTGAACAACCTGTCTGTCTGCCCCGTGCATGTGAGTGATAAATGTGTCGGGGCAGTTCTGAGGGAAGCTGATGTTTAACTAAGATAAAATGTAAAAGCACCTGGCACACTCACCTGTGCCCCTGCTTAGAAAACAAAAAGGGAAGTTCCATAACTTCCTGAATATGGCCGCCATCCTGAGGGATGTCTTAATGGATTCAAGATATGATGTTTATTTATGTACTTTTTTTAACTACTGAAACTTTTACTAAGTTTTATGTGTGAGTCTTGTCATTGTAGGCCATGTGTGTGTTAATGCTCAGTATTTTTGCTGCAGCAGCCTCCTCTGCACCTCCAGGCTGGAGTTCAGTTGGTTTGGACTGATCAGACTCAGACCCAGAACCATTGGCGGAGAAAGTAGTCCAATTCTTAACTGAAGTAAAAGTAAAAATACCACAGTGTAAAAATCATGAACACAAAATGTAAAGATATATAATATATATAATATTAACACCAAGATGTATGGGGGAATGGCTCCTGTGTGTTTTATACAATTATATTATTATTACAGATGAAGTAATGTATAAGAAGCATTTTGCTGTTGTAAATGGTTGAGGAAGAGATGATTTTCTAAATTTTAGATATTGTTAAGTAGTTTAATTTGTAATAATACATCATATTCTATTAAATGATTCTGTGCTTTTAAGGAAAGATAAACTTACCTTGCAGCTCCAGCAGTCAAATATATGTGATGCAGTAAAAAGTTTTTCCCTCTTAGATGTAGTGAGATTAAAGTATAAAGTCACATAAAAGTAAAAGGTAATTCTCAGAGGGCACTTTATTAAGTACAACAGTTCAACCATAAAGTCAACAAAGATAATATTTGGTTTTGATTGACACTTTCAGAGATTTGTTATTTACTATAACTCTGTCATTGAGGCTGAAGAGGAGGACAGAATATTAGAAACACATTTCAGTATAATCCACCACCACTAACTCTGACCTCAGTGACCAACATGATGCTGAACCGGAAGAAAAAATGACCATTATAAGGCTGCAGAGGAAAAATATGATGCAGAGCTGTTGCATCTGAATGTACAGGTGTACCCAATAAAGTGGTTATAAAGTTTATGACTGTGGCCTGGGGAGCAGATGGATTGATGCTTTTTCAGTTATGTCTCTCTGATTTTCAGTTATAAATCTTATCTAATCAATGCAGTGCATGTGTTTAATTTTTGGTCTTTTAAGATGAGACAACTCCTTTGTACCTAAAGCTTTGTAATCTACATTTTTTTTTCTTTATTGTTCTATTATTATCCACTGCTCTTTGTTGTGCTGCTTATAAATAAATAAAAAAACTCTGTTTATGAATGATTGAAGGATTTTAAATCAAAGATTAGCTATCACATTTTAATACCTCACTGTACGTAAATCATTTCTTTGTGTGTGAGGTAAATATTAACCTAAACAACCAGCTCGAGGGACTTTCCCCTTGTGTTTCATATTTCTCTGAGCTGGTATCACTTTGGATGGCATGAAGTGGCACAAACATCTACTGATTTCCTCCTTATCTTATTATGTAGTCATGAACTTACGAACCCTTAGACCCTCGGAGTGTAACAGGAGAAAGCTGACACTAGTCCATTGACCATTTATTCAACAGGAGCAGCTGTGCAAGCACTTTGCACTTTCCTCCCCTGTGAGTGATTCTGTCAGGCCTCCTGAGCTCAGGTCTGGATCCTCCGCACAGGTGGAGGGCCAGCCAGCCTTGTGCGGCCTGAAATGCACAACATGCACGAGTGTGTGTGTGCATGAGAGAGAGAGTGTGAGTCAATAAGTGAAAGGTGAAAGTGAAGCCACAGCCCCCAGAGCAGATTTGTTTGCTCTGCAGGTTGAGGCGTGTTTCAGGTCCTTTAAGGCCTAGCATGCACACACAGGCCAAAACCAAGCAGAGCTGGAGTCTGGCACACACACACACACACACACACACACACACACACACACACACACACACACACACTACTACTACTACTCCTTCCCCCCAATCACTTCACTTTCAGCCCATTTTCACCCCCCACCTCTTCACACACCTCCAACCCACCTCTGTGGGTGACTATCTGCTACTGTCTACCACCACTACTGCTTGGATTTTGCTTTAATAGAAAATTTGCATGGAAAACGTGGTGGCAAACACACACTCCCAGCGCAGCCTATCAGGACTGTAAGAGGTCAGACAGCGAGGTCACATCAGGTGAGGTCCAGCAGAGGCGGCAGGACAGTCAGGTCAGTTCAGGTCACAGCAGTTTGCAGCTCAGGAACTCACACACAGGATTTTAGAAGAACCCAGGTCAAGCCGGTTTCTGTCTGCTCGGATTTGAACGTTTGGTCCAGACGGATCCTCTGGCCCCTCCCTAACTGTGATGTCATAGGCAAGACCTTATAAGAGGTCAAACCCCACAACTGTGATAGCAGCTGCTTTGCCAGGTAGAAGGAGCAGAGCACAAGCTAACTGTAGCCTCAGTTCTCACACACTGCTGCTGGTGACATTAGCATTAGCATCTGCACAGGTAACGTACTGTATAATGTATTAAATTATGTAACAGAGGGAGAGGAAAGGAAAATCAGACAAATCCATGCTTGACAAATGTGGTTTTATAATTCCTTATGATGTTGATATGCACTCCGATCCTCAGTGTCTAGCAGTGATTAAAGAGCCAAACTATTCAGATTCTCATTGAGACACAACTTTTTCTTCCCCCACATAGATCACATATAATACATATCTGTATTAGTGTGAACAAGGCCTACGAGGCTGCAGAAAATATCTACAACTACTAAAATGGAGACAAATAACAAATTCATCTTATGGAAAATAAACTGTACATAAACTAAGATGCAACATTTGTTTGCATGAAAAATGATGATGATGCTTTCTCTATTATTTATTCATATGTATATGTTTCATGTACTCATATTTGATTATGTATTGTTATATTTCCTATAATATCTTTTTCCTCTGTGATTTGAAAAGAAATGCTCTTTTTATATGATGGATTACAGGAAATTATATCTGTAATTATGAAAATATCTGTAATTATGAAATTTCTTTTAGATTGAAGACATGGACTACTATATACTAATAAAGGCTATTAAAGAGGAGTCATGTGCAGTAGCATATAAATGTAGTAAAACAACCAGTCAGATAAAGTTGAAAAAAGGAGAATTTGATTTGACTTTATTCACACACATAAAACATCACAAATACATTATATAGAAGTGGATGTGCAGGTTTAAATCATGTCCTCAACTTGGACATGAAGATATTTGACGCTGAGGGCCGCAGCCACTTTCAAATTAGACTTAATACATATATCGGCCACTTGGGGGCAGTGGAACAAGCTGTTGAGGCAACAGTGACTTATTCCCACCACATTATCAACATTTTCCTATTGACACGTCCAACACTGATACGACATTAAACTCGAGTCATGTTTCTGTCCAACTGTCCTTTTAGTGTTAGCTCTGTTTTGCTCTCCACCATCAGTTTTATAATTGTAATATAAAATTGAAAATGTTAATTCTTTCAACTTGAAGATGACTCTTCTTACTTTACTTGTATTTGGTCCTCAGTAGTTTTAGACAAGTATTGTTAGTGTTATTACCATTAAACTCAGATGTAGTTTTTTCTGTGGCCTTGCAAACTTTTCCACTTTGACAGAGCCTAAAGAAAAAAGATGAGTCCATGTTGGTTATTTTCTGATGAAATAGTTTTAACTGACTGACTGGTTTGTTCACCAGCTTTCACTTAGTTTGCCTCATTTCCTATTTCCCTTATCTAAGTACAGCTCTCCCTCCACACTGGTGTTTAAGACTGATCTTTGATGAATTTCCACCTGAACGGACACAGTTACAGCCGCAGTTTTTCTCTTCAAAGCTGATGACATGCTCGGCTCCTGGAGACCTCTAGAGGAATGTGTGTGCACTGTCGAGTCCTCTGCAAAAGGCCTCAGGCAGTTTCTCTTATTATGCATTAAGTGAGATGTTATCTGACCCGACATGTTTACTCTTTGCAGTATAGAGTGTTTTCTTTTTCTCTTCTCTATTGTGGTCATTTTTGAAACAAGTGATTTCATATTAAAACTCATCGGCCTGTTGTGAAATACAGATGTGCTGAACAAGCATTCACACATCTAAAAATGAGTCACCTCGCGTGTCTTTTTAATAGCAGTTTAATAGTCAGGATGAGCTGTGTTGAAGCCTTGCGGACACTTGCAGTTGGCACGAGGCTCAGACAGGAATCTACCGTCTGTGTGTGGGTCAGTAAGGCTACTGTAGATGGAGATAGCAGCATCAGTCCTTAAATTGCCCTGAAAGCAGCGAAGATAGAATCAGTGTTGAAACCCAGCCCACAGGCTAAACTGACAAATGAGTCTCACAATGAGAAATAACTGTAGCTCAGCTTTTTCTTTCGTGTTTCGGTCTTTCTCTGTCTCCCCCCCCCCCACCCCCCTTTCACACACACTCTTTAAGGCCAGTTATCTGCTCTATGACCGACACACTGCTGAACCAAATCAACACTGCAGTTATTTGAACACCACTGAGTGAAAACCTCGTTATGAACAATCACAAACCAGAGCCCTCACCTCTTTTGAAAACCTCTTTGCATCAGCTATCTACATTAAGCCACACTTTGCATCACTCACTGCACACATTCAAAATCCAGCAGCACACAAAACTCTAGACACACACAGTGGAGTAATGGACTTGCTGGGAACTGCCATGAAACTTGGTGTGTGAATGTAAGTCATAGCCTTTTCTCTCTGTTTTTGTTGCTTAGCAAATTAGCATGATGCTAAGGAGAGCGTGTGGAGTTAAGGATGTGGTGGAGGGAGATAAACCTGGTTTAGCCACCTTTCATTTCCAGGAATCCGGCTCGTACGAACCTGCACGATTTGAAGATTTGATTAGTAGTTTACATCTTGGTGAATGTATTGATAATGGCTGTGGTTTGCTTATAATCATTGACTATATATGTCAATTTAAAGCTTAAAAAACAGACATGATTCGACCAACAGAAAACTAGATTCAACTGTTTGTCAGAGACCAAGTTGGTGCCATTTACTATTACTTTTTTAAAATCCTAAATAATGTAAACCCTGCAGATCAGTTAGACTTTATCATTCAGTTGGGCAGTGAAACATGCAGTCTTGTTGAAGCTGACTATCACAAAGGTTTCTGCTTGTGGTATTTGTGCGTTGCTGCTCAGTCAACCTTGAAGTACATGCAGGTGTTTCCCATCCTGCACCACTACATAGACCAAACCAGGCCGGTTTCAGGCTCAGCATTAGACTGAATTTAGTCTCCAGATTTCTGCAGCTGTTCTCTGTGTTGATAGTGACAGTGTTTTTTCTTTTGACTTGAGTAATGAACATAGAAGAAAGGTGCACTGATGATAGGCCTTATTTGAAATGCTTAAAGGTCCCCCCTAGACATGTTTGATAACTTATAAAAATACTTTGCTTTGAATAATAACTGAAAACGTTATGATCTATAAATATACTAATATTTCAAAACTACTGGATCCAAAATTTGACATTAGTGAAAAGTCCAGTTTGAGTGTGTGTGCACTGGGTGCTTCACATTTCCCCATCACACTTGTTTAAGTTGCATACTGGGCCACAACTGGCTTGCAAACGAGTTGTGATGTCACAAAATCCTGCTCAATGAAACTCTTCTTAAAGGTCCCATATTTGACACTTCTCCTGTGTTTTATGTGAAGTGTTGATCTCCATAAGAAGATATATTTTGGTCTCATCTCAGTGTAGTTTTACATCTCCTCTCTCAGGCTTCTCTCTGGAGCTCTGGTAACAACACATCTGTGAGCCAATCAGAAGAGAGGATCTGAGCCTCTTTTCTGATTGGCTGACTGTTATCTGAGTGATGGAATAAAAGTATAGCAGATTTCAGGGTAAAACTCAGAGAAACCAAATCCTACAAGGTTGGATGGTGGGTCCAGGTGGGCGGGGCTTGGGGCGTGGCTGAGGGCAGTGACTGCTTTGTTGTGACATCACAAAGTTCCAGAAGTCCTGACGGCTGGTTTTAAGGCTCAGTTTCTGAATACAGGCTGTGTGCATTTCTCTGTGGACTGAGGCTTTGATACTTTCACAGTATTAATATAGAACCTAGACCTGCTTTATAATCACAAACACATGGACATCTACCTTTATTCAACATGGGACCTTTAACTTCTTCTGAGGTGGACTCTAACTGGGAAGCAAAGATCCTGCTGAGCTTCAGTATGAAGTCATCAGACTTTGAATCTGTCTCACAAGTTGAAGTGGACTTTTGTTTGACTGAGTTTAACCCCGACTGAACAGATGTGACCTGAGGCAGAAACATGTTACTGTTTGAACCGAAGGAAACTTAAACCGTCTGCAACATCATGCACTCATCAGCGTGATAGACACACAAAAATCTGTCTGTCCTGGAGTTTATGTAGTTTGACTTTGAACAGATTATAATGTGTTTCTTTTTCCTCTAGTGTTTCCAGAGGAGAGTTTCCTATGATGGTGTTTATGGGGGAAATTGATCTGTTTTTACATAAATTTGTATTTTTTTATTCTGAGAGATAAACATGGAAAATAAATTTTGGATTTAGAATCTGGATTCAGTTTCTTTTTTTGTTTTACAGAGGAATAATCTTTCACCTGCAGCTAACTGTCTTCCAAACCTCTTTCAAGTCTCAAAAAGAGGAAGTCAACCACAATGAAATGACTGTAAACACAACTGCCCACTGTATCAGAACCGCACTCGATCTAAACATACTCAGCGAGCATTTTTTTTTAACCATTAATTTGCACCTGCACGAAACAGTTTTCGATACAGTGTATGGAAATTAGGCAAGCATGTTGAGAAAGCCTGATGGTGATGTGTCAATCATCGTTTTACTTTTCCAGCTCTGTTGATGTGAATTACAGTCACGTCTTTGAGCTGCCGCTGAAGCCAGTTATCAAAGGACGGACATGACTTCCTTTGTTGTGATTTTAACTGTAATCCCTCACATTGATAACATAGCAGCTGGGATTATGATTTTATTCCTCGAAACCAACCAGAATAATCTGCTGTAAGCATGAGCACGTTTAGAGATAATATCTTAATATCTTCTCTCCCAACTTCCAGCAGGCAGCTTGAAATGGAAATATTCTATAATTACAGGCTGTTGAATTAAAGAATTAAAGAGTCAGCATGTTTTGTGTATCATTGCTCTGCGTGCGGATTTGTAACCACAGTCATTCTGAGATCAACACAATTACTGCAAACAAAAGAGAAGTGTGGCAGCTCCTGAACTTGGAGGGAAACACGTCAGACTACACACCACGAAAACTCAACAATGATGATACACAACAGAGAGAAATTCACGTTTTTGCAGCACAAAGTAAAAGTTTTTACCGTGAAAAAGCAGATTGTAACATGAGTAAAAGCAGGACAGGATTCAGCTTGTCTGGCCTGGAGGGTGTAGTGACAATACATCATATTGTTATAGTCAACACAATCATCTTATGTGTGAGTGCATTCATTGTTTTTAACTGTCTTCACCTCTTCACTACCTCTCTGTCTATCATGGCCTGAAGGAGAAACACTGCTCAGTCTGTTATTTCAGAGCAGCTTTGTCTAAATGCAGTGACAGTGAACTTCAGGTGCTGGAAACAAACATATGTTTTAATTAAATGTGAGGTTTTTTTGACTCTTCACAGCCACTGAAACTGAATTTATAAAACCTCAACTACAAACTCAATCTATTTATTTATTTTTTTGATATCCTGTCACTTTTTTCCTTTCAGATTTTCACCTTGTCACAGTAGCAGCCAGTTCTTCTAGATCCGGCTGTAGGACTACAGGACCTTGTTGAATCCTCTGTTCTCTGGATTCTCCACCTTAAGAACCGTCGGAGCGGGAACCAGTGTCGTGTCCAGCGAGAAAAAACAGTCACCTGTTCTCGCCATAAGAGAAGGGTTGCTATGGAAACACTTCTCCTCTGCCTTCTGCAAGTAAATATATCTATTTGTCTGAAGTTATGTTGACTTTATATCCACTTTTTAAGTTTACTTAAAATTCAGCTGTGTTTAGTTCATTTTATGAAGTTGTCCCAATTTAGAAATAGCAAACTTGCTCTTTAGACGTGTGATTGGCTGATCAGAGCAAAGATTCAGTTTCCTCTGATTTCTCTGTTCTTGATCAGGTAGTTGGACATCTGAGGGAAGGCATTGTGGTTTTGGGTGTATGTAGTAATGTGTGTTGCAAGTGCAAATTTGTATTGGCACTGTGTGTAAATGTGTTGGATGTGAAACCTTCTACATACAAAATATTTATTCTATTTCACCTTTATTTATCTACTTTCTTCATTTCTTATGTTTTTATATAAGCATTGCAGGAGAAAAAGTATTACAAAGGTATTAGATATTTCCTGTCTGGAGAGCAGTTGTGCAGCCTGGGGCACGGCTCTGGTCTGGTTTGGCTCGACAAGAATCTGCAGGGGTGCCGCCCGTCCCAGGCCCCCCTGAGATCTTAAACACTGATCTTTGTCAGAACTGTGAAAAATAAAACCTCAGAAAAACAAATATCAGAAATCAAATTTCTTGTGGCAGCGTTTGTTGGATTACTCTGTTGTCGCTTTGTGATGTTTGACCAGCACATGAACCTTGATCAGCACATTAATGTTGACTCGCTTCTTTTTTTTTTCCCAGCCAAAATATTTTGGTATTAAAAGCCTATTGTCTCTTATCAAGATCTTCTGATTATACAGTACATACACTTCAAGCTGGACTAATTCTCCATTCACATGCCTAAACAGGTCAATGTCGGCAAACCCTCTTCTTTAAAATACCACAGCCAGATATGGCAGCAAGACAGATCCGCCTGTGAGGCTCGTATCACTCCCACACTGGCTCCTCTCCACTGGTTAACTTACAAATTCAGGATTCACTTTAAAAATGGTGCAGATTATGAACAAAGTGCTTCCTGAACAAGCCCCAGCGTATGTTAGAAAGTTCACTTCTTTTCATTTCGAGCAGAAGTTTCAGTTGATTTGTTCTGACCTGAGTTTCCATGTAGCTCTGTGGCAACATGTTAGCAACCTTATTAAAATACTTGTGGTCTTTATTGTGAGTCTGTGTGTTTATTTTACTGAAAGACTAATTTGTGACATTTGTTCATGAATGGTGTTTTACGTGTCAAGTGAACCTGCAGTAATGAATCCTACTTCCTGCTCCCTCACCCAGAAGTCCATGGGTTTTTTGAACAGGTTTTTGGTGAGATGGTCTGTGGTTAACACAACTTCAAGACATTTTCATGTTTTATCCAAGGACATAAAATCCATCAGTAAATACCCCTGATTTAAGTGTCTAAATGAGACCACAGACGCTGTCGGGGAAGTTAAACGTCATCACAAAAACTCATCTACTGACCAGTCCACCTTTACAGCCTCGTTGTGTTTCTACTCACACTCTTACAAACTGTTACTAACTTTGTAAGAAGAAAGGCTTTTGTAGAAGAGGTAGGTAGGTTAAAGTCACGGTACCGTCGTGTAGTTGGTTTATAGCCTAACTTTTTACCTCTGGTGATTGTATTGAGGCTTCAAAAATCATAAAGTGGTGTTAGGAACAAGACATGTAGAATCATAAACTTGTATTTGTCACAGAGTTTATTTTCTGCAGTAATTTAAAAGCTGAAGCTGGGTTGGCTTCCAAAAATATGCCGTCCCTGCAACGCTCTATCTCTCTGTTGCACCTGAAGGCAACGGAGGTGAAATCTGGTCTGAACTGAAATGAGACAGCAGTGAGGCGATGACGTGGATGCTGCACCTTTCACAAGGGAAACTTTCCAGTAAGAAGAGGGAGCGCACCAACTAGCTTAGGTTAAAAAGGATTTTCAGGAAATGTTCTCTGGCTGTAGAAGACATTTCTGAACATGTGTAGATTAAACAAAGGAGGTGGAGGTATTAATTAGGGAACATTAGACATGTTTGTAAGTGTGTTTTTGAACTTTGGGAGCAAAACTTGCTTAATGCTAAGCTAGGCTAACTATGACTTGACTCTGGCTTGATCATTTTTGATTTATTTATTTACACACAAAAAAAAGATCAGACAAAAAGAGAAAAAACTAATATTCCTTTTTTGTGAAAAATGGATCACAATTGATGCAGCATCGTGTTTTTTTACTCCACATATTCATATATTTTCTTGTCAAAACCTGACACTTACATTACCCACAATGCAACTAAATTACTGACTGTTCTGTAAGAGATTTGGGTGTGGTTCCTGTAGTAGCTAACGTAGCCCCGAGCAACGAGTCTTAAGCAGAAATGAGGAGTGGCCTTTCTAACTCCATGCCCCTTAGATTCTTTTCATTTTCAAACCTAAAGGCTTAAGCCCAAACTAACAGTGACTCATGTGACATCACTGGAGGTCATTTATTTTGACTTCACACAGTCATGAAGGCACAAAAGACTTTACACAACTTTATTCACATATGCAGCTACACTCCGCAACAGCCAAACTGACCTTGATGTGCAAAATCCTCTTTCAGTTAAACATCAGATTAATTATATTAATATATATTTAAATGTTACAGCATTCTGTGGGTTTTAGTGCAAGTTCTCTCAGACAAACTAAAACGTTGTTTAACATTATTGAGGTTTGAGGAAGGAAGGCCTAGAAAGGAAGTCTGTGACACAAATAAAACAATATTTGCATCAAGGTATCACAATTGATTGTTGTTTATTTATTTGTCCATTTTCTTATACTCTGTTTAATTTTGGCATCACTCGATTTCTCTTTTAAAATGTTTTATCTCTTGTAGTTATGATTCAACTTAAATTGCACCAGCAATGAAACTAGATGCATAGGGGAGAATTGTGGTTGGAGAAACTGTGACATCCCAAGGGGATTGTTAGTCAGCTACAGGCTGCTATAAAGCACGTCAGTCAACCCGCCACTTTGATTTTCTTCAGTTTAACTATACGATATTAGCGAGATAAGCAGTATGCACTGGGAGAAATGTAAGTACAACACGACATCGCTGTTTTATTTACATGATATACACAAACTGTAATATCTTTCATGCAGATTGTTGTGTAGATATGTAGCATATGTTGATGAGAAGTCTATGATTTGAGTGATTACACCAACTTTGACTTCAGTGAAGGAGATAAAAAAGCTGCAGAAAGTTTAAAATTTTAAAACTTCTTAAAAAGCATGTTTCACCTCATCTTTTGTACTGTTTGTGTGCATTACATCAGTTTTTACTTTGAGGAGGAGCAGAATATTCTGTTCTGCACATTTCCATGCAATCCATTACAACAGCCCTGCAATATAGGCAACCTGAATTTATTTGATTTATTTTTTTGGCTGTGTCTGTGTGGAATCTTTTATAGAAAATGATCTGCTTAAATACAAGAGTTGTTTCTGAGACAAAGACATGTAATTTTTCGGAACTTTGAATTTTCGCTGATGCATTTTTGGCCAATTGTAATTGATTCATTTATTATTTCTAACCAGAAGAAATATGGTTTGTAAAGCTGTAACCACAACATCAATGTACTTGAATGTGATTATCCTGCCGTGTAACTACCACAAAGAAAACTGAATGAAATGTTTAATTCAAGCGTTTTTGGAATATTAACATGAGGAAACAACAGTATATTACAACTGTTTCAGGATCAGTATTAAAGCTGCTGCGTCAGACTCTTTTGGAAAGAGGAAGGTGGTCTTTTGGAAGTTGGCTGCATGTTGCCATTGGCCTATAATCTTGATATGCAAAATGGCGACAGATCTCCGGCACAGTAAAAGACTGCACAGCTGTGGAGCTTCCTCTTTTGTGTTGTCCACCGTGCATGTGCCGTGTTGATTATTTGTCTGTCTGTGTGTGCTCATGTGTTTCAAACCGAGGGAGATGAAAGACAACAACAGCTTCTGTTCAACTGAGTTTCAATTCAAAGATCCATACTGCAGCGTTTATCCTACACCGTTTATTTCCTTGTGCTTGTTTAGCACCGTCTGCTGTTATAAATTAATTGTCACAATAAGCACCACTCCCCCGTTTGCGGCACACTCCTCACACTCCTGCAGTTCTTTGCCAGGAACATTTCTAAATCTTTTGTTACTGTTGGCTGAGTGACAGCTGCACTTCCTGACCTCCTGCAACGCTATCTGCTCTCGTTCCTCCACAATCAGCATTTCCAAAATGCTGCACAGGCCCTAGTTTACAGCGGCCCTCGGTCCGTCAGTATTTGGTCTGAAGCAATAAACTGAGACTTTGAAAATATCTTGAAGATTCACAGATATCTTATTTAGCAGACAGAGTTTGAGCAGATTTTCTGAGTAACTGTGCTGCTGTATCATAAACTGCAAATGTTAGCGTGTTGGCTAACTAGCATTTCGATAACTAACTATATTTTGAGGGATTTCAGATAATGTTTTTAAAAAGTTCTGTTCAGAATAAAATATCTACTATGTAATATTTCACCACTTTCTGAAAACTGTTCCTAGGTATCAAATTTTGGGGTAATATTCGCTCTTTATTGAATTGTGCAAAGTTAACACCCAAACAAATCCAACCAGACATGGTTAGTCATTACCCTAAAACAGAGGTCAGTCATAGGCTGGACCTGGGCCTAAAACCTATGATTTATAGAGAATTATTACATTTTGATGGAGCATTTCTATTCTAAGCTGCACAGCTTTTCAAGCCTTTACAGCACTGGTCACATGATGCTACTTGGCTAATCATTATGACTATAGCTTGACTAGCGCTACACCGCTACACAAGGAAAACACCTCTTTCATGATTCACCTGTGCCCTGTTAGCTTTAGTCTGTTAGCATAACGTGGATGTTGCCAGCAAGTGCTTATTTAATACCCTTTAACACTCTGTATTGAAAATGACTGGACATTAAACACTGAAGAGTCAGCTGGAGTCTGAGTTTTCAGCCAAGTCATGGAGCTAATGTTAGATTTCAGTCTGCAAAATTTAAAAACCAGTGTAATTCAAACACTGTCTGAAGCAATGATAGTGTTGGTAATAGGTCCACCACTTTACTCCAGAATTTAATATCTCTTATCTCTTTAATATCTATTATAATAAAGTACATAAATTGCGGTGATGTAGCTGAAGTTAGCTTCATGAGCTAGCTCAATATAGTGACCAAATCTTTTAGCAGCAGACAGTTCAGTCAGCAAAATTTTAAAACTGTAAACTGCACATGTACGACAGTAACTAAAGGGGTGGGAGACCTGTTTCCAGTCCCTGTTTCTGTCCAGCATCATGCACTCGTCTGCACATAGCAGACGGTCACAGCGTTCTGTTTGTCTAGAGCCTGTCTGACCCATGAAGGCAGATCAATCAGCCTCAGATAGGAATCTGGACAAGATACTGTCAGGACACCCTTAGCCTAACAACAGGGGTCATGTAGAGGGCAGAGACAACAGCAGTCTGGACCACAGGCCTCCGTCCTCCATCACTGGGAGTGATGGGGACAACAGTCACAGGCTAAAGGTCAGAGGACCAGGCCGCTAACTGGAAGGAAATTCTTAGCAGGAGAATTAAGAGGAGCGCTCCTGTTCTTAACTGGCAAAACACTTCCAGATCCAACGGGAGCTGATGAGATGATCGTCTTCCACAAACAAACGGATAAATTCGGCACAAACAGGAGACAAATACCACCAGCAACAGATATAATAAAACTATTCTGTGCAAAAGTAAAGTTTCCAAGGTGCAGAGCCTGATTACTTATTATTTTCTTATACAGTAGGCTATGTTCTTGCCATTTCTTCAGGAAATGTTTGTTGATTTTAAAATATTAAGGGGAACATTGCTAAGGACGTTACCTATGTAGGGGAAAAAAATCTAAATCTAAGTTTTTTTTCCCCCTGCTGTAGTCTATCCAAAGAGGACAGCAAACATTGGGTATTTAAGCAGATTTTTAATGCAGTTTACGTGAAAATAGTGTATTAATATTTTTTAATCTTTCAATCTTTCAATCATTTCATCTTAAATAATGCCTAACTTTACAGTATATTCATCCCATTGGCATCTGTAATCACCAGATTCCCTTCAAAAATGCTACAATTTTGTGTCAGTTTTCCTAAAAATGTAAATTATGTTATCTGCTAATCCATCTAAAACATTTTAAACACCAGTTGGAAATATACCAAGGTTTAGGGAAATAAGATAATATGGCCAATTGCATTTTGTGCTTAATTTTGGCACTCTCAGGCATACGGGTTGTTTTCTTGTAGGCTACTGCCAAACAGCTGCTTGATACATTCAACACATGCCAGTGGAGATGGTGTGAACTGAAAATTGTACAACAACAGAACGATATGGGTAGATAAGATCAGATTTCCTTCCACGCCGCTTGTAATTGGTTCATCTTGCTGTTACAATCGCACAATCACAAAATAAACAAGAGGTAAACATAAAATATGTGTCACCAGTCTAGATACAAAACTAAAAGCTCAGGGCGGTGAATGACACTGTGTGAAAATATCATCAGACTCTCAGCAGCGGCTTGCACGCACTGCGGCATGTAAAACACAGTGTGGCACTTTTTCTTGCCAGAAAACTACCATATTTCCTGTGCCTACACGCCATTTAATTTGTATCGGCTTAACTGTAAACCAGCCCAGGCTTACTGCTGGCTTAACTGTGCACTGCTACCACTCCCATGATCCCTCCCCAACAGCCAGAAACTCACACTTTGTGTCAGATAGAGACGTTGTGATAATTAAATAATTATCAATAAATAAAAAATGTAATCCCACTTTGACATAATTGTTACAGGACGTTGCCAGATCCACCAGAGTTGATGCAGTGAGGTTGGTTTATGTCATTTTCTGTTGGCAGAGCGATCAAAATGCAAAGGCACATTTAAATTCTTTAGCACAGGACACTCCTCTCAAGGGTGGTCTGACTTTTGGGATTTGCACTGATGTTAATTTTTCACAATTTCCTGCAGCTTTGCAGCTCAGCCTCAGAGACACTTCAATGCCAGAGGGGCTCATAGTTAACCTGCAGATGGCTTTTTACCTGAACATGCTGCTCTTCCAGATCACACACCTTTGTGAAGCATGATTCTCCTTCATGTCAGCCACAAAACAATATTACTACAAGTGCTTTGCAATGAAATGGAAAGGAAAGGAAACATATTTCAAATGTCAAATCAATTGTGAAATAAATTAGCTATTTTTAAAAAAATAGATTAGTTAAATAATTTAGTTGAAAGCAGAAGTAGAAAGTAGAAAGTAGAAACAGTCTGAAGCAATGGTAATGGTGCATTGTTAATGGGTCCAGATCTTTGCTCAACAAGTATTATAAATCATTTATATAATAACGTAAATAAATTGCCATGAAATTTTGTGCAGACATTCATGTTCCCAGAGAATGAATCCTACTGACTTTCCCCATCAGCAGGTTTGTTCTTTAGGGAAATGTCAAGACATCTATTGTATGAAATATGTCACAGATGTTCACAGTCTTCTGAGGATAAACCCTCATTACTTTGGTGATCTTATTTACTTGGTGTTTTGTGTTGATTAGCAAATATCAGCTTGCTTACGAACTAAAGGTGACCCTGGTAAATATTACCTGCTAAGCTGCAGCACATTAGCATTGACACTGTTAGCATGTTAAAGTAGCATTCTGATGTTGGCTTTTAGCTCAAATCATCAAAGTGCAGCATTTATAGTGTAATACTGGCATTAGTTTATTGGCTTAAATATCACAATAAATATGAAATAGCTACATGATCAAATCAAAAAAAATATTGCATTTACACTGCAAGTCTGTCAACACACACTTGGCAACAGCAACACGTTTTTCTTTCTGTATTCCAGCCGCAGAGGTGCATCCTC
Source organism: Trachinotus anak (assembly GCF_046630095.1). Taxonomy (NCBI): domain Eukaryota; kingdom Metazoa; phylum Chordata; class Actinopteri; order Carangiformes; family Carangidae; genus Trachinotus; species Trachinotus anak. The sequence goes on along the minus strand of NW_027273885.1, from coordinate 2,843,295 downwards.
ACAAGAAGCAAACCAGGCAAATGCTTGGGGCCCCCAGCAGGAAAGGGGGCCCCTGATGGCTCTTCATACTGGCACATTCTGTAATGATGACTATAAACCCCCATAACCCCCTAAGTGGCACCCCTGATTATGTGTCCTGTAGCCAGCATCTACCCATTGCCTGCATATGAGGCATTCAGTGAAAATCTGTGAATTGTAGCATCTCCCATTATCTGCATGTGGGGGTTGGGGGTGCGACTTCTGGGCCTCTTTGCCTGGGGGCCCCCCAGAGTCCAGGATCACTGCTGACAAGAGCAATGATGTCGTTAAAGTGGCTGTCAGGGAATAAGTGGAGGTTACTCATCTCCTGATCTTCCTGTAAAACTACACCTGTCAATGTGCATAAAAGTAAAAGTGGAAAAGGGAGATGGAAGGGTAAGTGTCAAAGTCAGAGTGATGGAGAGAGATGGTGCAGATCAACTTTCTTGGTGCTTAATGAGTTATTCCACCCTCCATTTCCATCCTTCACATTTTAAAAAATACTTATTTTTAGTCATTAATACAGGGTCAGGAAGACTGGGCAAGATGGATGCTCTGGTCAAATCCTGTTCATTTTATTTTATTTCCCCTGAAAAATGAAACTGATCCGATATTGCCCTGCAGCCTTTTTTATCTATTGTGGGTTTAGAGCTGTTTAGGTTCATGTGCTCTGACTTTGTAGCCTCGGGATGCACTGAGGGATGGCACTCTCTGCAGGTTCACAGGTACAGTACTGTGGCTCTGACTTTATTCAAAAGAGGCCCTCGCTGTCAGATCAGATTTCTCCCCATGCTCATACTTGCATGAAATCACTGGTTGTAAACATTTGGATGTACTGGGAAACCATTTACCCTGAAGTGTCTGTCAGTGTGGCTCCACAGGACACTCAGTAAAATATTCAAATCAATACAAGTGTGTGTAAGAACAGAAAATCTTTAACTGGAAAACACAAATAAACTGTTGCTACTCTAATGGTTCACAAGTCAACGGTAACTGGTTATTAAATTATAATAATAATAATATTATAAATATTACTGAAATATTTGTTTGAGGTGTGACTTATGTGAATTATATGTTATTATATTATATTTGTATTTCATTGTATTATTACATTTTATTTCTTATTTTTCCTAATTTGAAAATTAAACACATCTATGATCTATTTCACACAGAATTGTCATCAGCCTTTATAATATGCAGTATTACAGTGTTTTACAATATAATAAGGTATTATGATGCAAGATCATAATTTAGTGTCATTCTGCCATCTTCCATAAAGTTTATAAAATCCAATGAATCTGACCATCCTGTTGAGTGTAGCTGCGGCTTATTGCTTTTTGACAGTTGATTTAAATTTATGAGATTTACAGAATTTACAAAATGAAATTTGTTTAAAATTTATTTGCATGGTTTGGTCAAAAAAAGGAATACATAAAAGAAAAATATCATATATATATAGATTACACTAAAAATACTGTTGTAAATATAAGTTTGTATTTTATTTCACTTTTATTTCATTTTATTTTTTATTTTTGCTGAAAACTATATAGGAACACGAGTTCAGAATAAAATTTCTTGAATTCCACATTTAACTTTGAAAGACAAAAAAAGTGCTCAGAATATTTTTTGCAATATATACAATAAATATACTTTGACAAAGCAATTTCAGCATAGCATCACCATGTCCATGTCCATTAGTAGCTGTTCTGGAGCTTTTGACTATATGACATTATCTTCATCAGCAGATTGCCAAGAAATTGTATATGATCAAATTTCCATTTCTCTGAGGAATAGAGGGAAATAGAAATGTTAGCATCTACAACCTTTACTGGCTGCTTCATGTGTAAATGTGACTCCTTATCACAGGTTTAGCTTTTTACACTGCACAAAAAAAAAAAATTTGTTATGGTTCATGGTCGTGAACCCTGTGAACCCAACATGTCCATCACAGAAACTGCCTCCAGACAACTGACGGGAAATGAAGTCATGTATCTCTGGTTCTCTTTGTGTCTCTCTCTAGCGCCACCAGCAGCACTGGCCAGGTCCAGACCATATCAAGGTGTTCGAGTCAGAGACCCGGTCAAAGAGCTGCTGAGAAGGAAGAGGAGTCTGGAGCCGCAGAGCGCCAAGACAGCACCCCCTGCTGCGGTGAGGACACCGTGACACATGACGTTCACATGTGATAACATGACGCTCTTTATCACACACTTCGGATGATTAACAGATGTGTGTGATCAGTTGCACATCATCATTTTGACTCATTTAAAACTAGGTGCACATTTAAGTAAAAAATTATGTAGAGTCAACCTTATGTATTCTTCATCATGTAATCTTACATTTACATACTGACACATAAACCAAAGTTCCCCACAAGGTTTGGCAGCATGTTGGCCCTCTGCCTTTTCAAAGAAAATCCCTTTCCAAAGAGCCTTGCAAACAGCGAAACCACATTCTTCCCTGTACGTTTAGGATTAGTCATTAAACAAATAAGAAGCACAGGATTTACTGTAGCATCATTTGCTGATTGATTAATCAAACACTGCAAACCTGTCCTTCGTGAGATTTCCAGTACCTGTTCTTTGAAAGAGCAGAAGATACTGAAATAAAGAGAGTTTATGAAATTAAAAAAAAAAAGATCATATAAAGTAGAACAAAGGAGCACAATTACTTTTAAATGCATTTGCCTGGAGAAGACTCACAAACACTGTTGTCAGTCCCGGGTCAGTAGCAGCTACTTCAGGCTTTTAATTGAGTTCAAGTTCATGAACGTTTGTGGTGTTGTGTGGGAATCGTTTCCATGACAAACATGACAATATATTTAAATTTTCTCTTTGATGTACCACAGAATAATCTCTGAATACCATGGTGCATTTCCTAGTAACAGTGCATTGATTGCACTCTGATGATTTATGTGCATTAGTCTCCAGGCTAACATTAAGTCCATGATCTTGATGCTTTCTGCAGCAGGTAGGCCTCTGCAGACATCCAAAGAAATGCACATGTGCTGAAATGCAGGCTGACGGTTGTAAAAGCTGAAGCTGCCACACGACAGATCAAAATTGTTCTGTTTTGGGACATTATGGCTTTCTCAAAAGCAGAAATTAAGGGTCCCCGTGGGGCCATCAGGATGTGAGCAGTCAGGACCCAGGGCCTATCCCAGGGCAAAGAGGGGGGATTTTGCCCTTATATAATCCAGGTGTTTTTCCATGACAGTTACAGCCATTCCCTGCATGGCTTCAGGGCTGGGCACACAGCCTTATGCAAAATAACTTGCAGCCTTGCCAAAGAGCCCTCCCACTTGCTATTTATTACATCCTCCAGACCAGTAGAGGATAGACACAATATGTTCACACACACATGCACAGAAACCCACACATGCGCAAACACCCTGCGAGAAAAAAAAAAGAAAAAAGAAACATCATTTGATACTAAATGTAGTTGTATGTTATGTTCCAGTCGGTTGCAAGATGCAATAAATTATACTCAACTTTCACTGAGAGAGCATTTCTGAGGAACATGACAATAGTTAACTGACATCAGTGACACTGAATATCACCCAAAAGGCTCTTTAATTTCAGTTTTATACATTTATCATGAGCACGATTCATTTCTCTTGTGCACTTTTGGCCTCAGGGTGCATTTTTATGTTTAAATACCCGGGTTTTCAAATGGTTCCTGTTTTTGTAATCACTACAGTAATGCATTCCACCTTATTAAGAATAGTTTGACATTTGGGAAATATGTCTTTTCACTTTTTTAAACGTAGACACGTAGTTTTGTGTCTGATTGTTCCTCTGATTGTCTCATTGTTACTGTGAGAATTCACTGTTCACTGATAAGAAATAAAAAATATCAGCAGCAACTTTTTCTTTTTATACTTTAGTTTGTGCAAAGATTAAACAAACAATGTATACTGCACAACGACTTCATTAAAGAGCTTTAGAGGCGCCTGCAGGCAGTTTCTTTTTACCTGTGCACAGAGACAAGTTTCCCTCTGGTTTTGGTCGGTATGCTAAACTAACTGCTTCATGTTTAGCACACAGAAATGAGAGTGCTATCGATCTTTGAGATTGTTGTACCATTAAAAAACAACCACATAGATCATCAGCAGCTTATTCTGTGTTGGCGTCATTTTTCAAACGCTGATGTTGCTGCTTGGTTTACCTTCAATGGGACATGATGACAGGAGGGAGGGAGGGAGTCAGGTTATGTTGTTATACATAAGGTCTGCATGGGGAGAAGGTCGGGATCGATGGTCTGACAAAACACTGACCTCATTTGAACTCAAACCATCATCTTTCTCTAAACCTAACCAGGTTGTTTTTGTGCCCAGAGCTAACGAAACCTTTCTGGCAGGTTGACTATCACAGCATAAAGAGTTTTCAACAGTGAATTATCCTGCCGCTGCCAGTGCTGATCCAGAATCTGTCCTCAGTATTATTTTCTGAATCTATTCTATGATATAAATTCTGAATGACATTTTGTCAAAAGACAGAGTATATTGGTATTTTACATGTAACAATGTCTGTGCAAATGTGCTTTAATTTTTAATTAGTGTTAGTTTTTATTAACTGATTTTTCTACCATCCTCAGCTCTTTGTTAAAAAGATATTAGGAGCTGAGTAATCTGCCTTTGATGTGATGACTAACACTGTAACACCTGCTGTCAAAGCTGTCACGCTAACCAGCTCCCCGGTGCTCTGCAGCCCTTCAGGTGCCTGACAGCACATGTCCTGCAGGACGCTGTCGTTCACTGCTGCTCGTGTCAAACAGCAGCCTGAACGCTGACACCGGCTGTCACCAGCTGTCACCGCTGCCTCCCTCACTCCCTCTGTGCTGAATCGCTGCTCGCACCCTTATAGAAACCAAATAAAGCAAATACAGTTTTTCATATATTTTCACGTCTTTCAAGAGAGATTACATTATGTGGTTCTGCATGACGGACATTTAGGTTTTCACATTCAACCTAGAGAGGTTACACAGGAAGTAGAGAGGGAATGACTGGACAGATTTTCTTCTTCAGGGTCAGAGAGTTCAAACTGACAAAATGTCAGACAAATGATAAACAGATTCATCCCAGTGAATAACACTCAAACAGCTGAATAACAAATGAAGAGCAACAGTTGGGAAATGTAAATCCAGTGCATTCATTCAAAATAAAAACAGTGATAACACTGAATATAAGTTTAATTTGTGGTCCAGGAACAACAGATGTAAAATTTCATTTTGCCGACCTCTGGTATATTTACAGCTTCGTTAAGGTGAACTCTCCCTGATAAATGAACCGATACATATATTATAGAGATAATTTAAGTTACGCTACTTTCTGGTCAGCTGAGTGTTTACATAGTTATAGATATATATCCTGTCTGTTTACATGGATGTGATCTAAAAACATCAACACTCAACATCAGTTAAGATTTAAAGTTCAGTCTTGACATTGGAGGCAGCGAAAAACTAATCTCAACATATTTTGATCATATGACAGGGTCTTCATTGGTGGACAGAGTTTGCACAGTTGTCATGGAAACGTAATCATTAAAAATTCAGTTTTTCTGAGGAAACTTTTCCAACAGTTCTGATTAAGTCTGATAATGCAACTCATCACAAATATTATGACAAAAAAGAAATGAAACTGAAGATCTGTTTACTAGTCTGTTTTCTCTGTTCTCACACACACACTTTATTTATGATCTTGACAGCTGCTGTTCACACCTGGACTTGATCGGTACAAGTGTAAATACTGAATATTTACATATCAACATGAAAACATGGTCCGGTTCTGCAGCAGCAACATGTTATGAATCTTCTGCAACTAGTGAGTTGCTCAACTTTCTTTTTTTAATTGATATAATCTTTTTTTTTTTCTTTTTAAGGATGTGGTCGCACACAACAACCAGTCACCGTACACACAAGGTATTTGTTCATTGATAATTGATTCCTGTAAGTGAAGCACGTGTCTCTGCATGTTCTTAAAGAGTCACACTCAGCGTCTCTCTGTCTTTCAGCCATCTTTGGCTCTGATGTTGCCGGCGGCTCCACAGCTGAGTCTTCAGCCGCGGCTGGAGATGGAGGGCTGCAGTGCACAGGATGGAAAGCTCCGCCCCCTGCCACCAGCGCCGGCCTGCAGCCGTGGACCTCGCCTGAATACGGCCAGCAGGACCCCTCAGCTCAGCCCCTGGCCTACCCCGCCACCACCCTGACTGCAGACCTGTACATGCAGACTCTGTGCCCCAGCTACACCATGCTGACCTACACACACACCCCACTGCTCACTAACTTTGGGGTGAGTAGGAGACAGCTCCAAAAGTATGTTTAAAGTTTTAACAGGCAGGACCTTATATAGAAAAATAAGCTGGCAGAATGAAAAAAGGAGACTGAAAAAAGAAAGACTTCTTGGGTCCTGCAGTCTCTTCTCCACGAGTCACAACCACTGACTTCAACAACTGATGCAACTGATGTTTATTCCTTTGCTTGTGTGAATCAAAATGACTGGGAACTGGAGGAATTTGTTGCACTATAGTTGATAAAAACAAAGAAAAATGCTGAAAATGAAATAAGCAAGAACCCTGTCTCTGAGACATTATGTCTGTATACAACCAAACTGCAACAGAAGATTTAGAAATACTAAGTAAATAAACATGTGTCTGTTTATCACTGTCACTGAACTTTTTCTGTATTAAACCAGGATCTTTCTCTAAGCTTAACCTTAAGTCCAGTCAGAGTCTGAACATAAACACAAAACAATTTAATAACGCTGCAGCTGCTACAAGTACTTATTGTTTTGGTGGAAAAGAAAAAAAATGTACTGATACATTGAAAAATACATAAATTAACAACATATCCTCGCTTCATCCATTAGAAGAACAAAACAAAACAAACAAACAAAAAAACGTAATCCAGTTGTGATTTCCTGAGACATGTGTTTGCTGCTTCAGTTCAGTTGCACAGAGACATCATTTCTAAGAAGCAGGGTTGTAAGGAAACAGCTGTGGCCAACTTTCGAGTCTTCTTGCCCTGAGTTCAGTCTTGCAGGCACACCTTTGTGCAAACCCCACCTTGGTAGATCCCAACCTGCTCCTAACCTTAAAGTCATACTCCCCTGAAAACCTAGATTTTAGCTTTTTAGTATCAAACACACTCAGTTATCTTTTGGAACCAACCTCCAGTGGCCATTTGAGGAACTGCAGTTTTTGACACTTCCATGTTGGCTTCACTTTTCAGCCCAGGAAGTTGCTGCTTGTTTGGAGCCAGTGCTGGGGAGTAGCGAGGCTATACTGTCAGCAGGGACGTGAGCAGCACTCACATTTTGGGTTGTGCATAGTTTTACAAGAAATTTTTCCAGTAATAAATTACTTTTCCACTCATTAGCAGAAGAAAACACGACATCACTACGTTTTCTCTTGTGGTGAAAGATGTTGCATCAAGCAGTCTGTTAGTCCGCCACAAGCTGTCGACCTGCAGCTGCACATCTTGTGATCCAAAGAGAAACTCCATCAGTTTCACACATCAAGGTTTTACACTTTTACACGTCTTAAGGAGAACCGCTGCATGTTTGAAAAAAAGTTGTATGGAGCCTTTTTTGACTCCAGAGGGAGCTGTGCAAAATCTGGTAAATCATCAAATCAGCTCGAAGCCACAGCTAGCATCCAACCCAAGTTGAGTTGCATTGTGGGTAATGTAGGCACCAGGAAAGCTGGGAGTGATCACGGTTTGCTGGCCTGGAGCTCCAGTCCCTGTCACTCTCTCTGCTTTATCCTGTCAACTCCCTGATGTAGGTGGGGCCAACCAGTCCTACTGCCTGAAAGAGCCACACGACAGAGAGCCCACAACCCGCAGTTAACTTCATGATAATGACGTTTTAAAGAGATTCTATTAATCTGTCAGTGAGAGAGCTGGAGCTCTACACTGCACCGGTCTGACAACCTGGTTAGTTTGTTTTGTGGTGTAATAAATCTCACCAGAAACACTAAGGTGACACTTGTTTATTACTTAATTGAATAGTGTTGTTGTATACCTGGTGGCCTCATTCGCTACAGAAAGTTCCTCAACACTGTTTGAAACATATGCTGGTTACTCGTAGTGTCGACCATAAACTTAGCTCTGATGACTGTCATACATCATCTCTGGCCTTACTATCACTAACTTTACAGGCAAAGTAGATGATGTAGCTCCAGATGTTAATTAAGGAACAGAATGTATTATATATATATATATATATATGTACTGTCTCTGTACTGTAGTTACAATATCTTCAGCTAATTAAATCCTCTCAATAACCCTGAGGAAAATAATGTAATGTACAAAATAAATCTTAAAACTAAATCCCATATGATAATACGAAGGATACAGACGGTCATTTCTCCACCTGTGCATCAACACTGACATTAATACTGACTGACAGCAGCTGCTGTTCTCGCTCCCTCCCTTCAAACCTGCAGTGAGCGGGCCATAAATAACAAGAGAGATTAGCTGTGATGGATGAGGTTAACGTCTTCAAAGCCGCCTAAACTTAAAGGATTTGGTTTTTAGACCTTGTTGAGAGGTTGTGGTCCTGGAGGCTCGATGGTCCTCACCACACAGTTTCCCTGCTCAACATATTTTCCTATTATTTAATTTCAGTTTTAAGCACATTTGTATCTTTGTGATCAACAGTAACATTTCTGTCTTATCTGTTCTATCTAGACCATCCCAGTGGGCCCAGCACCAGCCGCCCTCCCCCAGATGGAGCTCCCAGACTCGGGGCTGACCTACCTCCCCTGGGCCCAGCCCCTCACCACCATATCTACCATGCCCAACCCGGGGGTCCAGTTTGCTCCCGGCTCTGCAGCCCTCTCCGGCTCGCCTCTGGTGCACATGCCCTTGTCCATGTCTTTGACCACCATGATCCCTCAGCTGGAGGCTCAGGGTGCAGACCCTCAGCCCCAGATCCTCGACCTCCCGCAGCGTTCAGAGCACCAGCTGGACCCCGAAGCGCAGGGCCAGTCTCTGGACGAAGATCCAGGGATAGAGCCGGAATCACCGAACCTACTGGATAAACTTCTGGAGGATCAAAAGGAAGATGGTGAAGAGGAGGACAAGGACTCGTACAGCAGCTCGATCTTCATACCTAATGTCTGAAAACATGAGGGCTCATTTAGTCTGTGGTGCAGGTTTCCTCCAGGTGTCATTTCTAATATTAATAGTGACTGTCATAGTGCTGGATAATTTCACTCTGTTATAACTTGGGTCTTGATGTTGCAGCTGTGGACAAAGTAACTTCAAAAATCAAGGCTGGATTGTCAAATGGGCCCCAGAGCTCCTGGTCCTAAAGCCCCCGGTTCTCTGTGTGAAACATAATTTGTGTGATTTGATTCATTTCAAATTTGTTTGGTAGTTGGCACCTTAAGGTCCTGCTTTGTAGCTATAGACTAATTAACTCAGGGTAGGTTATTGTGGGGCAGTAATACTGGTTGGGTTCTCATGCTCTGGGAAAAATGGGTTGGGGGAAGATGCATGTAGGGTGGGGGTCAGTGGGGGCCCATAGTGCAGTTTCGCCCTCTGGGCCCCTCACAGGTTAGTGTGGCCCTGCCTGAGATCTGGGAACATGGCGACAATGATGTCGAACAGGGTGAAAAAAAGTTGTTGTAAAGTTGTAAACAAGCCAAGAGTTAACCAGATTATCTTGTGGAGGTTTATGAGAGACAGTTTGAGTAATAAAAACCTGGTTTATATTAAATACCAACATTTATAATCATGAAACTGTTGCTAAAACCCATCTGATGATCTTTTTAGTGATTTACCATGTTCCCAGATCTCAGTGATTACTTTCATGCTACAATAACCAACAGGCAAAAATAAGACCTGAGCTGTATTAAACCATGTTAATAGTTACAGTTTCACACTTTTCCTCCCCCGCAGGTACAGAGCTGGCCACCGACGTCATTAGATTTAGGTATTTGGGTGAATGTATATTGTGACGTCTGGTGACCAAAATTCAATGTCAGGACACATCTAATGCCAACTTTAATTTGACTTAACGACAGCTGACGTTGATATTTTGCTGGTTTCATGTTGTGTTCAAAATCCAATGTTGACATTCAAGTGAATGTTGGGTTTTGATGTCAACCCAATTTTCATTTCCAACCAAAATTTAACTCTGGTTGACATTAGGGTGGTTTGAGTCTTTCTGAGGGTACATTTACATCCGGTGCCAGGAGGGTCGAATTACAGCCAAAATGCCTGCAATGTCTCTTCTTTCCAATGAGGTTTAGTTTATTTTATGTTTCAAATCATATCAAACTGATGGGATTTTTTTTGGGAATATTTTAAGGCTGTTTTTATTGAGTATGTAATAAGATGTAACACTTTTCTTAACATTTATTGTATTTATATTGTTGTTAGCGGCTCTTTCCTTTTCATGCTGTTGTCCTGATCAGTCATGTTTGCTGGGACACAGTTAACATAATGCTGCCCAGATTTGTTTAACCTTGGTTATAAAAACTGTCATTGATGTTGTCAGTTGACAGAGGAACAAAGATTAAGTTGAACTGTGCAGTGTCACAACACAGAATTTTTAAAGGTTTTCAAAGCTGACAGAAATACTGTGTTAGAAAACAGACCGTGGGTTTGGGAAGTGCTGTTTGAATCCTGCAAGAAAAAGAAGGTCATGGGCACAAAGTGAAAATTAGTGTTTACAAATAAATAATCTGAAGATTCAAACTGAGCCGTCACCAGTGTGTCAACCGACTGACTTTAAACTGCATTAGGAAGGATCTTCATGTGAAAATGCAGCAGTTTTATCAGTGTAAATCACAAGACAGGCTGCAACAGAGAAGCTTCGGACTTCCAATACAGTATTTCTGCTCCCACAGGAAACTGAAACAGTTAATGAAATGCAACACATTACATTTTTCATAGGAAATATACAGCAAATGATAAATCGACACACAGATACAACAGGAATGTTTAGACAAAGTTTTGTAATTCAGTTCACATAAAAAATACTAATAAATAACTAATTCAACAAATTGTCTTTTTGACATCTGGGGCTGCCGACACTAATCTGTTGGTGCAGCTTTAAATTTAAGGAAATGTTCCTGTTTTAAACAACATGTTCAAGCAGAAATATGTGAGATAACTCAGACTTTTTCATCTCTGAGGCTTTTAAGTTTGTAACACTCAGCAGAGAGTTGGACCTGAGCTCAGGATTTTACCCTGGCGCTCATGCTTCCTCTTGGCAGGGAAGGCCTCCGAGTCTCTGGGGTTTTCCTGCAGGGGAAACTGACATCGTGAGAAGGGGCTTCAACTCATCTGTCAAAGTCCACACCTGGAAACACCTGAGATCGTATCACATGGGGAGAAAATGTGCCAAGCCTGCTCATGTGATGGGAACACATGAAAAGAAGTTGGGTTCGGTTCAGTTTTCTCCTGCAGAATTACAAACTGTGCAAACAACAAAACAAACGCTGAGAGTATATGATCGATAGTAGATGATACTAAAAGAGAAAAATAAAGGGAGAGAGAATAAATCAAAATGATTGACATGTGAGGGTAGTGAAGTTGAGAAATTGCATAATTCTCATGCAGGGGGGGTTTGTACGAATTCCAGGAGCTGACGGACATAACGAGAGGTAATATGTAACTATGTGGAACAAACATTTAACTGTTTCACTGTCAAAATCCTTGGTGAACGAAACAGGAAGGTTTTCAGTTTTTGGAAGAAGCAGGAAATGGAGAAACAAACTACTTGTACAAACTCTAAATTTCACCTGAGGATTAATAAAGTATCTATCTATCTATCTATCTATCTATCTATCTATCTATCTATCTATCTATCTATCTATCTATCTATCTATCTTTAGTATCAAGGCAACTTTAAAGCAGAGGTAGTGTGATTTTAAGAGCCATCATCATCATCATTAACAGTGCTAATATGCACCAGCCTCCTCCTGCTCACGTAAACCTCTCATGTCTCTCATCCTCCGTCTGTTCTCTTTGACTCTTGGCAAATGGTTTATCTGATGACTCATCAGCCAACTCGTTTTGTTCTTTAAGTCTCTGCACCAGAACCTTGGTTGTGGATCAGAGACCGTGCAGTTCGTCCTCTGCTGCCTCGCTCTCACAGCTGATGTCTTTCAGCAGCAACGACAGAGATAAATTGTGTTGAAAGGTAACGTCATGTGCGATGCAATAGTTACATTATCTCAGACAGAGCCACGTGTGCTGATTCACAGATTCCCTTTAAAGCGTTCCATTTTGGGCCAAGAGGCGTTGTGGAGACATGCCTGTGCAGCACCTTCGGTACGTGCAGGGGTGGGACACGTGGAGCCCTCCTCCTGGAGGTTGTGTCAGGGTCCCACAGATCTACCACCCCAGGAGGCTGAGAGTGACAGTATTATTATCTCTTTTAACATTCACTCCGCTGTCACTATTACAAACTTATATCTTGGCAGCGCTCTCTATTAACTGGTCCTTTTTAAAGGGTTTATAAGTTAAACTCACAGCTTTATTAACGGATGGTAACTAATTTACTGATGCGTTGTACAGCTTTTATTGATAAGAACAACTTTTGGTTGGGAGTGTTCATCCTTTACTGTTTAGAATATAATACACTTTTAATTTAACTATAAATACTTGTTTTCCCACCTTCTGCTGAGCCATGAAGTTTGAAGTTATAAATATTAGTAAGTCGTTCATTATTGGAAACAGAACTGAAACACTATAGTCTCATTATAAGGTCCATTTAGAGCTTTTGAATTCATTGCATTATTGTAAATGTTGAAAGGCACTTTAAAGGGCCTGTTTGTAAGTTTTGCTATTGCTACATAGCTAACATTAGCATTAACAGCTGTTAGCAACTCACTGCAGCCTCCAATCTGCCCTGAAAACATAGTGCTGCTCAGAGGACGTCTTATAACCTCGTCCTCGAAACACAACGATAGCCGAAAGCTCTTCCCACCTGCACCTAAACAGCCCATTTAAGGACTTATCATGGATTTTGTCTCAAGTGCTCAGAAAAAACTAAATGTTCCATGACAACTGAAGGATTGTGTGATATGATTAAAAGCTCCAGAACAGCCACTAAATGGGCCGTGTGGTGAGATTGTGCAGTTTGTGAGCTGTTGTCTAGGAAGTCAAGGATGAACGTCTACATCAGCTTTACGAAAATCTCTGCCTTGACCTGAGTATGTGAAAAGCCATTGTTGTGTTCATGGCTGGGTGAACCTGCTCAGGGGTCCTGGGACATGTTGGAGCCTCTCTACATGTGCATTATATTCCTATGGTTGCTATTATTAGGTTTGCTGTGTGATCATTTTATTAAACACAAGTTAATTTAGTCACATGCAGTTTAACATGGCGTCCAGAGACATGCAGTTCAGGTTAATTTGCGACTCTAAATTGCCCGTAAGTGTGAATGTGAGCTTGGATTTGCTCCAGGCTCCATGCAACCCTAAAAGGATGAGCAGTTTGGCAAATAGAATAATTATAATCCATATAAAGGCCACTATTGCTATGGCTGATGTTTTGTTTAAGTGGTAAAAATTATGACTTTGAATTGCCTAACAGTGACCAAGGGCTGTTGGGGGTCAGGATCCGTGGGGTTGTTAATGTCACCATCGCGGTTTAATGCATGTGAGTAAATAAAAGTATACAATCAGACCAGAGAGCTGTATCAGGTTACTATAGAGATCAAATTCATGGGAGTGACTCAGGATAAAAACAGTGACTCACTTTGTCAACACTTCCCCACCTCAGTGGCATAGAGTCTATTTTCCCTCTTAAGTGGCTCAAGTGGTTTGTATGTATTTTAGCCTCCTGCACTGTTAAATCATGTTTATCTAGGAGGATCTTCACAGGATGTGAACCGTGAATGACGGAAATGTCATTTAATGATTTCAGCATCTAATATTATGTTAGTCCTTTAATGAGCTGAGTTGCAAATTTATTGGTGATGTAAACAGATGAGTTACAGTGGAGAAAATCTCCTGATGGTTTGACGGTGGCAGAGGGGAAGCAGCACATCCCAGGTACTTGGAAAGTTGCCCCCTTGATGGCATCTCGTGAGGGCCAGGTTTAAGAACTTAAAGGAAAAGTTTGACATTTTGGGAAAATGCATTTATTGACTTTGTGTGTGAGAGTCAGCTGAAAAAGTTTCACTCTCATATCTGTCTGTTAAATATTAAATATTTGCAGCTTTACGGGAAGTTTTGAGTCAATCCCAGCCAAAAAATATTCTGGCACCAAACCTCCTGTACATCGAACTGTGCTTATCACGCTTCAGGAGTTTTAAGAGCTGCTGTGTAGTATCTGAAGTTCTGTATGTTATGTTGTGTGAATTTATGGATTTGGTATGTTTAGCTAGTAGTCCCCTGGTCAATAAGATTTAATGGCCTTAGTCAGAAGGTACTAGGGTAAAAAGATTTAAGGACCTTAGCTAAAAGGTTTTAGGTCAAAAGGTCTAGGTGCCACTGGGAGATGGGTGACTCCCTCATCTTACGTAAGGAAGCCCTTTTTCTGCATTTACAGAAACCATATGTTTTACCTTAGGTTCACGAAAACAACCAACTCATATAGATGGGGAGTTAGAGCAGTTATTCAGAGGAGATTCACATTGGCTTCGACTCCTCTCTCAGGCAATCCATGGTGCTTGATTTGATGCTGGACTTCTTTGTAATAAACCTCATTATATACAAGCAAGACGGTGTCAGCGGAGTTTTCTTCATCATCATCACATCATCGCTGCTTAAGAAACAACAGCTGGTAGGCAGATAATTTTAACCTTTGGACAGAGATAGGCTTTTCTCCCTGCTCCTAATTCTTAGGCCAAAGCTAACTGCAAACTGCCGGCTGTAGCATCATATTTAGCACACACACAGTGAGAGAGTGGTACCAGTCTTTTCATCTGAAAATGTTGAACTCTTCCTTTAAAAGGACCAGAATTTTTGTACATGAACAGACGTCCATTGACTGACTGACTGACTGGATCTGAATGTAACTGGATTCTGGCTCTAAAAATTAGCACAAAGTTTATGGAAAAAAAAAAAAAAGCAAAACGTCAGTGTTAGATTGGCTGGTGCATGATTTTGAAATTCTACTACAGCTTTCCAGAGGGTTTTTCTAAAAGCCCTGTGGGGCATCTATGTTCTGCAAATCTTGTTCAGACAATGCACAACATCTGCCTTCATTTTTTACACATCAGCTTTATCTCGGTTTCCATCTGAGAAGTAAAACAGCCCTTTGCAGGAGGGACAACATCAACAACAGGAGCTGTGCTGGCACCAGTGCAGTCATGCCAAGGCCCGTTCTTCCTGCTCTGCTCTCAGACACTTAATGCAAACGTTTTTTTTTTCCTGAAACAGTCCAAGAGCAACAGAGATCAAGATTGCAAGTTCACAAGTACGCTTTCTGAAATTTTGTCACCAGTTCTCACGCAGAGGTATCTCCACGGTTATCTAATAAGAAGAGCGATGCAGGTAGAGTCTTACTGCAGGAATGTTGTGGTTGAACAAAGAAGGGGTTGACAATTATCTGCCCTTGATTTTATTTACATTACACCTATATATTATGAAGTACCTGACAGGTGAACTCTGCCTGTTCCCTGGAAATTTCCATATTAATTTCTGTAGATGGTGCTGGAGTGTGAATTATACAGCGTCAATCGGGGGGATCCAGCGCAGACATGTGCCTCAGTCAACTGAAAGCTGTCAAAGAAATGAAGCAGATTAGAAAGAACAATATTTCCCTCTGAAATGTAGAGGAGTGGAAGTGCAAAGTAGCATAAAATGGAAATACTCAAGTAAGGAGTAAGAATAAATATAAGTAAACATAAATGTACATAATTGTTTTCCACCACTGCTGATACAATTCAGTACACAAACTAAATTCCTGAGTGAAAACAAAGATGCCGCCTATTTTTGAAGCATCAAAAAGGTAAAAGACTATAACAAAAGCACCACAGACACACAAAAAGACCATTAAAATGAAATAATAAAGTCTAATACCCAATACCGCAACTAACCCTTCATTGTCTCACTACTCATGACTTAGCACCAGTGTTTGCTAAAATTATAGCATATATGACATTTTATATTGGAAATGAAATGTCAAGCCTGCATTGGAAATGAAAGCCAGCTAACGTTAGTTGTCTAAACTGTAACTTACGGCTAAAGTTAGAACCTAGCTAACATTAGTTTTCATTTGTAGCTACTTGACACAATCCAGTTCAGAAACTCTGAAGGTAAGACAGTAAAGTGTATTAAACTGGCTCAGTAATTAGCTACTGATACATTTACTTACGGTGTCTGAATTTGCTTGTGCGACGTTCAGGGGCAGAGACTTGAGGCACTGATGGAGTGAAGCAGAGACAAGACGTCAAGGTTAACGACCTGTATGATCCACTTTAGGTGCGTCTGAAATCATATCACAAGTTTCTTCCAGACAGGAATATGGGAAATATATTGTTACAATTATAGGTAAGTAGGATATATACATGTTTCAACCCCCCAAACTGTTGCTTTCACCCCTTTTAGGGGGTCCAAGTCTTCATTAGGGGGTCACATCCCCCCAATAATTGAACCCTGGATGGTGCTCTTTTGTTCTGCCGAAGCAGCTATCATGGATCTCTGGTAACTAAACACCTGGTTAACATAAAAACATTCACAGAGGGTTATTCTTTGGAAAGTGCTACCAGACTGAACAGGTTGATTCATCTTCATGTTCTTTTTCACAGCAACTGATTTACATGAAAACTATGACTCTGTACATGTTGGCTAATCTGCCTCCCCTTCCACCTCAGGTGTGTCCGCCCTCCACTTCCTCTGTTTGATGTGTAAATAGGACTTTCCTGTCACTCTCCCAGTGTGTGACCTGTCGACCCACTCTCTGTTATCAGGCCTGGGTGTGTGTCGGTGTTATGTGCAGAAAACATGAATGAGTGCAAACAGCCCTCGATTTACTCAATAAAGAAAGCACCTATAAGATATGAGTACACACATGTCAAGAGCTCACTTATCAGTTGTTGTGAAATACAGTGTGATGTTATCTGCACTGCTTTCCATCCACCTTTGCTTTATCCATGATGGGGTTTTATTTAAAGGCTTCCAGAGTTTAATGTTACTGAGATCAAACATGTTTCCATAGTTATCAGATGATAGTTGTTAAATGGCATCCAATCGAAAAAACATTAATTCTGCCGTTTAAATATTAACAAGAACAAAAGAAGCTCTATGTCTAGACCCAATAAATCTGATCATAAAACTTCAAAGAAGTCTCATAAAGGTGTACAACAGCATCACAGTGAACATCTTGTTTAATTTGGAGCATTTGTTTAATTTCCAGGGCGGTGAAGATACTTTGAAAACACAGCTTTGCAGCTACCAATCACTTTACAGTGGAAGAAGTTGAACTAGGGAGAAATCTAGTTTAGTTTACTAAAGCTATTTAGAAAAAGAAGTTCGACATGCTTTGTAAAAAAATGATCAAACTGACAATGATACAAAATTATAAGAAAATATGATACAAAACAGTGACAAAAAATAGCTGGAAAAGTGCTGGAATCTGGTTTGGTTCAGTGAGAGGATGTGTGTAGATGTGGCAGCCGTGTCACCACCGAGCAACACCCACCGTTGGCTTTTGCACATGCATTAAACAAAGGTGAAGTGTGGTGGTGGCTGTCTGACAAATGCATTGTCTGGGCTGCTTTCACAGTGGTCGACTGTGGTTTGACACTGGTCAAAGGGGTTCAACTACAGTGGAGAAGCAATGATAAAATAAAAGTAAGAAATCAGTCATTTCCTTTAATGGCCCAAGATGTTTTTTAGTTTCAGTAGGTAGGTACACAAAAATAGCAAAAAGGTAATTTAACGACTTGAATCACTATGTATATATGAATGTAGTTGAACTACCAGCATCTACTGCAAAATGTAGTTAAACGAATGGAGTCAAGTCGTGTTACATGAAATTCTGATGATCAGCCCAGATTCCCACATTTAAATTAGATTTGTACCAAACTCGGTGAAGGGATGGGGGCAGGCTGAGATATTATACATCGAAGTTCATTCTAGCAAATTTTCTGTTTAAGAAACTTGCTCCATTTCCTTATTCATGGCACTTTATTGCATTTTTACCAGTTGTCAGTGTGTCTTTGTTGGACCTATGATGCTGCACAATCCTAACACACTCACACACACACCGTTCCTGCAGATCAGTAACCAGGTGAACAATGATCTGCTGTAAATTTGCTTTTTATAGAGACAAAATGTTCCTGTTAAAGAGCACAGAGGAAAAACATAGCAAACAAAAAAACCCAAAAAAACATTGTTGTCTTTGTTGGCGTGTTCAAACGTCAGCACCTGCAAATGAGTGAGGAGCTGTGCTGAGGTCTGATGTGGGAGTTTCCTCACACCGATGTGGTGCTGCCAAGGTCTGCAGGGGGATTTCCACAAGTGCCAGTTCAGCAGGAGCATGAGGGGAACTCGCCAACAGGATCTGTGCAACACACACACACACACACACACTCACTCACTCACCAACCAATCTCTCAGTGTTTAACTTTGACACATACCATCCAGTTTCAGGTGTGAAAGTTGGGCGTGACGAGCAGTCAGGAGCGAAAACACAAAACCCTCTTCAGGTTTCTGGTGGTTTTTTTTGTTTGTATGTTTTGCTCAGACTGTGACCAGGATCAAGTCCTCAGAGAATCAGGTTGACATCAAAATTCAACATCAGCAGATTGACACCGTGACGTTTAGCAGACGTTGGGTTTTGCTCTGGACTAGAACGTCAGTATTTTATGTGTCAGGATGGAACAACCAGACCAGATTGAGTCTTTTGTTCCAGAGCTCTGAGTTTAGTTTTTACTTATGCTAAAAAAAAAAACTTTCAAGGATACCAAAATAAAGTAGTAGTGCTTTCTCACCGGGTATATAAACCTGGAGTCTCTACCAACTCATTCACCCCCTTTAGCAAATATATTTACATTTTAACATGATCCATGTTTACATACACACATAGCACTCGACTACTACCTAATACAGGATGAATAAATTCATAACAAACTCAATAGATGCTAAACAAAAGGCCAAACCAAAGCCCCCACCCCCCACCCCTCCTCTCTGACCACTTGGTTCAGCCTGACCAGGTAAGTGGCCTCAGCTGAGCCTCTGCAGCTCCATGAACACACGCCCCCGGAAGTAGATCTCAAAGAGGGAGTGGTTGGTAGACTTCAAAATAAAAGCACAGCATAACAAAAATGAACTTCCTGTATTAGTATGTCCAACTTTACACCATCAGTGTTTTTTTTTCCTTAGTCAGGGGGACGTTATTTGGGGACCTCCCTTCATCACCATGGTTACTATATTAACAGTCATGGCTTGGTTAGGTTTAGGAAAAGATGGTGATTTGGGTTGAAATAAGTACAATAATAACAATGAACGGTCATGGATAATAGAAACAACATAAACTGCTACTGTCACATGGGAATCGAACACCGCTCTCCTGTGTCATATTCATCCATCCACCCCAACCTCCTCCTGACGTGGACTTTGTCGCTCTATAAACTACGTCACCGCACTTTTCCCTTCGCTCCTGTCATCATTACTACGACCACTAGATGTCGCCTAGCAACAAAAGGTAACTATGGGTCATAATAACCTCCTGGCAGACGACCTGTGGGCTCGTTTTTTACAGAGGAACAATCTCCTTAAAACCAACAAAATATCAACATCAGCTGTCGTGAGTTTTCTACTTTAAATGGATGTTTTCACTACACGTCGTCCTGACACTGAATTTCATCACAGCCAAATGTCATCACCGAGTGATGCTGGCGGCTGACTACACGCCTGCAGGAATGAGCCCGTCTGGCACCTGGCGTCAAGCAAAACTGTTGCAGAAACTCATCATGCTTAGGTTTTCACGACTAGATTCAACTTGTCATCTTAATGATATAAAACACCAGCAGAGAAATATTTCACATATTTGTCCTGCTGCTTCATCTTTCTGATTACAAGTCATGATACTGAGCAAAATCCCACGGGCCAAGTTTCAGAGTAAAACGTGCCAAGAAAAGTTTTTAAAAAAATCTATCCTTAAAGGTGAAAGGTATCTCTGGGTCCTTTTTGGTGTTTTGTGGTTTTGTGTATATTTTTTAGAAGTGGCCAAAATTAAGATCCTGTGATAAAGAAACATCACAGTGTAACATCAGGGATTAATGTTGGTCCAGGAATTTATGGGAGAGTCCTTTCAGTGAAAGTGTTGGAAATGTTCAGATATGATTGGATACACTGTCTTCCGAAAGTATTCAGGCTACTTCATTTTCTGCACAGTTTATTGTGTTGTAAATTTTATTTTTTACAGTTTTTACTTTTGGAAATGAGAGATTTCAGTTTTTACTTCGTCATTATGCATTATTGAGTGTAGATTGATGGACGAAAACGATAATTTTATTCATTTAAAATTTAATCTACAACACAATAAACTGTGCAGAAAGTGACAGGGTCTGAACTTGAAACCCGAAACCACTGGATGCAGTTAGAGTTGCAGTTACATCCATAGAAATTCAGTGTCCTGTTTGTTCACACAATAAATCAAAATTAATTACAGTAAGTCTTGAATTGAATCTTTGAGGGGAAAGATGAAGTAAAATACAAACCTGAAAGTTCAGACGACACCCTCAAGCAAATAAACGAACAAAAAACACAAATGCATAATTCTCCATAATAATTTTCATACAGCCCCTTAGAATCAAACAGTGAACTACAGGCTGTGAGGTTAATTTCCTCAGTTAACCAGAATGCAGTGCAGCTACAATCAGGTTATAATGGCTGGACTGTACTGGCATGAGTATTATTGGATAATATTGAGTAATTGTATTATTATTGATACTGACCTTTACCTGTTGTACTTCTTGCAGATGAGACTCAGACTCAGGTGCTCTAACTTTCAGTTTTACCTCTGAAGAAAGTGGTTGGGATAATTATCTTAAACTGTTGGTTATCTTGTCAAGGGCTGGATTAAGGTGGGATTACCAATCATGCAAAGTAGGCATCTATCCTGGGGGCCCCCAGAGCCTCAGGCAACCGGAGGCTGCAGGTTCAACGTATGGTAATCAGTTTGTGGTGATTTAAAGGATTGGTTGACATTTCTTAAAAATCTGTGTTAAAGTGATGGTCCGGTGCCCGTATGTACATTAGAAATGGTTTTACTTCCTGTCATCACTGCTCCTGTTCACACCGGCCGTTAGGCGATCTCACAAATGTACTGAATTTCTATACATGACATATAAATACTTACAAAATAAAAGCACATATGAACAAATTATATATAAAACCTATTAGTTTTTATATATAAAATATATATATTAGTTTTTTATATATAAAAAATTGGAACAATTTCATAAATTAACAAATATGTCCAGCCCATACAAACATGTATATTTAGGTCCAAAAGTCTGGCACCACTACAGAATGGGAGAAGATTAAAAAGAAAAATATACAGCATATAAGCATAAAGAATTTAAATTTTTTTATGTGTATGTTGTTTTAATAAACTTGCATATATAAATTAAATATGTGTCATTAACATATATAGTTCAGTATATATTATACCATTTTTATTATATGAACAATTTTACTTTGGGTATTTCATCAGCATATGTGTGTGTGTTAATGATATAAGCGACATATACGGCAACATCACTCTTGATAGAGGAACAAATATGTCATATATTACATGTCTGCACAGGGATCTTCTTAAGTGATGTGGGACAAAATTCACAGTCCTGGTTTTGTGTCAGAAAATATACAAAGTTCATCTGAGGTTAGACTGAGTTCGACAAATTCAATGAGCGTCTTTCAAAGCACCAGCAATAAATGATTCCCTACATGTGCAATACATTGAGATTTTAGACACTTTTGATATTAGTCGATCAAGGAGAAAACAGTGCAGCTAACAGAGCTGCCCAGCTGTTTCCCAGAATGAGATTTCGAGTGGTTTTGTTTATGCAGCCTCCTCTGTGGCGGGGCCCCCAGCTCCGAGAGATAACTGATATGGAGATTAGAGCTGTTGTGATAAATGGATTGAAACTTCACAAAAGGCCAGACAGTGTGAGCCACTAATTCCTTGTTTTCTCATCAGAAGCTATCAGAGCCTTATCAAACACCTGAAGGGATGAAGCATGTCAACACACACACAATACACACTCTCTCACACACAAACACACACACACCCACTCCTCCCCTCTCGTGCAGCCTTGTTGAACCACTTGCCGGTCGGACCCTGGAGGGGACTTGCAGCAGAATGCAGAGGCTTGTTTACGGCACGGGATCAGAGTGAGGAGCTGCAGACAGATCAGGTTTGGGTGGATCAGATCTCGATCTGTTTGAACTCCCCTGCTGTCAGTTAGGAGCCCCACATTCCCCAGCCCTTTGACTTTAATGCCTGAGAGCCCTAACTTTGCCACTGTCTGCAGCAGCTCGCCGTCCGCCTTGCAGGGGATTACAGCTTTGACATTCAGCCCTCGGTCAGGCTCAGGGTTAAAGAAAAATCATACTAAAGGCTGCTGTTGTCGGCGGTTTGTGCACGAAGCTTCACTCCTTGAAGTTTTCAGCGATATACAAGGAGAAACATTTGGGACTTCATTTAAGAAACAGTCAAAACTGTGCACGAAAGACTTTCTGCAACAACCATTAACAGCAGCAGGAGGAGGAGTGTTGCATGTATTCCACGACCTGTGTGTGAAAACATTCGAGAAAAAAAACAGAATATGGTAAAAAACTAAAATTGAAATGTATTCATTTCACTCTTCATTTCAAATGACTCATTATTCTTCTAATTACGAACCGTGTCACGACATGCAGATGAATGGCTGCGCTGTGATGTTATTTCGTACGCTCTTTACGCACAAGAATGGGGTCACGCCCTCAGGCAAACCTGCGCCAGATTTGTGGCCCCTGCCAGCAGGTCAGCAACAACAGCTAACTGCTGCCTCCACAGTGAATGGGGGGAGGAGGAAGGTGAGGCTGTCTCCAGTGCCCCCCCACCCCCCCGCAGCTTTAAGACACTGGAGCACAGCTACACACACCAAGCACCTGTGACACAGTCTGACACCTCCCTGCTCTAATTTGAGTTTTCATTATTAGATCATTGTGATTTAGCAGCTAATAAATCAATGAATCAATTTCTCCTGTTCAGTAAAATCAATAACCCACTGGATCTTGTGACAAAGCTGGAAACAGACTTCCTGATAAGTTATTGATTTGGACTTGCATGGTGTTTCATGGCGTTGCTACGGTAACAATAAATCAAACACTTGAACGACCTGATTTATATGTGGAGTCTGTTTCTATTAACATTTATAGTCAATGATATATTAATGTTAAGTTATTATGAGCCTGGCGCAGAAATATCAAGTATAATATAAGTTTACGGCTCAGAGGTGAGTTTGTGTCAGGTTTTTTTTCACTTTTGAATAAAGAAAACTTTAAAATGTGAATTCTGTAAAAATTAAAGGCCCAAAATTTAGAGGAGAATGTGACTTAATCATATTAGTTCTTCTAGTGCTTTCAATCAATACTGATGGACTTTCCTTTTTTAGACTTTGTTAGACTTTGATTTGGACTTTTCATGACCACTCGGAGAGATTTGAGATAAAAATGGAACAGAAATAAAGTAAGGACACAGTGACACTTGTCTCCCTACAGTAAGAATGAAGTGATAAAAGTATTCACTATTGTCTCTAATAACTTATTTACTTAAATCTTACTTATAGCTCGCTCCCCTGGTGTGTTTGTGTATGATTAGGTGGGTTTTGGGTTATTGATTTTATGTGGTTTATATGCTGATATGAAAATGTGTCATTAAAAATAATACCAAGATTAGTCGACTCTGATGTTTTTATTTTTATTTTAATTTTATTGGCAGTACTTTTATTCTACAGAAACTAATCTATTTCTTTCATCCAATCTATTTCTCAACAAACTGAAATGTCAGTGTCTCTCTGTCAAAGTGAGAGAATGAGCAGCTCACTCTGTAAAGTTTTTGTTTTATTTCATTCACCCAGAAAAAGTGTTAAATTGTGGTTTACCTCCCTAAAGTGCTGGAGTCTGATCCTCGTTTGCAGGTGAACCCAGGATCCAATTGATCATTAATAGAAACGGTCATGTTGAGACCTGCTGTGGCCCTGTTTTGTGTTTTGTGTTGCTTTGTCATGTAAATATATGGGATTGACATAAGATATTGAATCTGGTGCTGAGTAATGTTCAAGAGCAGGATCATGAAGTTTAAGTGGATAAATCTGGTGTTTGAGATTAATTATAAAGATAATGATGCTTAAATATTAATCAGTCCAAATTCAATCCAGCTTGTAATTTTTTGACAAACCAAATTTAAAAAGGCAAATTTTATTCATTAAATTAACAGTTCAATTATATTTTCTATAAATTTTATTTCTTTAAATTATGATCCTTTTTGTTTTTGCTGAGAATAAGTACATTTTATTTTGTTAAAAACATTTCATAATTAGTGTTAAATCATGGTGCTGCCTGAGAAAGAGTGCCAGCAGCTGCCCACACTGAACATATTAAAGTCATCGGACAGTTTTCTCCTTTTTTATCTCAGTATTATCACTGTTTCCTGCTCATGTCATCAACCAGGCACATTGACCTTAATATTTACGATACATCTCTGATAATACGACGACTGAAACAACTTGAGAAACCGCCCACAGGAGCCTGAGCTGAGAGAACATTCACGCCTTCGCCCATTAAGTTTCGCTTCAAACATTTCATGTCAAGAGTCCAAGAAACCTTCAGTCACACTATCTACAGTTCAGGTTTGAGCAAGTCAAGAACCTCACAGCTCCAGAAGCTCGGAGAGCAACACAGACACATGGTCATTACGTAAGCTGAGGAGAAGCACCGCAGAGTCTTTCATGTGACCCAGAGCCTCTTAGCTCCTCAAAAACTCTGACCTCTCTCATCTAGAAGTGCCACTGAACTTTCCTCCTGATGAACTCAGATCGCTCAGGATTCCTTGCAGTACAGCCCAGCTCAGACCCACGATTTATTTTACTCTCCTCCCTCTCAGATGGTCGTGTGGTGAAGGAAGGAGACCTGATGTTAGACAACATGAAGGATCACGGTGGTGTTGTGAACCTGCAGGACCAGACGCTGGTGAACTTGACCGAGACCGTGACTGAGAACACGGCGGCAGTGAGCTCAGGCGTCACCGCGCCACACTTTGCTTTCTGCTCAGTAAATGAACACGAGGACACTGCTGAGTTCAACGCATTTTTATTTAGTGCGGCAACAAGTTATGTGTATGAAAATAAATCTAAATAGTAAAAAAAAAAACAGTAATCAGTAAAAAAATATCAGCATTTCCATCCACTCAACATTCATCATATTCACTCCACCAAAGCACAAACCAGTAAAGTCACACTGAAATGCAGAGGGGACCATCAAGCAGCCTCACCGAGCACCTGACGGGAATCATATTTACAGTCGGACGACACAACAGGTCTCATCATAGCACATTGTAACACATTTCAGAGCCCATCTGCAAATCCCTCTTAAAAATGTTGTCTTCCACAGGGCAGGCGTACGGATAGTCTGTGGGGTTGTAGTAAGGCGCGTATTCAGGGGCAGAGAGGCTCTCCTGCTGGGCCGGCCAGCAGTGGGGCAGGCAGTAACAGTCCTGGAGGTTGCAGTGTTGGTAGTGGTAGTGCTCTGAGGCGAAGCCGTGGTAGCTGGGCTCCATCCTGGTGGGAGAGTCGTAGCAGGAGGAGGAGGAGGAGGAGAAAGAGTCCTGTGGCGAGTAGCTGTTGTGATCCACGGGGCTGCAGAGCTTCAGCGACTCTGGCGGGGAGCACGGAGCCTGACAGAGGAGGAGAAGACATGCAGGATTATTTTCTGAGCAGGAGTTTGCAATGGTGTCAGAGACACCAGTGAGTGGGGATTTTGTTTTGGTTTTCAATGTGAATCAGGTTAATTATTCCTTTATTAAAGCTACTGAAATAATAATGTTCCCTCAATCATGTGTGCATAGCTAAACTGACTTTATTTAAGCTTGTGTAAGTATTTTGTTATCTGTCATTCTCATGTTGTTATTTGTCAAACAAAACCAGATCTGATAACAAACAAAACAAAATTAGGAAGGCTCCTGTAAATGTACCTGCAGGCCACATAAATATATCATCATCACTACACATGTCAACATGGCATCACATGTGGAATTCAAGTCCTAACAAGTCTCTGCTGAGGACACACATCTGTGCCAAACCTCCATTCCAAAACCACACAATTTGATGTTGCCTGAGACGCTCATCACTGTAAGACCACGATTTAAGGCGTTTACCAAAGGTCTTAAACGACCCTTTAATTCGGCGTGATCCTGGTTACATTTTTTATTTTTATTTTAGAAACATTTATTTTTTAAGAATTGTAAATGTGCAGCTGCTGCACATATTTATAACGCACATAGGAATTGCAGTTTTCTTAAAGGCACCGTTTTTTAAATGGAGTTTGGTCAGTGTCAGAGGCCGATACCTACCATCCCGTTTCCATAGCAGTCCGCATCCGAGGACAGTCCGTGGCACCAGGGCAGCGGGAAGGCGGGCGGGGGGGGCAGGGAGGCGTTGTAGCCGCCGCCGGTGCTGCTGTCGGTGCTGCCGCCGCCACTGTAGCAGTTGCCGGGCAACATCATGTCCCCAACCTGCGGCTGGATGTCGTTAAATGCGTCCCCCTGCATCTGGAAGCTGCACGAGCTGTCAGGTATTTGCAGGTGGACGGCTCGCGCCCCACAGCTGGCGGGAGGAGGCTCCACGAAACGAGCCGCGGGAATCAAACCTGGCCACGAGAAAACAAACCGACATTATAAAGACGATCGCGGACATTAGCTCAGCTGTCGCGTTAAAGTCCGAGGACCCCCGGGATTTACGACGCTTTTCAAAATAAAAGTTTTTTGTTTTCTTTTCTCTTGCTCCAATCTGTCTGCGGGAGCGCGCACGGCGGAGGCGCCGCGCAGCCTCTGTGGCGGCGCCGGAGCTCGGGATGAGATTTAAATAGGCCCATAAGTTCACAGAGTGATGTCATAACAACATCAGCACACATGTGGTTTATAAAGAGGACCCTGCTCCTCCGACCGGGGCTGTCAATGGCTGACTACAAACAGTGACCGAGCCTCTCACTCAGCTGGTTTTTCTCTCTCTCTTTATCTGCAGCTCTTTGTTTTCCAGATGTTTGCAGGAGCAGCTGGAGCTGAGCTTAAGGCTGCATCTTCATGTGGGAGGAGGTGGCTTCACCTGCTGCTGCAGCTCTGCTGGATTCATCTGACCGGACTCTGCTGAACTTACCCGGAAAAGTGGACACGTAGAGATCCTGGAGGTCGACGCACGGCGGAGGCACCTGTGGGGTGGGGGGGGGTGGGGGAGGATGAGGGAGAGGAAGAGGAAGGAGAGGAAGAGGAGGGAGAGGGAGAGGAAGAGGAGCAGGAGGAGGAGGAGGAGGAGGAAGGAGAGGAGGAAGAGGAGGGAGAGGAGGAAGAGGAGGAGGAGGGAGGAAGAGGAGGAGGAGGAGGAGGAGGGAGAGGGAGAGGAGGAGGAGGAAGAGGAGGAGGAGGGAGAGGAGGAAGAGGAGGAAGAGGAGGAGGAGGAGGAGGAGGGAGAGGAGGAGGAGGAGGAGGAGGGAGAGAGAGGGAGAAACTATCAGACACTTTTCTCAGAACATTTGAGCGACCACTTTACTTTTCTTTATTTTTTCTTTCTTGCAAATGTGTCTGCAGGTGTGTTGACTGCGCATGCGCGGGATTTTGTTGTGGAAGGGGGGAGGGGGGGGCAGAAGGGGGGAGGGGGGTATTTACCGTCTTCAGCTTGTTGCTGTCGGCCTCGCGGGCTCTGTGCCGCTGCAGCAGCTCTTTCACGGTGGTCTTCACGCGGACGCCCTGGTACACCTTCACGTGCTTACCTGCGTGACGAAAACAGCGCGTTCGTCATGTTTACTAAACACGTGCATCTCAGCAGACAGTAACAGACACTGACCCCGCCCCTCCCCAGCCCCGCCCCCTCCCGCTGCAGAACACACACATCACCTGAAAACACTGACATAAATAAAATGTCTTTAATTTCTTTCTTTTTTTATTCCAGTTTGTCCATGAAGTGACTCTGTCGCCACATTTTCCTCCCGATCAACAGCTGAATGTGATGTTATTCAGGTGGAAACTTTGGTAACACACAACATGTTATAATAAACAATAAATGGTTTATTCTGTGTGCGGTGCTTCTTTGTGGGAGGAATCGGAAACAGCAGGTTTTCAGGGCCGGTTTCGGGCTGTGGTTTCGGGTGTTTTCGCCCGCTTGTCCCGCTTGTCCCGCTTGTCCCGCTTGTCCCGCTTGTCCCGGCCTCGGAGCCCGAGAGCTCCGGGCCGGGACTCGCTCCTCGCGGTGTTTCCGCTCCCGCCGCCACTGCCGCGCTGTGTGCGCCGCGCTGCCGACGCGCCTCCGTCCAGACCAGGAACAAAGGACAGCGACACGAAGTGCGCCACCGTAAGTGTGTTTTTCTGATCATAAACGCAGATATGGCCGCCTGCATGTTGTGGTAACGGACACGGGTCGATCTGGAGCTTGAAGTCCGTTCAGGATGGTTTGTTTCGGCTGGATGGAGGCGCTGGGGGCGACCGCGTAAAAGGCACAAAGACAAGAGCCGGAGAGACTCCGGGAAGCGGCCCGGGACCGAAACCACGACCTTTTCTCAGCGAACGCGTTAAAGCTGCTGATGTGAGGTGCAGCTGTGGACGTGAGTCGGTCTCAAAGTAAACTTTGTGTCGGTGAAGCGGCCCCGCAGAGATCCACCCAAACAACCCGCTGTTTGCGCGTCTGAGCGCCATGTTCCCTGCGTGTGCTCGTTCCGGAAAAAGTTAGATTTGCGCTTCGGTTTGATCAGATTGAGGGAAATTCAGCTTTCGCTCTGTTCATAAACTCAGCCCGAGCTCCTTCTCCGTTCTCTGACATTCAGTTCACTTCTCCCGCCTTTGGGTATGAAATGCTGCGGCACCTTTACGCGGCCCTGCTCACAGATTTTTACCTATAGTGGAGTTTGGTGAAGGGACGCGCAGAGAGGGTGCGCGGAATTCAGACCCAAAGGCGGAATGTGAAGCCCGGGAGTGACGAGCTGCCTGGAAAAAGGCGATTTGATAAGAGACGAAGAACTGCTGAAACCTCATCTGATAAATATTCATACAGCTAAACTACTTCATGATTTGTCTTAAATGAGCCAAATACTGGGCCAAAATCGCACAGCAGACACATCCCACTCTAACGCGGCTTACTCAGCCTCCTGTTACGCAAAAAGCAACTCGGGGAAGATGCGGCTGAAATGTCTGATCCAGCAGTAATTATCTGAAATAAAA
This sequence comes from Trachinotus anak, assembly GCF_046630095.1. Lineage (NCBI taxonomy): Eukaryota > Metazoa > Chordata > Actinopteri > Carangiformes > Carangidae > Trachinotus > Trachinotus anak. The sequence goes on along the minus strand of NW_027273885.1, from coordinate 2,813,898 downwards.
ATGTCTCTGAAAGTGATCACCCACATGTTCTGGCCTGTGTTAATGCATGTGGGCAACACGGAACACACCGTGAATCTATAGCAGCCGCTGAGGCTGTGAGGGGAGCCTGGATGGAGGGAAGGCGACTCTCCTGAGCCACACAGCAGCCAGGAGACAGGTGGCATAAACTACTACATTCACCCCCTGAACTTTCATTTCACTGTTGCTCATTTTATAAATGACTAAAAACAATAATGAAATCTACATTTAAAGGAAAAACCTGCTCATTTTACATGTGACTCTGGTGTGTTTTCCAAATTTGCTTCTAAACTTTCCATTTTCTTCTTTTCTTTTCTGTCTAACAGGACAAAAGCTGCAAAAATGATTTCCAGATGAAAATCCAGTGTGAAACTCACCAGACATGATGGCAGAGATGAGGAGAGGCTCTCTGGAGAAGACCTGAGGGACTCCACAACGTCCTTTTCTGCCTCAGCAAAATGGCCAAGAACGAAATTTGTGCAAAATTCACAAAAAAACTCAACACAAAAGTCTCACAGCAGAGTCAGAGCATACAATAATATTGTAATATAGCTGTGAACATATTAGTTTGAGATTTTCTCCCTCCATGCCTACTATTTAAAACCCCTAGAACTCAATGATTTGACAATGATTTGATTGCGCGTTACTTTCAATTTGAATATTCAGAGGCAACGGAGTTTTATCGATTTTTCTTTAAAAATCACTACGCAGGGACATTGTATAAGCACTACTTTAATGTAATATGTTAGTATTTTATACTTTGACCAAACAGAAACCATACTTTTATTAATTTTATCCTCCATTTGCAATATGAGGGCATCACACCCCCTCATTAAGCACTGCAGCACTGGGTGCCTCATAAACGCAACTTTTAACACCGTAAATCACCTTATATCTGCGGCCAGGCATCCACTGAGCTCCTTCCACACGCCTGCAGTACTTTGGAGCAGATTTTTAAGCTTTTTTCTGAGAAAAACATAAAATTGTGAGAGAAGTGGGCGTGGCAAAGGGCAGCAGCCATCTTTGGCTCTGCAGGCCTTGTGAGCTCCGGTGCTGGGCACTCACCTGCTGCAGGCTGCAGGGGGACCACTCTGCTGCTCTCAGCTCCTCTCACTTCACCTTAGGGACACTTTTAATTCTTAAAAAGAAAAACTTACTCAACAATAATTAAGATTTTTCCAGTGAAGTTTAATAAGATGTTTATTAATGTTTAAAAACACCATCTTGATTCAGCACTAAATCTCCTCCATCCAGCTGATTTAAACTAAAATCTATTCATGTGTTAATAATTTATAAAAGGCTGTTTTATTAATTTCATTTTATTAATTACTATTAGTCAATATATTCACTTCACTTCACTTCACTTGTGTAACAGGCTGCATTAAACCTTTAGTAATCTATTTTTAAGAACGTGGAACAAACATTAATGATTTAATTGTCAGAAATTACAACAAATGACAAACATTTTGATTTATTTGAAATGTTTCACATTCAGGCAGCTGTAAACATCTGGAGCAGCTTGGTCTCTGGAGCTGGTCAAACATTATTCTGTAAATGCTGCTGTTATTACTGTTGTTATCATGACTTTTCTCAGTTATAGAAACCTTATTATTAGTAGCAGCAGCAGTTAAAGAGTCACTGTCCTCACTCCAGAGAGAAAACCTGGCCTTTAGACTGATGTTAGCCGCCGGTTTGTTTTATATATTTATAACTTGAAAGCCCTTCTTTTGTCATCTGAAGCTCTTTGCACTAAGTCCCTCTTGTATTCCACAGTCGGACACTTCCCTGCCCTCCCTGCTCTCCGGCCTCTGCTGCAGCAGCGCGTCAGTGGCTCCACCTAGTGGCCAAACTCCCTCCTCCCCGCAGCGGCTCAGGAATTAAACCCCAACAGCCTCATATAATCAACTACAACACACACAAAACCCCTTTGTAACAGATTCTGGACAGTGTTGTGTGTATATAACAGTGTTGTTATATACACACATATATACACAAGGGGGCTGCAGGGTTAGACAGTATAAAGGCTGCTGAATCAGTATCTGCCTTTACTCTGACTGCAGCTGATTTCTAGCTTAAAAAATAAAAAAATTAAAAAAATAAAGAGAAGAAAAAAGGAAAACATGGCACTCATTGTAAATTACAACTGTACAAATGCTGAACATGATAAAGTGTTGGAAAATAAAGCAGAACAGATCTGATTCGTGTTTCTGTTTGATAAAGTTTGATGGAAAACACTTTATTTTAACCCCCATTATGGTTGAGTACAGTGGAAGACACTATAGAGTAGCTGTAAACATATTTATAAGTGTTTATTAATGTCTTTGTTAATATAACTGATGAAGAAAGAGTTGATGAATATTTGATAATATATTATATAGTTTAAATTTGATTTGTATAATAATAACACATTAATCGCCACACACTGTAAATTCAGTCAGGATGTAAGTGTCTCTGGATATTATAAACATTTTTAAATGTCACCTCATGGTTTATTACACACAATAAAATCACTGTAAGCAATAATATTCATAGATTTTAACTCATAATAAAGCAGGTGTAAGTGATTCATTAAGGTTTTTAATGATAAACACAAATAAGGCAGTGACAGAAACATTAATGTATAATGAGCAGTGCTGATTCACTTCATTCAGCTGTTTTAGACGAACAAAGGATGTTGAAGTTAGACGTTATTAGCTGTGTCATTAAGATGTTATTAATTGTTTACATAAAGCTGTTTAAGTGCAAAAGAGAGAGAGGGGGGGGGTTAAAGTAAAGTGTTAGAGGATCCAGGGCCCCCCAACAGAGTTTCACTCTATCCACAACAATGTCTTTTTTTCAACAATTTTCTTTTTTAAATGACGTCCACTCAAAGACTCTGTACATTTAACAATCTCCTTTAAAAAAGGCCAATGATCCTCCAGAATATGGATCCATGTGCTAAAGCAGTGATTTGTTTCTGGTCCTGGACATTTTAACCATTTATCAGCTACTTTAACTCTGTTACTAGCTGTCACAAATCCTCAAGCACAGTATGTTCCAGCTGACTCAGGCTGCCTGTAGCTGGCTGGTTATTGGTTATCTGGACGGTAAAGATCAGCCTCACAAATCTGAAATCCTATATATTTTCACCTAAACACAAACATGTTGACATATATGCACTGTACAATTTACTGAATCATTATTTTGGTTTTTTCTAAGTAGCCCACACCCACTGCTAACTGCAGAAGTGCTCACTGTGTTCCAGATGTACGTACTACATCACTAAATGTTTGTTTATGTTCAGTTTTTGCGCTTATCATGAGTTATTTTCCCCGTTTTAATATAAATTATACAAAAAGACTTTTTTTGTAGTGTTTTTTTTCTTCTTAGAAATAAGCAGGATTTCCCATCAGATGAGGCTGTCATATCAGCACCTCGATACTCACATCAACAAAACACCTCCCAGAATTTTCTCTCTACTGTCACGAGCTTGTCGAGTTCATCGTTTAAGTGTCTGTGAAACCTCCATGTGAACCTCCAGCTCGTCACCCAGTCAGTAGGCCCTTCTGATCTCGTAGGGCGACCAGGAGCTCACCCCGTCCTCTTTTACCCAGGAGGCTTGAGCCTCACCGGTGGGTGGGAGGCTGCCGTGGCTGTCGGCCTCCTCTGCCACCATCTTGGACACCAGGTCACTGGTGGGGCTGCTCATGTAGGGAGTACAGGGGAAGGAGGAGGAGACGGGGTAGGAGCTGCTGGTGGTTAATGGATGGTAGTGGGCGTCCTCCAGGGGGTGCAGGGTGTAGGGCTGGCTGGTGGAGACGGAGCCCATGGAGGAGCCGCGGCTGGTGGAGCGGTACTGGGAGGGGCTGCCGGGGGGCTCTGGGCTGGGCATGGAGGGTGGGACGCTGACGGAGGCCATGCTGTCCGCACACAGAGCCTCCACCTGGGACACTGGCTCAGGAACTGACTGCTCCCATGAGTCTCTCTGAAGCAGAGAGCAGAGAGAAGGGAGGATGAGTCATTCATTCACGTGTTTCCTCTCTGACATCAGATACCGTCACACGCCAGAGTCATATCAGAACAGGACTTCTATTGTCTGATGAACCTGCAGAGAACTTTCCTCTGAATCCTCAGCTCCCCTCAGCTCTACAGTGAGTTTATCTGTCCCGGCTGCAAGATAAACTGTCAGCACCGCTTGCTCTAACTGTAAATACAAGATCAGAACATCACTCTGCCTGTCCAGGTTTTTCCATCTTGTCAGAGGCAACATTTTACTTTCACTTTCCACACTAACACAGAAAGTCTGTCTCTGTCAATGTGGGCACAGACGTATATATAAAACAAACCAACTAATTGCAGCAGTTGGTTGATGCTCCTGTTTTTAATCTACAACATCGTACGTTTTCTGCCAAAACGTGACATTTAGAAGATGTGATGTATAATGATCTGCTCTCAAACCTGTGTGACCTACAGTTGTACAGCTGTCCATAAAATCAACACAGGTGTGTCCTGATGGGCTGTAGTTTAAGATGCTTGATGCTTGAAGATGTTTGATTCTTCATTGTATGTTTGTATTTACATTGTCACAATGTAAATAAAGCAAAATGATTACAAAAATTATTTAAAATTACACTAAGAACCAAATGGACTAAGAAATGTGAAGTACTACATGATAAACACTAGAGCTGAGCTGCAGAGGCACATTTACATTTCAGAAGGAAAGTATCTGAAGTTTCAACATTAAACTAAATTTTGTCTGAAAACTCTGGAGTTACTCTGTGAACTCCACTGTTTTTCTCCACAAGCCTTTCCCAGCATGCACCAGGTTTAAAGGATAGGCTCACAAGTCTGTTTTTTAACAACAGTCAGGTTCTCATATGAACATTAAAACTGGTTTCTTCCTCCTCATACTGCCCATGAAGAAATCCCTTCCTCAAACACTTTCAATGGAAGTGATGGGAGACAAAATCCAGTCTTTGTTCTGTGTCCACATGTAATCAGGAGATTATCTGAAGTCTGAGTTAGACAACAGTTACAGTGAATTTAGTCTTTAAGTCCCTCTTTGTGTTTCCCTGGACAGTTTCCTTGTTAAGCTGCAGAGGAGGGGAAGAAATTTAGTTCTAAAAAGACAGAAACTTGGGAAGATGCTCATTTCATTTCTTTAATCTGGATGACTGAAGCCTCGTGACTCACCTCAAATATATTTTTACACAGAGTCAGGACTGTGGATTACATTGAAAATGGTCCAGTAAGGACAGGAGGAATGTTTCAGTGTTAATATGAGAACCTGACTAATTCTTTTAAAGTTATTTTTTTAGGCACTTTAAGTGGACAGTCGCAGTGAGAGAGAGAGAGAGACAGGAACGTCAGGGGAGAGATGCAGAAAACTGGCTGGACTTGAACCTCTGTGGTTAGGACTAAGCCTTTGTGGTATGTGCTCTACCAGGTGAGCCACTGGGGTCAGACTTTAGTTTTAAGGGACTATAGTTTTAAGACAAAGGAAGACCCACTTACACAAACAGACATTTATTCCTGGACAAATGCACAAAAGTCTCTTGTCCAACTTGATTTGAACATCTCTATGGACTATGCACATTTTACTTTAATGCACAAAACTCATCTAACCTGCAGTTCCTCTTACTTACTGTGGAACTCTCATTCAGCACACACATTCCTCACCAATGATGTGGTAAATTAAAGAAAGGCAGGCTGTTAACTCAACACAATCCTCACTATGTTATCAAAATTTATTTTCCCTAAACCCAATTTTCTGTTGCAATAAACTTGGATGATAACTTTGCTTTCTGTCCTAAACAAACACAAATCCTGATCCTGAACCCTACCAGAAATAGATGTGAGGACTCTCCACTGAAAGGGGGCAGCAGGGATGACAAGGCCGAGGAGGGCAGGAAGGATCCTCCAGAGCTGGAGAAGGTGGCAGCGCTGCGGTAATCCCCAAAGGCCTCTGGGTAGTAGCTGTCAATGAGGGAGGAGTAGCTGGTCATTGTGGAGGGCTCGCAGCCCAGAGGTTTACCCCCGAGGGTGGAGGAGTAGACGTCGGGGGAGAACTGCTTAGAGGACTGACAGAAGTCGGAGTCGGACATGAAGGGACGCCTCATGCCGTAGTAGCCGGGCAGCATGTGAGACCCTGCAGAGAACAATATAAATCATATCCTCATCTTCACCATGGCAGCGGTAGATGACAATGATTACTGGCAGACTGCTCTGTCTAACCCGTCATTACACACCTCAGATATCTGAAATGTGCAGACAGCAGAGGCAAAATGCTGACGGGGTCCTCTAAGTATTAAGTATAGTAATAATGACAGTGCCGATGGAGACTGTGTTGACAGATTTATGTCGCAGGCAGTGAAGAGTGAATGAGGGAGACGTTTGATGTTTGCAGTCTCACCTGGCATCTGGACAAATGAAGGTGGAGTGGTCGATCCGCCCTGTGGCACAGAAATGAGACATGAAGTGAGCCATGCAAACTGCATGTTATTTTAATTATCAAACAATTTCGTTCTTACATGTACTGGATGTTTGGTTGGTTGGTTTTAGTAATGTATTGTTATTCCATAGTGCCATTTCCCAATAACACGTTTATCTCATGTTAAGTGTTATTTCATTGTCTCCTTCCATAATAATGCCGTTGTCCCCGCCCTCTCACCTTTCAGCCAATCATATGCCCCCTGCCTCTCTGACTAGCAAGTTCAACGGCTGCTAGCATTTTAGCCAGCTAGCTCCCGTTAGCTACAACAACAACAACAGTACCAGCGTAATTCTGATTCAACCAACTAGGTCGCTAATAGGCGGACCGCGGTCTGGACCCGGTCCCAGATGCCGTCCTCTCCGGAACCGGACTTATAACCAATAAATCACCGAGAATTAAAAAAATTTATCGGAGCGTTTCGTTTTTTAACCGTCGCTACAGCGCTGCACTGGTCACATGACGCCACTCAGCCAATCAGAGCGAAGACTGTAGAACTAGACCGTAGAGACACAAAAACACAGTTTTTACTTTTCTAAAATTAAACACTCTGTTTTCAGATGCACATATTTGTAAAGCTCTGTTATTTGGTTACTGCAGAACATATTATTAGAGAAGTTATTGTCATAACTGAGATTATGTAACAAACAGACTTTTATAAAAAGGTATTTTGAAATAAAAGTTTCTTACAAGAAAGTATTCTTAAAGTAAGAATGACAAACAGTTTACTTTTAATAATTTCTTAAATTCTTCCACAAATTATTGTTTCATTCATATATTTTGCACACTTTATTCATATGGCTATTTACTTAACAATTACTTGTTTGGGGTTCGCTCATAAAATGTAAATTAATCCCACTTTGATTGCACTTTTATTCCCACACATCCTCTACATACAACATGCACATGTGGCTACAGAATATGAATACAATACACATAATTACACAAACTGTATAGAAGTAAATGCCCATGTGTTTTCTTCCTATTTTCAAATACCCAGCTGTCACAATATTACGTTGTTCATTAACTATATCAACATTTTTATACTTATATATTAATATGATATTATTATTATTATTATATTAATTTTGCATTCAGGAATCTCTTGGACAAAACAGAGAGAAGATCACTCTGTCCTTGTGGTGTCCTTCAGGGTACCTCCATTCACAAATAAATAACAGTTTTTTCCTGATTTGTTAATTCAAATCAATAACAGTGGACGATTGCTATTAATGTCATAAACACAAAATGCAAGAAAATCTGTGAGTACTCTCCCTGCTGAAATCAGTGCTCCTGTTTTGCGCAGCATAACAAAACTGAATTGACTGCAGAGGACAATTTAGGAAATCCACATAACAAGCAAAGGAAAAATTAAATCAGAAAGAAGATATAAGAGCACAGGTCCAGGAATAAGAGTATAAGAGTAAATAATAGAATGGGCAGCTATAACTTCACCAGCAGAGAGATTCCTACTCTCTGTGGCCATATTGGTGGTTTACATCATTAAAGCCTCTGAATATTAGAGTCAAGGTAAAAGACAAGTTATCTGCCCCACACAGCAATATCACAATACAGTTTGTTTAGATTATAATGCATCGGTCCCCAACCTGTGGATCTCGACACCCCTGCAAGGTCACAAGATTCATCTGAGGGGTCGAGAGATGATAAAGGGGATAGAAGAGCAGAAAAATAAATATTTTTTCCACAAAAATTATTTTATCAGACATACATCTAATCTTTGTGTTGTTTTTTTTTTATTATTATTAAGAACTGTTTACATTTGTATGTCTAAAGATATTCAGATAGAACAAATAACCCACGTGTCCCACGTGTGTTCAGTGAGAGGACAAGTTTTTTCATTCAAAAGGTCACAAGTCAAAAACGGTTGAGAACCAACATTATGATGCAATTGTCCAATTTTTTTTTTTTTTAAGGAATGAACAATACGTCCGACATAGTTAATCATTATCTCTGGTGGTTATTCCTGTTCAGAGAATGTGTTACATATCATGTCATCTTATACTCCCCTGTAACAGGAGTACTGTACGTCCCCTCATAAATGTTTTACTGTTCACACTCAAACTGTTTTACTCCAAAGATTCCTCTTTTAAAAAATCACAAGGCTAATTAATTAAGGTTATAGGTCCAGACTTGTAACAGAGACCCTGATATTTTTCTTAAATAATTATTCTTAATTCTTTAATTCTTAAAAAGAAATGATCAAATTCACCTGATGACTTGATGGTTCACTAAATGCTGGATTGTTTTAATACAGAGGAGGCTGAGGAACTGTGTTATCATCCATATGTTTGCTTCACTTTATTGTCTCTTTTTGTGACAGTATCATATTCTGCATTTTCAGTATTAACTCGTTCCAGTTAAAATATTTGAAGCTACGACCCCAGCATTTATTTCCCCCTAATTCAGATGTTTTGGGCATTTTCTTGAAACTGTGCAACCTGCATTAGAATTTAAAATCAAGACCTGCAGGAATGATCCACCCTGTTTGCCAATTCATCTCTCGCCTATTGTCTTGAATAAAGAACAGATGTGATATCTCATTATTGCTGAGATGCTCTATACATGTTCACATTGTTAATTTGAAAAACATGCTGAACAACAACATTAATAATGTATGTCTCTGATCTAAAAGCAGAGTCAGAGGGAGCAGAGTGCAGGGACACACAGACAGGGTTTGACAGGACAGACTTGTTTGCATATTGCTAGCATGAAAGAGTTGATATCAAGCCTATGTTGGCTGGGAGGCAAGCAAATTTTGAGGGCAGAATTTGAATGTGATTTGCCAGTGCCAAGACTTCCTCATGTGGCCCAGGTATGGCTCAGTGCATCTCTGAAGGCTGTGTATGGAAATCAGCTCACTCAAGCTCAGGCAGCCATACTGTGTGTGTGTTTGTGGTGGAGGAGAGGGGGAGGGGTGGCTGTGTAATGGTAATGATGGATTTATCAACCTTATTTCACAGAAAAACTCTTCCTTCCTATGCAAAACACTCTTTGTATTCTCATATTCCCACTACCTGTTACACACTGGGAATTTAAAAAGAGTCTATTTCTAATCTATTTCACATTTGAATGAGTGAACACACATTTTGCAGGAATATTCCTGCATTAAACATGTTTCATTTCTTTCTTGGTCTCCTGCTTCAGCTGCGGTTCCTTCACTTGCTCTTTACTCATTTGTATCTAACATGGTATGTTCTTAATTTTTCAGGATTTTATTTTTTAATTTATTTCTATATTTTGTTTCGCTTTCATTATTTGTTATTTCATCCGACCACAGGAATCATTACAGTTCAGGATTGTGGGTTCTTGTTGCTCATCATTAACTGACCTGAGCTCTCCACATCACACAGCTCCACTTCTCACGGTCCTGGATCATTTATGTAACGGCAGCGTGTTTGGGCAGTCCACCTTCATAAAAACGTTCCCACTAAAGAGGAGCTGATGAAGTGAAACGATGTAAGATCTTTATATTGTCACTGCGGCTCTCTCCGTGTCCCAACACGAAGAGACTCGGCCTGTGGTCAGAGTTTGCTCTTCTCTCTCAATGGCCTTTTATTCTCCCTGATAAAAGAGAAGCAGCAGCTAACATAAAGAGGTGGACGGCTTTAGTTATAGTGTGTCTTTGTGCATCGTTAGGGCTTCATGCGCCATTTATAAACATACAAGTAAACACTGTTGAAAAGGTGCTGAGCTGCAGATACAGACGGGTGACAAACTAAAGGTTAAACCTGGGTTACATAACGACTTCTACACATCTGCACTGCACAGTAGAAAATATAAAATATTCATATATTATAAAACTGCAGGAAGAGTTAAGTCTGATTTTATATCAAGATAAAAAGAAAAAATCTGAGTGACTTTAAAAGATGGTTGATTGGATGGAAGCAGCTTCAGTCATAAAGAAGATCAACTGGCTGGTGTTTCCACAGGAGCAGTGACTAAGGTGACATCTGCATTTAGATCTATGGGAAAGACGTCAGCAACAGGAGTCCGTCCACAGTCACGTAGAGAGTGATGCATCAAGCCTCATCACAAAGATGAATCCACATCTGAGAGTTCAGTGGTGCAGAACCCAGAGGATCTGGTCTGCAGAGATGTGGACAGTCATCCTTCACCATATTCTCCAGGCCTGAAAGCTTGACCCCCACAGCGAGGGATGGTATAGTCCCCTTAGAGGGAGGGGTCAGTGCAAATCAACAAAGAGCAGCTCTGAGAGATCACATTTATCCTGTGATGGAACATGTCTCTCCTGGTCTCTTCCATGTGACAGTGCCCCCGTCCACAGGTCACGAGGATGTGAATCTTGTGCTGTGGCCTCCACAGTCAGTTAAACCCCTGTGGGGGGTATTTGATAGACAGCGCTCTCCACCACCATCATCAAAACACTGAATGAAGGGATGTGTTCATCCCTCCAGCAGAGAATCAAAGCCACGGTGAAGCAGCATCACCTCACTGAGCCTCTTGCTGCTTCTCACCCGTCTACACCTGCATATCCAGTGTGAGGAAGGACTGACCTGCATATACACTGTGTGCTTATTATAGAAGTGATGTTTTTCATCATATAAAAATACCCTAGAAAACAGAGTGAGGTTATTTAAAATGACTTAAAATGTGCTTAAAAACACAATTAAACCGTCTTAAAGTGAGACTAAGTGACTTCTGTCGAACTGTGGCCACAAGTGACACTTCGAGGATAAAGTCAGTGAACTGACTCTTCACTGTTTGATACACAGCTACAGATAAATAAAGTTTTCCAACGTTAGACTGTTTAATTTGTATAATGTGTCGTTATTTTCTATCAACAGTTACTTACTAACACACCTGAAGAAGAGCAGTTTCAGATTTAAACATTCCCCTAGAATAAAAAGCTGATCAACTGTAAAAATAAATCAACATGTTAAGAGTTAAAGTGTGTGACCAGTCCCAGCCTGGTCAGGTGCGAGAAAGAGCTGATGAAGCCTCTTGGATGAGAGGTGAAACGTCTTCCTAGACAAATAACCAAGTCCAGTTGCTTTCGATTTAAAACTCCTTTGAGATACTATGACCTGGACAAATGAGAATATTCACAGGCCGTGTGAGAGAGGTTGAAGCAGAAACTGGCTGCTGCTGGTGTCTCATCTGTGGACTCCCTGACCCCCGGCAGAGACACTTGTTTCCTCTCCAGCCTCCAGCTGCTGCTTCCACACTCACTCACATGCTGTTTGAACGTTGAGCTCGTGTTTGTGATAAGACGCAGCCACAGTATTCTGCTGTTGCTCCGCTCGTGTCTGGCTTCAGTGAAATGTGGCTCAGCCTCACTTCTCAACAGTGATGCAAGTTCTAGTTTTACTCTCACAAAGAGGCTGAAGCTTTGCATTTTTACAAGGTTTTTCTACTTGTCATTAAATCCCATGAAAAGACCAAAACCAATAATAATGCCCCGGCAGCACCTTTGACCTCTGTCACAGTGACAAGTCCTATTGGCTCCTTGTGAAACAGGTAAGAAAGATAAGATAATAATGTTGTCAGGGAATGAAGCTAAAAGGCAAATCTGGACTTTAACTCCATCCATCCATTAACTACACTACTAAGTCTTTGAGTGTTGTGGGGGGGGCTGAAGCCAGTCCAGACATTGGGCAAGGGTGGGGTACACCAGCCTGACATGTAGAAACAAACAACCATTCACGCTCACATTAACACCTACAGGTCATTCAGAGATGTTAATTATTGAATCTGCATTTCTTTGGATTGTGGGAGGAAGCTGGCAAACGCAGAGGAAACCCACACAGGCAACGTTCACACTACTACGTTTTAGTTTTAAAACACGTTTACTCCTGGAGTCCACACTTCTTCAGAGTGTCCGAGCGTGTAAAGCTGAGACCTTTGGAAACGCTGCTGGACCTGTTTTAGTTTGAAAACTTCAGGGTTGTGTTGTAGTCTGGACGAGCAGAAACAGACGCGTTAGGAAACAATGACGTGGAAACCTGACAGGACCTCCCTGGTTGGGTCTTATCAGCCTCGACTACCAGCGGTGAAAGCAACATGAATGGATTACAGTCGTTGCTGACCTTTGCTAGCAGCTGTTGCACAGTCGAGTCCTTTCATGTGTGTTAGTATGGACGGAAATGATTTCTGACACGGAGCTAAAACGCTCGTCTGGATGGAGATTGTTTTCATTTTAAAAGAAAAATGAATTACTGAGGACGTAGCTGCAGAAAGGCCCCAGCTGAACCTGAACCTGGATTCAAACCCACAACCTTCCTGCTGTGAGGCAACACTGCTAACCACCACCTGTACCTAAACCATAACAGATACGTAATGACACTGACCTGAGGAGTTAATCTTAAAAACCAGCATCTGTGAGTTTGAAGTCTTGAGTTCAAGAGTTAAACTTGTGTTTCAATAAAACACAAGTTACTGTTGTTGTTATTGTTGCCCCCCCGACACATCCACTGAAGGCACAGAACTCTGAGGGAAAAGTGCGGTGACGTAGTTCATGGAGCAACAAAGTCCACGTCAGGAGGAGGTCGGGTTGGATGGATGAATATGACACAGGAGAGCAGTGTTGTAACCATGACAACAAAGATCAGATAATGATGAGGATGTTTTTATTTTAACCCAAACCATCACATTTTCCTAAACCTAACCAAGCCATGACTGTTATTATAGTAACCATGGTGATGAAGGTAGGTAATGGGGGGGGGGGGGGGGGGGGGGGGGGGGGGCAATCACATAAATACGCAACAAATATAAATAAGAGGTTGAAAAGTGCAGATATTAAAATCATTAAAATCAGCAGCAGGTTGAGAGCATATGATAAAACATACAAAGACCAGGTTGGATTCACTTCTGTGAGCCCAGACCTGCTCTCAGGTACAGCCGCTGTGTTTAGGGTTGTGTTGGAAACATTAAACCAACATCTGTAAATGTCTCGATGAGCACGAGAGACGGGTACGTTTGGCTGCATGCGAAGGTATCCTCTCCTTTGTCTTCCTGCTGCTCTTCTGCAGAGTGGACATGCCGATGCTGAGCAGAAACCAAACAATGAACCCGGTCTGTAAAAGCCTTTTGACAGGCAGCCTGTGGGAAATGAAAAGCCAGTCTTGCTTGTGCACGCAGACGTCTAACGCAGAGCGAGAGTGTGTTTCTGAAACAACAATAGGAGGTTTGTCTGCGGCCTGTACACAGCAGAGCACAATGTCAGCTGGCAGGTGTGTTCGGATTAAACTTTGCATAGGCAGCCTCCTACACATGCCCCCTTTTCTCTGTCTGTCTATGCTCCCTGTCCACCTCAACCCCCCACCACCACCACCACCACACCCCGACCTCCACCGCTGGGGCAGTTTTTGGGAGATCATGACCGTCGCATTGTGTTAGTGTTCTTTTGTGAGGTCGGGATGGGACTTGGCGCTTTGTGTTTCTCTCCACACACACGGTGCTCAGCTATTTACAGATTGGCTTTGCGAGCACTCGAGGGGAGCAGAGACAGAGGTGGGGGGAGGGGTACAGGTAGTCAATGGATCAACCACGGATCGTTAGTCCACAAAACAAGCCAGAATGTAAACACGGAGAGGAGATTTGTAAAAGGCGACCTCTTAATTGTGAATGTCAACTGTGGTTGTGCTGTTTGGTTTGGGAGAAAAATGAAGTGGGAAGAGACAGGACGGGACAAAAGCAGGGCGGCGGAGACACTCACACTGTATCTGGGCCCCGGCGTCTGCCTGGATCTCTTCTCCGCCAGCAGGTCTTTGACCGTGTGCTTGACTCGGACGCCCTGGTACACTCTCTTAGAATATTCTGGACACAACAGACAAAACACGTTAGACCAACATTAAACACAGTTTGACTTTGTAACACAACTTCATACAAATTTTCATTCATCCCCACAAATGTGTGTTGATTTGAATGTTTCACAGTTTTATGCATATAGGCCAATGACTCTTTGGGATTGGTGTGTAAATGTCATGGAAATTGCCTTTGGTTTGGGCGATGCAAATGGACTGCTAAAAAGACGCAATTTACTCCAAACCCTCGCTCACACAGATCAGAGGGTCGACGACGGTTTCAACAAAAAAATGAAGCAGTTAAATAAAACATTGCATTAATAATATTAATAATGATAATAATAACAATAATAATAATAATTGTCACAAATCTGAAAGGTGTGCTGGTGTGATTTGGGGACATTCCTGGGAAGCAGAGGCATAAACTCAATGAAAATGCAAACTTTATTATGCAAACAGATATTGCATGCAAAAAACTTTATGTAAAAGATCTCAGCTTTTTGAATGGATCTTTTAGATAAGAACCCCAACTTTGCTCAACCTGAGAGATTCTTGAAAATATGAGGTGTAAAAAAAAAAAAAAAAAAAAAAAATACAGAATAAAAAACATATATCATCACATCACAATATCATCCTGTGAGGTTTAACTTCATGTTCAAATATCTGGTATGAATGATATTAATTAGCTTGCAGATGCTCGATATTAAAAACGACAGATTAACTGTATTTAGAAACACATTTTCTGACGTATTATTTTCTTCTTGCTGATACATTTACTGTGGCACAGATGTTAAACCGACCTGGTTTTTTAGAAAATCAACATCAGCAAAGGAAATTATTGATTTAACAGGCACAGATTTCATCAATTTATTCCCAAAAATACAACTCAAACTGTCACACACATTAAAAAAAAGGTTCAGGCTAATTTTTTTTTGTAAAATTATTTTTTTCTTCAATTATTTATGAAATTGAAAAAAATCTGATGTTTAACAAGTTAAAAAAACTATTTTTGCAGCACACTCTCTATTAGACATTATATGTACTACAACAGTCAGTATATAAGTGAGTGTCTCACCTGTGTCCATGATGCTGTTGAGTAGTCTGATGCACACACACACACACACACTCTCTCTCTCACACACACACACAGGCCTCTCTGTTGTCCCTCTGCTGTATTTGCCTACAGTAGTTAAATCCCAGTGTGCAGCACCATACTGAGTGGTGTGGCGTGCCACGGTGGGGGCTTTAACCACGCTGACAGGGAGGGCAGGGACACATGGAACATGCCACCTCACACTGCAGTCATGAGGAGGCAGCTTTTCAAAATGACCTTTATCTATTTGTTTAAATGCAAATATTTGGTAGGGACGTTTTTTAGACTATTTGCATCTGCAGTCAAGATTAGGGGGGCATGGACGAGAGAGACTGGGAAGCAATGTCACTCCTCCCCGAGCCCCCACTCGTCATCCACATTTAAAGAGGATATATTGTTTCCACATTTTGGTTTGGAGCTGCAGGAGTTTTTTTTCTGCAGGTTTATGGGACGGAGTCTGTTTTTAAATGAAAGCCACAGCTCAGGATGCACCACAGCATCTTCACGTGTCAGCGAGCTGAGGGTTTGCATCTCAGCTCAGACAGTTGATGAAACACTTTGAAGCCTGCTGCCAAAAATTATTATTTAAAAATAAATATGAGACGTTTTTGCATAAAAAATACATTAGTGTGTAATTTTTCCACTCAAACAGATATGAGGAAATTTGTATAAAACACTCTGAGCAAACTAAAAACAAATTAATCATCTCAACCTTGGGTTTGAAGGAGAGGGGAGAAGAGCTGGAGGCACGCTATGGAGTTTTAACAAAGCGCCGGTCTGACTCTTTAACTGCTTCCTGCCTGAACATCCCAGTGTTTAGTTGTCTGACTGAGACCCTGTCGTGACAAAAGTGAAGAGCATCGATGACAATTTACATGAGTTTTGAGATGATAAAGACCGACCCTGGTCACATTTCGACACACAATTTCATAACGACACCGACACCAGTCAGATAAACTGGCTAAACATTAAAGTGACACAGTTTATGCCTGCTTGGATTTGCATTTGCATTTAAATAGAGATCCTTCATGTTTAATGTACTCTCAGCTAAAAGCCTGCAAAGTTCTCACGCTGACTGTATGAGCCGAGTCACAGGTGGCGGTGGCAGGAATATGTCGCACGTAAACTGACACAGTGACGTTCACACAGCAGCAGCAGCGTCACGCTCAGGAGCCGACAGGGTACACACTGGACAGCAGGTTATTCATGTGACGTTCAGCTTCCTGTCACTGTGACAGACCGATGTTCAGAGTGTCGGCAGCTGAGGAGAGATCAGCACATTACAGAGCATCTCAAGCTAAAACAACAGCAAAATAACTCGTTTGTTTTCTTCTGGCCCAATATACGGCCGATACTGGCCCATATACAGCGTGACTGTAAGAAGCTATTTCCACATCTGGATCCATCCAAACCTTCAGCCAATAACAGAGGATAACAGCCAGAATCTGCCCAGATGTGGATGTATATGGGCCAGACTCGGGCCGAGGACCCAAGCCTGGACCTGTTGGGGCAGATGTTTCTTTTTGCTAACGAGCAAACTGTAATAAAACCAGCTTGTTTATGTTTTTGTTTTTTAACCCTCATGGTTCTACGAGACACTTGAAGTACAGCTGCAGAGATCGAACATTTCATTTTCTCACAAAACTACAGGATATTTTACAGCTCGGTCTTAAACAAAATATTCTGTCTTCTCTCCTGAGTTTAGCAAATAAAATCTGCTAAAAAAGAAAAATCCCTTCCTCAAACACAAATCAAGTTTTTCGTAATCATCCAGCCAGAAGAAATGAACACAAACAGATAACGTTTTACTGAAAATCACTCACGTCCTCACAAAACAAGCCTCATCCTCAGTTTCAGCTGCTGTAGCTCACACTGATGCTGACTCTTTGTTCAAAATTATACTTCACAAGTTCTACACTTTAATTTTTCTATATGAGACAATAAGTTTGTAATTTCATTTATCAACAGAACATTTTGCTCCTGATCGCTTGAATATCACAAATATGTCTTAAAATAATTCAAATTAATAACAAATCGCTCAAATAAAATAAGGATTTGAACTCAGTGGCCCTGGGTTGGCCATGCAAAGTGTCCCAGATAAATACAGTCTCTGGTTGGACTTCTTCATACGTCTGCTCCAAAGCTGAAGCATGTTCCCATCCCACAAATCCACTAACGGCAGAACTGCAGCAAAATTATAGACTTCAGGGGGAAAAAAAATCAAATAACTTGTTGAACAAACAACTTGTACGTTCACATAAACACCAGAGGCACAGTCAGACACACACACACACACACACACACACACACACACACACACACACACACACACACACACACGAAGCTGAGCTCCACCCACTGACTGAGCCTCAGCATTAACAGCTTCTTTAAACATCATGACCTTGTTCAGCGTCGAGCTCAGATATTTGTTCTGACAGCACCAATTAAGCAGCATTAAAAACACCTCCCTCTCTATCCAGCTGAGAAGACGTCACTTTGAATGTTTCAGACTCTTGGGGACAAGTATCTGTATTATACAACTTATTGCCAAGAGTCTTCACACAACATACTGTGAGCCTGGAGAACAGATTTTCACCTGAGGTCAGGAGCTGTTCCTCCGCTCAATCTCACATGTTCCTCACTTTAACCCCAGCAGCCCTGATACCTGCACTAAATGTAACGGCCAGAAAGGTTCTGTGTTTCACTGCGTGTGGGGGTGTCCCCAGAGGAAGATGGTGCTGGACTGGATCCGGTTCCTCTTCACCCTGAACTGTGTGTATTGAATATTTACCCAGATGGTTTAGTGACTTCTAGAAAATGTCAACTCCCGACTCAGGATCTGCTTCCTGGAAACAGAGCATTGTAAACAACCTGTGCAGTTTCACAACAGCTGAAGGGAATGAAAAGATAAGTTACACCACAAGAACAAACATGTGGAACATGTAGAAGCTGAAGGGTGGAACTTTTTAGTATCATTTATTTTCTATTATCATCCAATTTTATTCATTATTGTTTATTTATTGTGATATAGTCATATATGTTGTATTTTAGTGCCACCTTCAGTATTTCTGTCGTTCCTGTGCTTAAATAAACAATTCAATAAAGAAATGTTTCAAACACACACACACAAAAACCAACAGCTGGACCTCTCCCCAGTGATTTAAGTCTAAAATGTTCTGATTGTGTTTTGTCTCCAACTCCAGAACCGTTCTGCACCAATGTTCTGCAGAGTCTGCAGCTCTTCATCATGTTCTTCTTTATTCATTCATATCAATGGAAAACAATGTTTTCTCCTTCAGTGCCTTAGGTCCTAGACTCTGGGGGGCCCCAGGCAACTAAGTCCACTGAGGAGCCCCACCCCCACCCCACACACATGCAGACGCATCTGTAGACGCTACAATTTGCTGATGTCCCCTGAATGCCTCACGTACAGACTGTCAGTAGAGGTAAACTGCAGCACACACCATCAGGGGCCACAACGACTCTGTATTGTGTCTTTAGGGGGTTTACAGTTGTCATTACAAAATATGCCGATATCAGGGGCCATCGGGGGCCACTTTTCTTCTTGGGGCCCCAAACATTTGCCTGGTTCGCCACTCTTCCTCAGATCTCCTTCCTTTACACCAACCATCCAGTTGTATATTCATTAACCTGAACACACCTGGCAACAGGTGTTTGATAAAGAGACTTAATGGTATAATAAAACTTTAACAACTGATACTGAAGAAGTTCCCTGTTGATCACTAAAGCTAACAGATGTAAATTCTCCTCAATACTTCTGTGTGTCATTGAAGTGACACCATTAATATTAATTAATATGATTAATTCATGCTGCTGCAGGTGGTCACAGGTCTGCAGGTGAAAAGTGAGGGAAACAGTTTATACACACAGCGAGAGAGACTGACCCTCTGGGCACTGACAGTGATCTGGGATCATTTTTTAAAGGTTTAAGAAAAGTTTTAATAACAGTCTTATTCCACTGTGCATGAATGACACCACCGTCAGACTCACAACACATTAAACGACATCAGGGATTCAAGACTTCATTGGAAATTTGCTCATTTTCAGCAGCTTTTTTTCACTTTGCATTTATGATACTTTTTCTTTTACTACATCAAATTAAAAAACATACATAAAAAGTACGATGGTTATTTACAACTCTTACAGCCGCCTTCATTTCAGATTCCACTACCTCTTAAATAGTTATGTCCTTCAAAAATAAAAAATAAAATCTGCACAGTCCATTTCCCACTTTGCTAAAACAAACTTTAAAACGGTGCAACATTCACTTCCTGTAGTTTCAGCTCCACAGGTTTATTCCCGGATGTCCTGAGACCCAGTTGTTCAATTTCCTATCAAAACCCTGAAAAACCTCTAATACAGCTAAGTCTGTGTGTAACCTCTTGTCTTGTCTTAAACTCTACCTCTCCGCTGTTCTTAAATTGTCTTAAATCATCTCATAAAGTCTTTCGTGTTTTAACAAAGTGACTGTGACTTCTATTCTGTTGACATTAAACCAGAGAGATCGAGCTGTTAAATGTTTTCACCTGTGTCCAGAGCCTCCACATGGTCAGCTGGTATTCAGCACCTCAGGATAATAAAACAACATGGTTTCAGTACGAAATGAAAGCATGGAAAGTATACATGTTTAAAGCCTGATTCTCTGATTCTCTATCTTGACTTGTACAGACATAGAGCCAGTTTCCCTCTGTCCTGCAGAGAGAGGATCATTGAAGGAGTTTTCCTGTCTCACAACCTGGATTTAATGCTCCAGACACATGGAAAAAAGCTTCAGAGCATTTTAACAGTGGGAAGTTTTAGAAATTATCCACAATTTAGAAACAAGTTTTTAAACCTTCCCAATACAGACGGTTATGGTTTTAACTGTTTTTTTTACTCACTGGATAAATGTCTGTGTTTTATAATCTTAGCATTTTCCTTGTGTGTTATTTTCATTACAGTTAAATCGTATTGTAAATTATTTTTGGACTATCTGCTCATGAACTGTTTTTTATGTACATTCAGTTCTGTCTTGAAAAGAATATTCCCGATGGGAGTCACCTGAATAAATAAATGATATAATAAATAAATAATATAAACAAATATATAAATAAATATTTACGATTTGTTCAGGCTCCAAACTCATTTAATCTCACTCCCTAGATCAAGCAGATTCTCCTCTTTTTGGTCTTTTGTGTCAACAAAATTATGCAGATCTACAGTGAAATTGTCAACAATTAGATTTTTATGTATAATTATTTTATTAGATTTTTTTTCAATTAAACCATGCATCACTGCACTGGATGCTGGAGGACGTGCAGGCAGCTGGACTGAGTGAAGGGGGAACTCCAACAATATTAATCATCAGTCTGTTTACAGGTCTCAGGGACAACGTGAAATAAGTGGAACAAAGCCTTTTGTATCTCAAGAGGGAGCGGTAAGAAAAGAGCCTCAAGTCATGTCATTTGAGTCAATGTCAACTACAAGTTTGCAAATGAAAACAAACATGGGCGTGTGGAGTTTCCCAGACCTGCAGCCTGCTCCACGTCTCTGCTCCAGGCTACAGAAGCCACGACAAGCACAACATACCCAAATCTCTGCCTGCACGCTCACCAGTGCAGTCAGTGATGAAGGCACCAGAGGAAGAAGAATGTGTGGAATAAAAAAGAAAGTATCTCCGGTTTTTGACTGTCCATCATGAGTCTGACAGTGTTGTAGCAGTGTAATGTTGTGTTGCACTCCCTGCTTCCTGTTCAGTGTGCGACAGTGTGCTGTATAAGCCACAGTGGAGCTCTGAGCTAAATGCTAACATTAGCATGTTAACATCTTGACAATGACCATGTTAACATGCTGATGCAGATCAGCTGCAATGTTTACTTTAAGTTCACTATCTCAGTTAGGTGTGCTAGCCAGCTAACATTTGCTAATTACACCAAACACTAATTAGCAACTCCTGCTAATTAGCACAAGCACATTAGGGTGATGGGATGTCATTAGGCTTGCAGACACTACAGTGACCTCTGTCTGGATGAACTGCAGGCAGCAGTTTCAAGCATCTGCTGTGGTTATTTTAGCTAAAAGTAGCTAATTAGCTACTGACAGTGGCCCAACTGCATTAACTGTTGTTCATCAGCGCAAACGGCCTGGAAAAGAGGCCTTTTCTCAAACAATGAAAGTCTTCATAGTTTAAACACACACACACACACACACACACACACACACACACACACCCTGGTCCATGTAGGCACAGTGGAGCAGACACTGAGCGGGAGATTTATTTTGAAATGGCACTGATGATCAAATGTTATTGGACTAAACAGACATCTACAAAGCTGGTGTTGATGTGTCTGCATCTGAGCATTTTCTGGTTTTAATTAATAAGTCAAGATGAACCAACAGTAATCTAGATATACCAACCATTCTCTCAGTACCCGTTATTGGTTTAATATTGTAAATCTATAACTTTGGGTTTTGGACTGTTGGTCAGATGGGAAGAGATGAAATCATCTATGAATTCAGCACAAATGAAAATAACTGTTGGCTGCAGCCGCAGACGTAAAAAAAACAAAGAGAGGGACAGATAAGAGTCAATGGGCCCCTGGGCACAGACATGTAAAAGGGCCCCTCCTACTGAGCAGTGTTAGTCACTCTGAATCTCTTTCAGCAGCTTTTTGCAGGTTAACTGTAACTGTCAACTACAGTTGTTGATTGAAACCAGGACCTATTGTTTTTATGTCTTTATTTGATAGAATGATTAGAAACAGACAGAAACACAGGGAGAGAGTCACAGCAGATCCACTGATTTTACTCAACACAGCAGAGATGATAATGAACCATCAAAGAAAACGTGACGCAGGTTAAAGCAGAGCTACTCCTCTGTCAAACATATACAAACTCTTTTACTGTTATAGTATCAATGTAGCTTTACCGTAGCCGACTAGTCCCCTGGCCCCGGGGCCCCTGCTAGATAGGCCCATTCATTAATCCATCCATGGAAGCACATAGATTAAGTCCATGAGTCCAGGTTACAGTTCATATTATGATCCAACAAGATAAATGTAACATAAGGAAAAAATGAAATGAAAAGTTAGAACTCAACATGAGGCAGTGAGATCCGACTGAAAGCTCTGGAGTAAGATTAATCAGTGGATTATTTTCCACAGTTCAACATGACAATTAAATTTTAAGACATGTTATCCTGCAATGCATTTTAGATTATATTAATATTAAATGATTTAAAACATACTTAATATTTAGAGTTAATTGTTTGATATTATTCTTATTAGCAGCTATTATTTTTTTGTGTGAAGAAGTTTGATCTACAAAATGAAAACATCCCAAATGTGATTATTAAAGAGTCAAAGCATTATTATAATTTGCAGCTCTTAACCCAGTTCATTCAGTCAGATTTTACGATGGGGGGGGGGGGGGGGTGAAGGGAGTTTTCACAGGGACACACTGAAGAAACACACTTTCCATCCACAGCAGAGTTTCCTAATCAACACGGCACATTTGAGCCCGGCCTGGTATTTACTCTGAATTACAGGAGCCGACTTCCTTGTCAATAGCAGTATTGTGACTCTGTGTACTTTTTTTTTTTTTTTTTTAAAGAGATGATGTTATGTGTGCTGGCTGCTGTGTGGAGTTTTTATCAGTTAATGACTCAGAGATAAGAGGGATGCACAGCTCTCCTCTGCAACGGACATGTGGGACAGAAGAGGAAGGAAAAGATCCCACTGTGCTGCACACACTGTCATTCTGCCACTGGCAGGACGAGGCTGAATGATTCCACCGTCCCGATGCTCTCATGTCTTCACATTTGCTTTTTGTGCATTTAATTTAACACCACAGTGATTACACTGCGAGAGCTTTTCCTTCTGAGCTTCTAAATAACGTCCAGTTTCTCTGGTAGCCTCTACCTGGGGAATTCCTCAGGTGAACAATGTCTCACTGTGTTGTAGGCAGTGTGTGGAAAAAAATATGCAGAGGGTTGCCATAAACAAAACAAAAAAACACTCAATGTGCCCACCAGCCTGCCAGGTTTTACTTTGTGAGATAAAAGCCATACATTAACATCAACAATGTGAATTTGCATTCGCTAAAGGTCCAAATTAAATAAAATCTCCTATCTTGTGTTTGTCCATTTGACACAGCTAAATCCACACAATCATATTTTCATTTGTTATTTTGTGACTAAGCATCAAAAAGCACCAGAAGTCACATGTTAACACATGTAACTTAACATATGTCCTGTCCATGCTTCAGTTTTGCTCTGGATGGATCCTAAAGTCAACACATTTCACCATCTCATCACTCTATTCTTTTGTGGCTGCAGGCAGATGTTGCAGAAACAGAACATGTTAAAGTGAAGTTGCTTAACATAAGCACCCAAATGTTGAATTGCATCACATATTCATGGCAACAGACGGAGAGAAATTCCACTGCATCAAAAGCTGAACGTTCAAAATGTAGCTGCAGCGCCTCACAGAGGACGACTGCGCCTGCAGAGCGTCTCAGTTGCAAATCCTGGTATCCAGGTATTTAAATGTGCATCTTTACTGTAACATCGCTGGTGCATGAACTCGCTTCACATTTTACAGAACTGCTCATTGGAGCACCTCAACAAAATCTGTTTGCAAAGTCAAGAACGATGGCAGTGCTGCCTCAGCAGCCACACCGATCTCTTCCCTCTCTTTCCCAAGACATGAGAGCAGGTCCCACACACACACACACACACACACATCATCATCATCATCATCATCATCATCATCATCATCATCAAACCAGCAACACCATGACTCATGCTGTCATTTATGGGTTTCCATTTGTGCCAAAAATATGTCCATGTGTTCTTTATGTCGAATGAACGTGTGACAAAACTGTTCTGCTCAGATTGTCTTTGTCAATTCATCTTCAAACTGGACTTTTGTCTTCTTTTTGTTCTCACTGTTGTTTCACTGTGTGTTGCTACATGTCGTCTTGATGCATTTAGACAACACAGCACAACACAACACAACTACACAGTCCTGTGTCCAACACACCTGCACACAGTCAGCTTAACTAATGGCAGGTTTAGAAGTCATGTGATGACAGAGGTGTGTTTCCTTAAAGGGGCCGATCCCCTTGTAGAGAACGGTTTTCATATTAAAGGATCTTTTTCTGTTGATCACTGTCAAAAAATAAAGATAAAACATGAAAACAATGACCCCCACTGCCACTAACACCCCCCCCCCTCCCCCCACCCCATCCTACAGAACTAACGCACATTCCCCCAGTCACTTACACATATTTGTAGTGTATATATTTATATTTTTCTATGATATTTTTTTCACATCTTTATTGTAAATATTTCATTTTATTTTATTGTGAAACTCTCTATGTATATTTAAGTGATCTGACCTGCAGCACTTGCTTGTTTGCATGTTTTCCTACTTACTGTGCTCACTGTTTAGCACCAAAACAAACTCCCCATAAGTTGGAAAACCTCCTCATTAATAAACCAGATTCTGATTCTGATTCTAAATAACTGAGAATTTAACACATTAAATGGAACTTGCACGAGAATTTGATTTTGTCCGGTTCCAAACTGAATAAACCAAAGAAATGAATAAACCTTTTGAAAGAAAGAAAGAAAGAATCTGTATTATATATCACGGTTAATAGTCATTTTTCTTTTAGAAAAACCAAGGTCCTTGTGTGTCCATTAACAGATGTTGTGTGTCTGTGCGCTGACCTCCAGTGGAACCATTGAGTCATGACACCTGAGGCACTTTGCTCTTTATCCACTAGAGGACAGTAAGAGACAACTGAAGTCCCAGGAGTTTGACCCTGACACAGCAGTTAGAGAGAGAACAGAGCACTGAAATATGTTAACAAGTAAAGAGTAAACACTGCTGAGAGGGATGAATAATAATGATCAATAAGAGGATTATAAAGTAAAAAAGTGAATGAATTTTAGACCTTCATGTATAGAAAGAGTAAACACATATTACATCATAGAGCGAGGAGCAGAAATACAGTGTCTCTCATCTCTCCGTCATCCGGGCTTGTTCAAACAGCTTTTACTTATCATGCTACACTGCTGAGTCATGATTCCTCACAGGCTCGGCCTGATCACACATCTCCTCGGCTGTTGTTAGTCTCCACCGTCAACAGAGAACAGACTGTGCTCAGGTCAGCCTGATATATCAGCCTGAGCTTTTTATTGGAAACTGGACCAGCCAGCCCTGTCTGCTCAAACTACTCTGCTCTAATGCTGCTGCTAACACCACTGCCATCATTATAACGTCCCTATTGACTGTACTACTAACAACTACACCAGCAATGATGAGAGCACTGTCTGATGACGATGATTTTAAGGGGTTTAAAGAAAAGAAATCAGCAACAATCACTGAAAACATTTAGTATTAGTACATTTCCTGCTCTGAAGTGCAATGTAAACATGTTGATCTAAAACTAAAAGGAAAATGTTCTGCTTTTTTTCTCAGGCAGTTTCTTAGCTTTGGTTACTTTGTGGATATTTACAGATATCTTGTATTTCAGTTCCTTCATTTATATAAACAGCTCAGCAAATATGATGCACTGTTTTAGATTCAACTACCCACAGTTCATAAAGCAGACTGAGGACTTGTTCAATTTACTGGGAAATACACTTAATTTGCTTCCTTGCAGACAGTCACGTGAAAACAAGTATCATCTTATACAGTGGGGTCCAAACATCTGAGACCACTTTCCCATTCAAGTGAGTGCCATGTCTGAAGGTAAGAAACTGCACCTCCTACGTTAAACTGCAGCCTCATAATTAAAAGAAGGTATGAGATTGGTGTTGATGTTTGTCTTTGCAAGTGAGTGGGTCATCCTTCTTTTATCCTTCCTGCCTTTATTAGACAGCCGGGGACAGTGCACAGTCAGGGTCTTAACCCCTCAGACGTGGGTCCACATCACAAATGAGCCGTCTTCCTAAAATGTAAAGTTCTTTAAAATTAGCTCCACAACATTAAAATGATGCTTAATGCATCAGTAATTATAATCCAGTTATATAAAAGTCTCCACATGATAATACAACAATCTGAATAATTAATATTTTCACCTTAATACTTAAAGAAAGCTTATTTAATGCTATTTAATATGAAAACACAATGAAATTCAGTTCTTAGCAGCTCATAAAAATCAAATAAATAGTGAAGTAAATAATATATATTATGCATAAATTGTATTTGTTTAACTAAAAATAGATTAGATTGCACAGTTAGTGATTGCACTTTTGTTGCTTGTCCACAGCTCTAAGGAAGAAGCTGTTTTTCAGTCTGTTTGTCCGTGACCTTATGACCTTAAGCCTGCCAGAGGGGAGTGTGGTGAACAGGCAGTGGTCAGGGTGTGAAGGGTCTCTACTGATATTGAACCAAATCCTGCAAGGTTGGATGGTGGGTCCAGGTGGGCGGAGCTTGGGACATGGTCGAGAGCGGTGACTGCTTTGTTGTGACATCACAAAGTTCCAGAAGTCCTGACGGCTGGTTTTAAGGCTCAGTTTCTGAATACAGGCTGTGTGCATTTCTCTGTGGACTGAGGCTTTGATACTTTCACAGTATTAATATAGAACCTAGACCTGCTTTATAATCACAAACACATGGACATCTACCTTTATACAACATGGCACCATTAGAAATTACTGATTACAGCTGCTTTAAATAACATGTTCAATGCAAAACTCCTGTGAGTATTTTTAAATTGTTGAATTCAAACTTTTACTTAAATTCAGGATCTCAGTGTTTCTCCTTCCACTGTAATATAAATACTGATTGACCTTAAAATACTTTTCTATCCAAAAATATCCCCATCACCTTCAGAAATGATTTAAGTGGTAGACTGAGTACATTCTTTACTCCCTTGTTAGAAAGGGACACTTCTCTGCCCTTCCTTTTCCACTGCTACCTGTTACATAAAACAGTCCTGCTCCTGTCTCCAAACTCTGATTACTTTCCTTCTTTATAAAAAAAAAAAAACAGATAAAATATTGTGAGAATATCTTTCTAAATTATATAACAAAACTAACAGAACCTTGTAAACTTTATGACTCATTTTGGATTTTCAGCCTCTTACAAAAATCCCAAACAATTATTTTCTCTGTCACCATCATGAATAACAGGTTTTCTTATCGCAGGACATGGTCTTGGAACGCTGAGTGGAATTTTCCAGAGGACAGAGTCTTCTGTCTCGGACAGAGGAGGAAGCTGTGTTGGAGAGGATTCTTTGTGGGTTCCTGTGCGTATCATGCACATATAGGGATTATTCTCATAAAACTAAATTCCAGCTTGTAAAGCTTTGGTATGTCTCTGAGCCCAAGCCACTCGCTCTTTCTTGGAAATTTTAGTGCTTCGTCACACTCGAGAGAAATACTTTAAATTCTTCAAAGAGTCTGGAAGATGTATTTTGCTGAGTGGGGTAATATAAATGTTTATTCAGGCCCAGCCTGCACAGATACTCACATCACTCTGACACAAGGAGGACGACCCACATGAATCTCACATTATTATTTGTCTGAAGATCTACATCACATTGCATCTGTGTGTTGACGAATCCAACGTGTCACTGCTCAAATGGTCAGTTTCACCAAATATGGGGAAGACTGGATTAATACTGATCTGATCTGAGCCACGATAATCTGAGGTCACACTTCTCAATCAATAACAATCAATCAATCAATTAATAAATCAATCAATAACACATGTCAACCTGTCCTGAACCTGAAGAACCACACAGGTTGTTTTCTTCTGGTTCGAACCATACGGCGGCAGGCATACCAGACCTTGGTTGTCATGGTTACTGTCATAAACACGTGCACTGTACGAAGAGTGGCGTACCTACCTTCATCGCCATGGTTACTATAATAACGGTCATGACTTGGTTGGGTTTAGGAAAAGATGGTGATTTGGGTTAAAATAAGTACTTCCTCAACATTAGACAGTCTTTGTTGTCATGGTTACAATAATAACAAACGGTCATGGATAATAGAAACAATGGCCACTAGATGTCGCCTAGCAACAAAAGGTAACTATGGGTCATAACAACCTGCTGCACAGACGACCTGTGGGCTCGTTTTTTCTCCACATTTTGTCACGTTACAGTAAAATGGAAATGTACTCATCAAAGCAAGAACAATTAATTCAAGCAACGGGGACCAGCTGGTGTACTCTTACGTTCAAGTAGTGATATATTACAGTAGGCTACCCAGCTCTTGGACAAGCACATGGAAACATATTAAGGTGAAGGGAATCTAATCCCTTTCTTCAGCACTTTATAAACAATTTCTCTTTTTAAATGTGCAGCAGTGAGAGTGAGCAAGACACGTTATTTGAGCTGAGCAGAGAGAGATGGAAAGATGAGGTAAACCAGGCCGCTGGAGAGAGCCTTATCAACCCGGTGTTGTAATCCTGACAGTCCTGATAATGCTGCACAGCTACATTAAATTTAGAGGGACTAAGATGAAGACATGAATAAGAGAGTGAGGATAAGCTACTGCCTGTGTTTAGCTGTATTTCTCCTGTGGAAATCTTTCACGGTGACAAGATGTGCAGGAGTAGACAGAGTAATGTGAACTCCTCATGGAAAAGGATTTGAACTCTGAAGCAATCACAACAACAAGTCAGCTACCTGAGGCGCTCCGAGTGCAGGTGCAACAGTAAAAAACAAACAAAAAAACAAAAAGAAACGCACAATGATTTTCTGTGTCAACAGTAAGAGTCTGGAGCACGCCTCAGACGAACTGCACTGCGTGTCATTCAACCTAATATGACCCTCAACCTAATATGTTTTCAGTAGGGATTTGTTTACTCTGGAGTTAATGCCCTCTAGTGCGGTTTTCCCAGACAGGGTTTAAGCCTAGCCCCCATAAGCTCCGGGAAGTGGCTGCGTGCTCCTCTTTACTGGAGGTGGGGAGTTTAACCAGGCCTGCTTTTGCCAAACCAACCCTTCATCTTCCTCCTTTAACTCAAACCGCAATGGGCTCATTACAGCTGCAGCTGAAGTTGGTGTTTTTCCCCAATTGGCCTCAAGGGGCAACAGTAAACCTTTTCCCATCTCCTGAACAAACCTGGACAGACTGATGCTTCATCAGTACTAAGTGTTGGTTTTACAATGAGGCATAAAGAATGAAGACTAACTGGTTGGTTTGGCAAATGCGCCTCTGGTTAACCTTCCTTGCAATAAAAAGCAGTTTATAGCTTCTTCCCTACACTACTGTATGGGAAGCATCCAGAACTGTCTCAGAGAGTGGAGGGGAGCGGGAGACAAACACAAGCAGGACATTAAACCCGGTTTTAGGTTAATGTAGGTTTTCATGCCTTTGCACCAGCGGCACCGGAGGCATTTTGTTTTTAGGGTTGTCTGTCTGTCCAGTTCTAATATCTCAATAACACACTGAACGAATTTCTTCAAATTCAGCAGAAATGTTCAATTGGACTCAGGGATGAACTGATTAGAATTTGGCAGTCAAAGGTCAAAAGGTCAAGGTCTCGATGAACTCATGTTCTTTTGAATACACTATATCAGGAACACCCAGAGGGAATTTCATAACTCCTGACACAAACATTCACTTGGACTCAGGGCTGAACTCATTAGAATTTAGTGGTCAAAGGTCAAAGGTCAAGGTCACTATGACCTCACAAAAAACACATTTTGGCCACATGTATTCACTAATTATGACACAATTTAAGTCAAATTTCTATAAGAATAAAATGAAGCGATGATATTTATATTGAGATGGTCAAAGGTCAACTTCAGTGTGACATCATAATGTTCTGCAAAAACACTTCTGGCCATTATTTAACACTGACTCAGGAAGGAGAGGTTGTGGCCATATTTCCTGCAACTTGGCCGGTTGGTGGAGGGATACAGCCATGAGGGGGTGATTCTAGGTAAACCAGATTTACTTGTGATTTTAACCTGGTCTTACGTTAACTGGATGATTTCCTGAAGGACAATCAGGATTTTCTCCAAGTAATGTCTTAAGGTTCAAAGGTGGAAGTTTTGACCTCAGGTTTGGGGTCTCAATATTCATACTCAGTATTCAAGGTATATAAACTTTTGCCTTTAGACATGGTCAGACATCGAATTACCAAGTTTGTTTCAAACACACCAAACCATTAAAACTGACCAGAACACCCAACTCAACAAGATGGGGACTCTGCAGTAACCAGAACTCGTCTTAAACCACTAAGCCACAAGGACGCCCTACTCTACAATCTTTTAATACATGAAGAAATGCAGTGAAGACCATTTCCCTCCTGGAGTTTCTGTCTCCTCAAGTACCGTCACTTTAAGGTTTTGTTGCAGTCCTTGACAACTGGTTCTGCTTTTTTGTGCATCTATTGTTTGGGTCTGTTTTTACTTATCCAAATTATGGGCTTTTGTGTTCAGTTCTAGCTCTTCTGAGCATCCTCAGGCAAGTGCAGTGCTGTGTGCACGTACTCTTACGAACGAGAACTAGGATAGCTGGTATTCATCAGTTTTAATTTAGTCCAGGTCTCCATAGTCTAGAAGTGACTGATGCAAGTTTACAGCTCCACTGAGAAGCATTTTTGATGTCTACACTGAATCAAAAGACCTGGTCATATGAAAGGAGCGGCACCGACGAGCTGTAATGGGCTCATACTGCGCTACACAGTGTTAAGCCTCTTTTAGCTCATTGTTTTCAATGGTCAAACAAGGGCTGCAGTCAAAAAGTCTTTTCTGCTTAGGAAGGTTCCTGAGTGAGATGACCCGGAAGCATCTCTAAATGATAAGGAAAGGAGCTACAATGCTTCCTACCTTATGTCCTTAAGCATAGGAAACACTGGACCTTTCTTTATGAAAGGAGAAAATGCTATCACACAATTCCTTGCTGCACCAACATTGAAAATGATTCACGATTGTGGCTTTACCATCGCAGACCCACACAGAAACAGTGTCTGTTTCACATTTGTGAAAAAACGCAGAACTAATGGATCCTTTTATGATTGGCTGAGCTCCAAATCCATAAATATAAAACTCTTCTCTTTAAAATCCTGTTAGATGTCATAATGAAGAACAAGCATATCGTCTTTATCATCATCATAATCTATACAGAAATGTAATTTCAAAACTCTTTACTGTACTAAAAAATAAGTTTCTGTACTTAACAAATGTATAAAAAAAGGTCACAACTCTATAAAAACCTACTTACATCTGAATATAATTAATTCTGGCCCCTACTCAGTTTCTTATTTTTATTGAATTATTATTTTAATGGCTCAACTCTTTCTACTTGTATACTTATTTCAACTTTTCAGTCCTGTTTGTTTGGTGTTTGTGGTTAGGGAAGGAGTATATATTGTTCTTGTGTTATAAATAAAGTTGGTTAAAAAAAAAAAATCCTTGTGAAAGTGCCGTCGGATACTCTCCGCAGCATGGTTGTTTTTTCCTTATGAATTCTTTCCTCAACCTCATGAGGTTTTCCATCAGGGTCAGGTAAAATAAATAAATAAGTAAATAAAAATAATACGGAAACAAAACTGTGATTGAATGATAACGTTGCTTTGTTTCTCGTTCAGTTTCAAAAACCGACTCCTCCAGCCAGAAACTTCTCCTGGTTCAATTTACACCCTCTGAAGAAAAACGACCCCTGGAATTTACGTTATCTTCTCCACCGGCAATATGTTTCCTCTTACAACACTCTGCTCATCTCACAGAACTCCTGCTGCCAGGCGAAATCATCCCATTCTCAAACACCCAGTTTGGCCTAATTAGGGGATTAAGGGCAGACGCAAATGTTTATATTCCCCCTGTGACTCCTCTAGTCTGGATCACACTGTACAGTCCCAGCCAGGCCCTGCTTCACAGACAGGAGCTGCCCTCAGTTCACAGACAGGCCAACGTCCTGTCGGGCCCAGAGGTTGGCATGTGGTGCGGCTAGACATCAGCAGACGCTGCAGGTTCGTCAGAAAGACATAAGCAGAATTAACGTAAGAACTGTAGGAATGTGGAGGAGCAAGAGGTTATGTGTATTGTGTTGGGTGTAAGAGTGGGAGGGGGACACAGAGAGGTAGAAAGTGCAGCAGAACATAAATATTTCCTCTTCACTTCCTGGGTGAATATGTCTTTCTCCCAGGTTCTGTGGCAAAGCAATTTTCACAGCTTCAGTCTCCTCACACACTCACACACACTCACACACACACACACACACACACACACACACACACACACACAGAAGCATGTATAGTGGGTGCATGGATCCATCAGGCCACCCAGCATCCAGTGTTTTAGTGGAGTCTGAGCACAGAGCCGACCCTGATCTTTTAGCCACGACTTGTTTCCAGTCGGTGGAAATGAACTGAAACATTGAAGAAGTTTCACTAATGAGCTGATCACGAGGTCCCAGTGACCCTCAGTAAAATAAAAGGTAAAATAAAAGGTACGAACAACAGATTCATCACCAGACTCTGAGCTTTTAGCCTCTTTTAGCCTCTTTTAGCTCATTGTTTTGATTTTATGACCTGCAACTCTGATGTTTTAAGTCTCGACATTCAACCTCGATTACAGGAGCAGCCACTGGATGTTTTAGCAAAATAACTCCAACAAACTACCAAACAGCTGAAAGGTTATCAACTAAGCTGGTGAACATGGTGGAGCTCTCAGCTGCTGACAGTTCAAATGAGAACCTTACAGGGTGATAACATGTCAGCGTTTCCTTATCTGTGCCCCAAAGAAATGAATCCACACAACTTCAAGATGATGGAAAAATAATCAACTTGTTACTCTTCTGTTTTCTTTTTAAATATTGAATAAATCACGTTCAAATCAACGTTTATTCATTTGGCAGATGCTTTTATTCAAAGCGTCTTAGAAGCGCTTGGTGTGAGGACTGAGACCTACATCTGTTTAATAAGTGCAGGACGATCAGGTGAAGAAGTGAACTGAGAGTCAGAGTCAGAGCAGGTTAGACCTGTGAGGGTGTTAGAGGAGTGAGGAGAGGAGGTGCTCTCTGAGGAGAGAGAGGGACACCTCTGCTCTAATAGACTTCAGGAGCTGGTTCCACCATCAGGGAACCACAGACCAAAACAGTCTGGACTGAGACTGTCTGTGTGCAGGGACGGTGATGAGAGACGACATCCCCCGGAGGAACACAGTGGCTGAGAAGGAGCATAAGTCTGTATGATTGAGCTCAAGTGGACGAGTTGGGCTGCTGCATTCTGGGCCATCTGTAGGAGCCTCCCCATATCTATGACATAACCAACTTCACATTAACCTACTAATTTTGCAGAACTATTTGAACTGATGCAAGAAATAAGTGTTTAAGTCTTGATTTCTCTTCATGTGTAATACTGCAGGCTGGAACACCTGAGGCAGCACTACAGCTAACAGTCTGTCGTCAGCAGCTCTGCATCTGTCGATGAGGTTTTCTTCATTTGATGCTTTGCAGAACAGCCAGGAGAGAAATAAAATGTGGAAAGCAGTGACATATGAAGTGAGGCCTGCAGGATTGAAAAAGAATATGTCCAAACCAAACTGATGTACAATGTGTGGTCTATTTGAGAAGCCTTTTGCCATGGGCACTCCAAGGCCTGATGTTGATTTCCAGATGTGTCTTCGAGCCCTGACTTATGTAAGGTAGGGAGTCTGCACAGTGGGGGCAGGCGTTGGCTGTCTGCTCTCTTGATTGAAGAAGTTCAAATGTTGATTCAGTCTCAGTACACTAAGTATTTCTCTTTTCCCTGCAGCAGGCATCATTAACCCTCTCCTCATTCGCTCCCCTTGTGCCCGAGCTTGGATGTTTGCTTTCCAAACGTACCTCATGAATGAAAACATATAGGCTGCATTTCATAACTTCTTGGCCGACAGAAGCAGGACTGACAACTTCAATTCATTTGTCATGCGAAAGCACAGAGAGGTGGGCCTGTCAGTCCGCTCCTCTCCCCACATGAGCTGACACGAAGGATTAAAAGAAAACACAACCCAGAGTTTACTTAAATCTCTCCTTTATGTACATTGTCTTCCCTCAGATATGTGTGTTTGGTTTACTCACCTGTGTGGACCTGCAAGTGATCCCCAACAGGTGCAGGTGCTTCTGCGGTCCAGGGTACAGTGTGTACAGATGTTTAGTTAAGTGTGTGTGTGTGTGTGTGTGTGTGTGTGTGTGTTAAGTGGGTGGGGCTGCATGCCTGCTCAGAGTAGAAGAAGGAAGAACTGCTGCTACTTCACTCAACCATTGTCTGAGTTAAAGCTAATTTAATGTAAAACAGCTCAGTGAGAAGTAAAAGGTTTGAAATGTTAGTAAGATAATTTATTTCAAGAGACACTGTTCTATGTGAGTATTCCCACGTGTAGGAAAGACGAGACATGGTCTCTTCTTCCACTTTAAAGGACCATTTTGTGTTTTTTTAAAATCAAAATAACAGCTTTATGTCTACACCAAATAATACGTCTTTTTTAAACTTTGTTAAACTAAAGCAGGAATCAGTGTAGCAGGCAAACTTAGTCAACAGGCTAAAAACAAATTAGGCTAGCAGCTGTCAAGAGCCTTAAATAAAAAAATCCAGACGTCCTATAGCTAAAACTTTTTTATCCAAGTCAAAGATAAAAGTAAAATGACCAGACCAACAAAAATTTATCATAAAATTTTACCTTAAAATATGTTGTGATAGAGCTTCTTCCAGGCATACAACCGGCCGTGCATGTGTAATAAAAAAATATTGACAAATAGGTGAAAAATAAAAATTTCTTGGCCACTCGGGGGCAGTGGAAACGATCTGTAAACACCACACTGACACAGCGTCACCTTTTAAAAGCTCAACAATGGAGCTCTATGGCTCAGAGGAAAACAGTTAATGGGTCTGATTCATTGTTGGATTTCATGGGATTTGGAGACAATAAAAACAGAATATTATCAGCCTTCCTATTGTTTTAGTAGAAATTTGTTCTCAATGAAAACGGTTGTTTTCTGGGGTTTCAAGGAATTCTGGGAAAAGCCCCGTAGAAGGAAATCACACATTTTCAAAGGATGGATTTGCAGACAGACAAAGAGATCCCGAGATGCAGTGGACATCACTGGATCACTGATTTCAAAACATGTGATAGTGATTTTCTAAACTCAACACAAGCCCCTCGGTCGCAGGAACAACAACCGTCTTCATCTACAGCTGCTATAAAACACACTGACAATAAAAGCCTTTGTTCAGGCTGACAAATAAATTAACTTCTTATATAATGCCTCACTGACAGTTTCTTACACAAGGAGTCTATTAAAGGTTAAATTAAATGTTGTTCTCAAACCATAAAACTGGCTTTGCTATAGTGGACATACCTGAGCTGAGCCTTTAAGCAGATCAGCTGTATACGCAGCCTATCTGCTCATCATCTTTATTATAAACCGGCTGTTTTTAATCCAAGGCCACTGCTGACGTCAGCACTTTTGGAGAGGAACCTGCACACATTCCTGAGATGAGGAGGGATCCAGACCCAGGCTCATTACCCCTCCTCCTCCTCCTCCTCCTCTCCCCCTGCACTGCACTTATCAGCCAGGACAACAAGCAGAGCTCTCTGCAGACAGGCTGATTGATGGATCAATTTGAGCAAACTCTTTTTTTTTTCCCTCCCGGCTGCCAAAGAAAATGACAGTGGTGCATTTTCTGCAACACAATGATGTGACATTATTGTTGAACAGCCAATGCAGGGTGATCTGAACATGTCATGAGAGGGGAAAGATTATTTATGAGGTACATCTGCTGACCCAGAAACCCAGGTACAAACATGCTTTGACTGTGTGGACAGTGAGTTTCCAATACAGCTATATTATACACTATATGGACAACTTTCATATTATGCAAAACACTTAAACTGAGTGTACTCATAAGACAGACGTCTTGGCAAGAAGACATCTTTCTTCCACAGGAAAATCTTCCTTTCGTTCTTTTCTAATAGTTTTTATTCTTGATATATTGAAGCTGCAGCTCAACCTTCTTGAACTGTTCTCTACGTCTTCCACAAACCACTGTGAAGTTTACAGTTTACAGTGAGAAAAGCCCACATCGCTGTTTGCTCAAAAACACAAAATAGCTTATTGTGCAACTGCATCCCTCTAGAACATGTGCCGGGCTGCTTTTAGGAACATGAACTTTAACTGTGCTCATTACAGGTCCTGTAAATCTGCTAGTAAATACTAGTCTGAAAGGCCCTTCCACATGCCTCCACTATCTCTGTGAGCTGGTTTGAAATCTTGGTCTGAATCTCAGTCTGAATTCTTTTATAGTTTTGAGATTGAAAATAGAATTAAATATGAAATAAGCATCAAAATAAACCTCCTCTTGTCTCTTTTTCACTCAAGACAAAAACATGTCAACTGGTTAAAATGTCTTCAAATAATAAGTTAAGTGAAAACACCTGAAGCTGTTGAAGTTAAATCACTAAAAAAGGTTGAGGTGAAAAATTCAAAAGCAGTTTAAACTTTAGTTTGGAGTAATCTGTCCTGTGGGCAGTTTGAGCAGTGAAGCATTTACAGAGTATGAAATAAAAGTTTAGCTGTAAACTATGAACGTAAGTGAAATTTCAGCTGAAGCTGAAGAGCCAGAGATAAAGTGCAGTGTAAATAGCTGCGGTCTGAGCTGGTATGTGACAGCAGTCGAAATGGCAGCTGAACTATAAACAATGGAAGCCAGTGAAGTCCAAGCGCCAGAGGTGGTTTAAGTGGCTGTAAATAGTTAAAGTATCAGCTGTAAGGACTGAGTCAGTGTATGAGCTCAGCTGAAATGTAAAAATGAGCAACAGATCTGAGAAGGTCTGAAAAGAGCCTGAAACTATGAAAGGTATGAAAAAGCTGAATAACACCATCGTGTAAAAACTGTGGTGACTGGTTTAAAGTTTGAATAAAGTTTCTGTGACAGTTCAAGGCTTTGAGGCTGAAGAGGCGAAACGCTACTGACCGTGTTATATTGAACTGGAAAAAAAAGAAATGATAGATTTCTTTAGGCATCTTTTTTCTAGTAAAACATCTTAAAAAATCTTGAAGTTCCTTTACAAAGTCTATTTTCTCTGTGGTGGCGTGTGGTAACAGCAAAGTTGTGATTGTAGGAGAATCACACACCTTTGAAGTAAAAGTTGTTGCGTCAGTATGTTGTGCGCAGCTGTTCAGTCCTTTTGTGGCGTTTCAGTCACCGTCAGCACTGAGAGCTCAATTAAACTAAATGAAATTAGCTTACGTTTTATTTTGAGTGTTTACAGATAGTATGTGTAACTTTTCACTAATCTTTGCTGAACGTGCAAATGTTCAACAATGTGTTTGACCAACAATTAATAAATCATTTAAAGGAGCTATTTGTAAGTTTTGCTACCGCTAACGTTAGCATGAGCAGCTGCTTACTCACCAGTCTAGAAGAAAAATTACGAGTTCAATTTTAAAACTTTATTTCTTTATTCTTTTACTCACCAACAGCTGTCTCCAGTGGTGGAAAGCAACGACAATGCTAACTCTTGTTTTGTGTCTATTTCTATCACTTCTTGTCTTCTGCTGACGTTAGCATGCTAATCAGCTAGCTCAGAGGGCGGATTATAACCTTTTGCATTAAAACACAACGATGGCTGAAGCTCTTTGCGAGACTGGTAGGTATTTGTTAATGCTAACACTGGCTACTTGCAAACAGCTCCTTTAATGGTTAAGGTTAGTGAAACAGTTGAACTGCTGAACTTTAACAACCTTTTGAAATGTTACTCTGTAAACTCTCTGTAGGCCGAGTTAATATAATTAATCTAATTTAATTCAATTAATCATTTTTAATTGGTTACTCCATCTGTCCATTTGTCAATGTCATAATCAGGAATTATCTTTGGCTTTTCTGACCATGAAAAAGGTTTTATATTGCACATAAGAAAAGGGTCTTGGAGTTTAATGTTTGTAGTACGGTTGATTTTGACAAAAAAAGGCAAAAAAGGGACAAAAAAGATTTCATATTATTGTTATTTTTATTATTGAAAGATAAATAAAAATGAGTCTACATCCCTGAAGGAGAGCTCAGTACTGACCCACCTCTGGATAAACTCCAGACGACGTTTAAATCAACTGGAGAATCAAAACTCGTCATGTTTACTTCAGGTTGTGTGACGTTCAGCCATGTGTGGAGAGTGCATACACATTCTTCTTGAGCTATCGTGATGAAAAGTGCCCGTCCATGTTCCCTGAAAATCATATGCAGGTTCTGGCCCCCACAAATTGGCCACATGTGCTGGCTGACACCGGGACTACTGGAAAATGTCACAGGTGTCAGAGGCGTTTTACTGTCACTGCTGTCAGGTCGGCTTTTCCATGACTTCCCAGAAATGCAATGGAAAGACTCTGCCATGAAAGAATGGAAAAAACAGCTCCAGACCCTTTTCTGATGGTTGGTTGGTGGGTTGGAAATCACTGCGTTGCCTAAAGAAATCCCTTATATGCTCCAAATATCGGACCTATAAATTTCAACCTTGTCTCGAAATGAAACACAGCCGTTGCAGACAATGGCCGTGCACTAATGAGGGAAAAAGTGAAAGCATGCTTTTAATATCTGCAGCACGTGCCTAATGTCACAAATCTGCCATCCTCAGAGCCTCTTTCAACACATATGTGAACTGGTCGGATCCCTCACAGCTTGGGTCAGAAAACACGCCACAGAATGTGAATGAAATGACGACGCTGCAGAGTGAGAAAACAGACCCTCGCTGTGTCGTACACGCCTGTGCCGGATGAACTATCCAGGTGTGAGTGTCTGTGAGCTCTCCGCTAAGATTATTTGGGAAGATGAGACCGTTGTTTGACGTCAGATTCCCCGTCAGGCAGAGATAGTGTCCTTAGCAACAGCTGAAAACAATAGACCACAAATACGATTTTGAGAGCAGCGCAGCCAAGGACCTCATCCCAGTATTGTTACAAGAATAACACATTCCTGGAAATTACTTTGAATAGCTCAGTTGTGAGTCATCAGTTTGATCCCTACACCCCCCCCCCAGCACTGGAAACCTCTGCTGATGAGAGAAATGCTAACAGGTTCCACTCTAGTGAACCAGACTGTTGTGGATTTGGAAGCTTGTTGTGATGCCATTTACAGTAACATTACTAAAAGCTATGACTTCATGGTCGGCTCATTCTCCTCTGTCGTTCCACAGTAACTGGAGGATCATGACAAATAACACAAGACTTCATGTAATATAGCTCATTCTCACACTGATGATACATCAGGGGCAGTTTGGGGTTCAGTTTCTTGCCCTAGCACAGCTCAAAATGAGGACTGGACGCACTGGAAATCAAACCATCGGCCCTCAGATTAGTAGACGACCCGTTCTACCTCCTGAGCCACAACCCAAGATGCAGATGTTACTGGACTCCAGCCAGTAAAGGCCCAAACAGCCCATCATCAGATGAGAGGAGGCTCTGAGACTCTCTTCTGATTGGCTGACTGTTTTCTGACTGACCTAAC
Source organism: Trachinotus anak (assembly GCF_046630095.1). NCBI lineage: Eukaryota > Metazoa > Chordata > Actinopteri > Carangiformes > Carangidae > Trachinotus > Trachinotus anak. The sequence goes on along the minus strand of NW_027273885.1, from coordinate 2,774,082 downwards.
AGAAATGTAGCAGATTTCAGGTAAACACTCAGAGAAACCAAATCCTGCAAGGTTGGACGGTGGGTCCAGAGCAGTGACTGCTTTGTTGTGACATCACAAAGTCCTGACAGCTGGTTTTAAGGCTCAGTTTCTGAATACAGGCTGTGTGCATTTCTCTGTGGACTGAAGCTTTGATGCTTTCACAGTATTAATATAGAACCTAGATCTGCTTTATAATCACAAACACATGGACATCTCCCTTTTTGCAATATGGGACCTTTAAAATAATCCATATTCAGGTGTGTTTAAGTGCCTCACTGAGATGAAGCAGGAATTTAATGGTGTTTTCACATGTGCAGATGCCCTGAAAGGACATAAAGTGAAACCATGAAACTTTTATTTCTCTATAGCCTACAGCCTTTCCTCTTCAGCTTATGTAACTTTATGTTATTTGCCACCTACTCATGGAAACTTTCTTCTCATCACCGGTTATGACAGGAATCAGGATTGGATGTTTTAGTTTTCATTTCCTTCGTATTTGAGTTTTATTTCAGGTCCTTAATTTAATCTTGTATAGAAGACACAGCTGCAGGCAAGCAAATAAAAATAATCCTCTAGTTATGGAATTAGTTATTCAAACGTTGAGAATCTACAAAACCATTCTCAGTTGTTTTTTTTTTTTTTTTTTCTGGGTGAACTTGCCGAAAAAGAGAAAATAACTGTCAATACTTTTTTCTTTCGCATAGCAAAGATGTGACTGAATTCATGAGATTTTACTCTCACATGTGTCGGCGCGTGCCAGCTATCTCTCGTTGTGAAAACAAGTGATTCATTCTCTCCAAAATACACTGTTAGGTTAACGCCTTTAACTAACCATGAATCTCTGTGGTTGTCAAAGTCAAATAAAAGTTGTGCGTGTGTCTCTGTCCACTGTCATCAGCTCGCTCTTTCACCAGTAACACAACATGTTCTCAAAATGACCAGTGTGTTAAATACACAAACAACGGGGGATGTTTAGATATCTCATTCAACCCTGTCTGCAAGAAATTACTTGTATATACAACTAAACAGCAGCAGCCAATATGTCTTGAAGGAGACGTAATTTGATTGAAGATATGTTGTTAACTGAAGTATTTCAGGCCGTAAATATGTTGAAACTGAAATATTTAGACAAAATTTCTAATCATGCAGCACAATATCCACATGTGGTGACTCCAGCATCATTAAACTTTCCATGGGTCTGTTTAGACTCACTAAATGTGCAACGTTTCATTCACTCCAATAACATGTTGCCTGTCACCATAATCCAGCCAACCATCTTGTTTCCTACAAAACAAACACTCACCAAGCACTTTATTAGGAACATCTATACTCCTGCTTAGTCGTGTGGTTATCCAATCAGCCAATCATGTGGCAGCTGTGCAATGCATAAACCCCTGCAGATACAGGTCAGGTGCTGAAGAAATGATGTGATGCAGTCACGTCAACACGGAGCCGAGTCTCAGAGGAGAGTTTCCAACATCTTGTGGAACCTACGCACTGAGCAGAGCTGCACAAACTTACTGCAGATCTTGCACAGAGAAGATGAACCAGTGTAACCTGCTCGTTTACTTGCTAATGCTTAATGCATGCAACATCATAACTGATCTCAGAACAGTAGAAGCTGAGTCAAAGACAGTTTGACATGCACACTTTGGCTGTAGCTAATCACCAGTCAAAGATCTCAGGGTTAACCTTAAAGTGCAAACTCCAGATTAAGCTGCAGAACCAATCAGTGCAGCGGCTGACAAGACAAGCTAGCTTCCAGAGAGAATACGCTGCTGCTGCTGCCCCCACAGGTGGGCAGTAAATTACATGATGGATGCAAACATGCAACAGATCCTTTATGAGACAAAAAGCTGTTCTGAGATCAGATATGGATTCCACATCAGTATCGTTCTGATGTCTGTTTGTAGCTTCACTGTTGCCTTCTTGCCCTGGCGACTGGCCGCTGTTTTGGTTTGAAACATGACTTGAGATGAACGCTAATGTTACTCTGCATCTGCTTTAATGTAGAAGGACCAACCGCTCATATGTCTGAAGCCACAGCTAATACAGTCCTGTTTGAAGTACGACTGTGCTCTGTTTAAAGAGTCAGTGATAACAGCAAAGGTTTTAAAACGCTGACTCACCTTTAAACAGAATACTATCTGTTTCTACCAACTGTGCAGATTTACATACATTACACATACTATAAAAATCATAAATGCAAACGTGACCATTCAGACTTCATACAGAACAGGCCTGTCATACATCCCTGTGTCATCTCTACTTAGATGGTAAATAAACTGCACTTCAAGAGCAGTTTTCTAGTCTTACTGATCACTCAAAGTGCTTCATGATATTTACAGATACTTGCCACATTCACCCATTCACTCACACACTCATACACTGATGGAGCAGTCAACACACAGCCTGGAGGAGCCGGGTATCGAACCACCGACCTTGTAATTAATGGACAACCTGCTCTGCCAGTCAGCTTTGATCTGTGTCTGTTTCAGTAAAGGCCATCTGCATCCATTACTTTTATGCATCACTGCACATCGTTGCAGCTCAGTGTTCAATAAAGGGAAGAGCTTCTATGGACTGAGCTGAGACACAAGTCACATAAAATATATTAGGAATCAGGCTCATTACACATTCAACTGGATCTGCTCCTGTACTTTTAAAACAATTCTCTTTTACTTGGTCACATCACATAGGAGCGACCCTGACCTCCGCTGCCTCCCAAACAGGTGGTTTCAACATTAAATGTCTGGATCCCCAACCCCCCCCCCCCCCCCCCCCACGCCCCCAACACTATCAAGTTGAATTAATGAAGCTTTTAGGGCTGAGTGGTGAAATGTCTTCTGCTGCTGGAGCCCAGGGGATGTTTTTTTTCTTCTTCTGCACTGAGATAAATGGATGATTTCATCTAAAAAGCAAATAGTGCTGACATTAAAGATCCTGGAAAGAATTAGATGAGACAGACTACGTCTCAAAACATTGGCTTTCAGGTCAACTCATCTCCATTTCTGCAACTGTGTAGAGTAGGTACACACAAATACACACATGAACCCTTGTAAAGCTCCTGCCAAAGAGTACTCATGCCTGCAGAATCATTTTTCCTGTTCTTCTGAGGAGAGGATCTGGTGACACTTTTGCAAATGAACACCCAGAGTCATCAAAACAGAGCGAGTTCAGCATTACTCCTGGAGCAGTAAGTGGCAGGTAGTGATGTTAGGCTGCAGTCTGCAGCCAGGCCAAGTTTTGCAGAGCTCTAATGTTGACACTCTGTCTGTGTGAACCCGGTCTATGTGGAGTGTGAAGTGAATAAGCAGGCAGGCAGTCAATGAGCCCATAGCCTTGTGATGAGGGACCATATAAGGCAGCAGTCTGAGGGAATACACTGCAGGGAAACTCTGCCAGCTATAAAGGAAAGGCTCCACAAGTCACCCAAACACACACACACACACACGCACACACACACACACACACACACTTTACCTAGAAAGTCAATGGAACTCCTCAGATGAACAAGTTTTGTTTTGAAGACCCAGTCCTGTTAACCAAACTGTGCAGTGTGACAGCAGAACCATTAAAGGAGCCTTTAAGAGCCAAATCATTAATAAATCAAGATTACATAACTACCTACGAGTACTATTAGTCAGCCTGATAAAGCATGTCTTACTCTACAATACAAAAACATCACCGTAATGTTCCAAACACATCTGACATTTAAGACGCTTAAATTGCCAAACATCTGCAGGACAAAGACGAGACGCAGCAGCAGAGAATCATCCGAAGCTGAATGTCCTCAGACTCCAGAGCCACTGTCGCCGTGCTCTCCGAGGCACCAGGCCTGGCTCTTACCACACCAGGCAGTGTTTCTATCTGTCAGCCTGAATGACAAAACAGAATCAAAATGAAAAGAACACCTGAGGGTTGCATCATAGATCATCCTCATAAAATACGGCAGGTACAGACAGTGGTAGAGCATCATCATGTAGAAGTAAACAGCAGGAAATGTGCGCTTTTAAACTGAAAACCAGACTGAATGACAGGAAACTCAACAACCTGGCAGGTAAATATGGAAATAGTGTGATTATTGTTCAATACTGGAATTCAAGCAGTTTTAGTTAAATGAAAATTCTGGTTCATTATTAGTTTGCAAGTTGAGATAAAGCAGAATTATCCTTTGTTGCAACTCTCAAAACCACTTAAACAACATTTAAAGCTGCTCTAATCAATATTTTAATGCTAAGTGTTAATGTGAAAGGCGTCTGAAGTAGCGACAAACGACATCTTTCATCCTGGGTTCAGGAGGCAGACCCCCTCCACGTTTCAGAGCAGCCTTAAAACAGTCTTTTCTGATAAAGCTCATGGTTGGGTCTGGCTCAGGCTTCCCCTGAACCATCCCTTAGTTATGCTGCTATTGGCCTAGACTGCTGGAGGATTTCCCATGATGCACCAAGCTCCTCCTGTTGCTCTCTGCAGGTATTTCTGCCTCCACAGCTGTAGAGTCTGGATCTGTGACCTCAGACCACTGACTGCCCCATGATCCTGCTCAACAGCCACTGCTACAATTACTATTATTAGTCTTATCATTAGCAGTATTATTAGTTTTATTATTAGTCTTATTATTATAATAAATCTGTATGTGTATAACAATATTTAACGTGCACTGTGCTGTTCCTGCAACCCACTCACAGGATGGTTTTTATTTTCTGAACTCCAGAGACTATTTTTCCCTCGTTCTGATGTTTGACGTCAACATTAACTGAAGCTCTTGTCCTTCATCTGCAGGATTCTGTGCACTGCACTGCTGCCACATGATTGGCTGATTGGACAATTGCATGAATAAACAGGTGCTCCTTGCAGGTATGTTGATGTCACCATTCATTTGTCACAGAGGGAAAACGAGACGGCACATGAAGAGACTTCACTACATTAAAGTCAAATTTAAGATGAAAAAGAAATAGATATATGATGATCAGTATGAAAACTATAAAGTATCTCGTTCATGCTGTTTGAGCACTGCTGCCTCCAGTGACACACATCTTCAGTTTGACCAAACACTGCTGGAGACTAACTGCTCCTTCTGTAAAAACCCTGAAACACGTAGTAATATTTCACCCCATGGTTTGGGTCAGCGACAGGAGTCCACACTGAGCAGCTTCAAACTGATTCTGTGTCACATAAGTTAAAGCAGAAATGCTTTAAACTGCTGCTCTGATAGCTCTACCTTCTGCATGTGAAATGAGTCTAGGGGCAGGAAGCCAGCTTCCCAGGGTTGCACACCGTGGCTGTGCGGTGACCAAGACGTGCATTAAAAGGCTGATTTTATTATGTAACTCACTGGATGTCTTGCTGATACTGTGGAAAATGTGCTCCTGGCCTGAGCAGAGACAGGTGGGCGGATAAGTCCTGGAAACAGTAGCTGAAAAAGATTTTTCAAGTCCAAACCTGGAACATTTTCATCTAAATAAATATGTTTTACTACTTACTATCACTCAACGGTAATTGAAAGCTTTTACACTGACCATTGCAAATTGTCTTTCCCTGCATTCAGAAAGTGTTTTGTAATATTGTATAATTATATTTTTGATAAACAGAGGAGACACTGGGTATTTTCTGTCAGCGGTGTTGAGAGCTCAGAGCGAAACAGAGCTGCCAACAGAGACACAAAATACAAGAGGATAAAATCACTCGCACTGTTAGTGACAAGACAAGAGTCCTGGAGAATTCACTGACAACCAGATCACATTCAGTGACAATGTTTTTATGTCTCAGTGTATTTACTTCTCTTTAATATTTACACAGTAAGGTTGAGCTAAAAAAAACTGATTGTGACCAGAAGTAAAACTCAGCAAAAAAACTGATCACCTGTAAAAAACTTAACGACAACAAGCAACAGTTCTGAGATATTTCACCCCGAATCCCAGATTTCAGCCTGATGCTGTTGGTGCTAAAGGAAGAGTTTGTGCCAGTTCATCAGGTAGATGTTGAAATATATTATTGCATAACTGAAAACTGGTGGTGTGAGTTAAAAAGCCAGGGGACGACCAAAGTCCTGAGGATGGAACCTGGATCTGTATCACAGACATTTCACTGCGACACAAACACGTCAACTTCGTGGTGACACCAGAGGAAAATCACCAGAATCAGGAGGATCCAGTCTCTGGGAAACATGAATGTCTGTGTCAGATTTCATGACCATCCCTGTCTGGAGAGAGTTATACAACAGACACACTAACAAACCAACTCCACAACAGCTCAACAATAACAGTAACAACTCAACAAGAGCGAGCAGGATGGATAAATGAAGCAAACCCCAGACTTCCACATTAAAATCAGATGCTGCTCGGCTGATTGACAGAGCAACAACTTCACACTGATGACCTAATGATGCAGAAAATAACAATTAATCAAAAGATTATCCAAATCACAATATGGCCAAGTGCAATATCCAGATCACAGGAGCTGCAGTTTTGTCTCTAAAGGTAAAATGTGTCACAACAGACCATAAATGAAGCATCGTGGCTCCTCAGAGACGCCCCGGGAACATGCTTGTTTGGTATAAGACCCAACAAAAATCACATCATCATCATTTTTATCGTTTTTCAGAGGGAATAAAATGCAAAACAATAACCATTCCAACTGAAATCATGACTCGCATCACAATATCTGCCAAAGTAATCGCACCACTGGATACCTGTATCAAAGACAGGTCACCAGAATCAGTAGCATCCATTCTCTGGGGACCATGAATGCCTTCATCAGATTTCATGACAAGCCATCCAGTAGGTGTTATTTCAATCTGGACCAAAGTCATACAACAGACACACGAACAAACCAACTCAACGAGAGCCAGCGGAGCAGCTAAAAGAAACAAACACTGACAGGACGCCCACACCAGACTTCCACATTAAAATCAGATGTGCTGCACACTCACTGTCGAGCTCGCTTCATTAATGTGAAACTGTTTCCTGCTTCGGTAACGACTGCAAATCACGAGGCGTTGATTCATCAAATATAACATATAACATCACAGTCAGGCACGCAGCAGAAACACACAACAAGAGGTGCAGCTGCTGGTGGTGTTAATTAACCACATGGTCCTCAGAGGAAACTCGGTCTGAGGCTCCTGTCACCGTCACAAAGCAATTTACTTTTGATGCAATGAAATAACACAAGCTTTGCTTTGGCCGGTGTGATGTTAAAGTGTGTGTGTGTGGTTATTAGTCCGTAGCAGCTATAATTAGAGGGTGGAGCAGCAGGGTGAGGTATAAGCCAGTGGTTAATTGCTACAAGCCCTGAGGAGAGCCCCCTCACATGTTTACCTCCTCTTCCTTCCTCAGTCCACGACACTAAGGGACGTCACGTGAATCAAAGGAATTTACACTGGAATGAAGGCTGGATGTTCCATGTCTGGCTAAAACGAGGCTTTTCCAAAACCTGAGAGCAGATTAAACTCTGAGCTGTAGTGGAAAGAATCAAACATCAAGCGAAGTGCTGAGAAGCTCATTAGAAATGAATGGAAACTGACATAACGCTGCAGGAGGACGGCTTGATTTTCTTGTTGCTTCTATCAGCAGGTATGTGATACCACGGAGCTACTGGTGGACAGACGTGAAGCGAGCTGAGGAGAGGGGAGAAACACTGGTCGATGCTTTTCAGACGGCTGTCATCACCGTCCTTGGATCTTGGAAAATAGTGGAACAAATGTATTCACTTTTGGCAAAGCTGCAAGATGTCAGCAGCAAGAGCGGCCAGTAACATTACCCAGGTCCTGGGGTCACTTCTGAATGTCTAACTATTATTTTCTGTGGATACAAAAACCTAATGAATCTGGCAAGGATTTGATTTGTGGAATATTCCATTGAATCCAACCCGTCCATTGATTAGGAATGTATGACGTGTATTAGTCATGCAGTGTGTTTTATTTTTCCTGGCAGGGAGGCTCACCACAGCATTATCACTCTCCTCACAAACTGCTGTATCCGGTTTGTCTGAAATCCCCCTCCGGCTGTGCACATCCAACAGATAAGCCCGAAATGTAAACAAGCCATAAATGCATCTGCAAAAACACGTTTGGCTCTGCAGTAAAAGTTTACAAGGATCCAAGTAAGAGCCCAGCGTTACGCAACGGGGCTGTAATGGAGGCAACGCATGCACGGAGAAGAGGGGGTGAACGGTGGGTCCCAGAGACTCACATCCATCCACCTGGATTTTTCCCAACAGAGAAGCTGCACCTTTGTCTTTTAGACTGCAGCTGTTGAAAACAGTCGTTCCACAAAATATATTTGCACAGAAATGACAGTGAGGGATTTAGGAATATTCTATTTTATATTCATACATATACATTTCCATTAAAAAAAACAACACAATTTTACTCTCTAAATTTTCAGTAATTGTCCTCATCTTGGAAAGCACAGGTTTGGGTTGCAGGGATGATTTTTCTCTGATGGATCTACAATCTACCAGAGGCCAACAGCAACAAAGTTCTGGCTCTGTATGATGGAATAGATTAGCTTCATCTTGCCCATCATCAGTCCCACCAATCTGTGTCTTCCTCATCAAAGATTTCCAGGAATATAAAAAAAAAAGTTGAATACGAAACAGATTTACCCCAGATTTATGTCACACATGTTAATGGTGCTCCCTCAAATAAATACTCCCTAACTGTTCTTTATGAGATAAATGCTGCTTTTAAAAAAAGTGATAAATTCATAATGACTGGTTTATTTATTAATGGTTCAACTCTGTGAGTTATTCCAGACGACTGTCGAAGCAACATCAATAACTGTTCGTCTTTTTTCCGAGAGCAAAAAAACACTAAACCGAAGCACTGAAGCAATGCACTGCAAGTGAGGAAAACACAAAAAGAATACACAAAACACGAGCAAATCAACTGATCAGTGAATCAATTCATCAATTTGACAACACATGCGCTGCAAATCCTCACAACACAACCTGATACACAACCTTGCTGCAAGTAGCACAGATGACAAGTGTTTCCAGGGAACACAAAAAGGTGATGAACAACACCCGCACAGTGTTCATCGATGTGTGATAATACACCCCCCCCCCCCCCCCCCCCCCCTTACTGTAACTAATCAATCATATTGATCGATAAAAACATCAATATTCAACCATTTTCTAAAACCAGGTTATGTTCAGTGACTACATTTTTATAAATGTCACATGAGAGTATTTTTTAAATGTTCCCTTTCTGCAACATCTGCATATGGTCTGGTTAAAGTTTACACAGGTTCCATGGGTTAAGTTAAATATTATGGTGAAGGTAAAGTTAGCTTATAACACTTGGTTACTGCTAATTACAGATCTCTGAAGACAGGTGGATTCTGGTCTCCTACATGAAAACCTGATGTGCTACATGTCCATGCACCACCCATATAGCTTTTTAGCCAAATGTTAGCTCGTCAGGTGTAAGGGCCACAGACGAATCGGAATTTAAGGAACAATCTAATGAAATCCTTTTTAATATATAACTATACTGAATTATGCAACATCTCTTTTGTACCTTCTGTGTTTACAGAGACAGTAACTGTGGTTTTTTTGTTGTTATAAATTAGAGAGGAACACAGTTAGCTTTGGCGGCAGCAGTCATCAAATCAGTGAAAGACAGAACTCACATTTCATCAACAAAAATCAAAGGAAGAAGAAACAGATGTGTTGCTCACAGGCTGCTCACTGTGACAGCACACGATTCGCAGTGAAAACATTCTGTACTAGCTGAGCCTTTGTTTTACCACAGACACAGTGAAGACTCCAAAGGTAGCAGCTCTGTTTAGTGGACGCTGTCCATCTGTGGACTGCTGAGATTTTAATGCCTTATTGTGCAAATATCTAACGGTGCAATACTTTCTCATGCAATAATAATGCAAATATCCTCTTTTTCATTTGACAGCTTATTTTATACTATTTATCTCTGAATGTCTGCCCGATTTTATGTATGTCTGTCTATTATCTATTGTACTTGTTTGCTGGATTGTCTTGTTTTGCACCTAACAGATACAGCACTGCTAATGTTGTTGTCCATCCTTATGCACAATGACAATAAAGACATTCTGTTCTATTCTATTCTAATTTTGAATTTAAGTAAAGCCACATTATAGTGGTGTGCTCAAGTCACAAGTGTCCACTGCTGGACAATGTATGACTGTAGAATATAACATTATATATCTATCTATATATATATAGATATAGCTATATATATATATGTAAATTTATTTTATTCTTTTTAATTTTTTTAAGATAACATGCCATGTTTAGCTTGTATGTGAATAAAGCTGAGAGACTGTTGTGAGGTGCTGGGCCAGTAACAGCATCACAAGCCAACTGGGAACCAGCTCCTGACAGGCAGCAGCTTCAGGAAGTAAACAGACCCCTTCACTTTATTATGATCAAGATTTCATTGTCAATTGACAAATAAATAATAACAGTGACAAAGTGAAAACATGTTTTTAGAAAAGAAAAACTATCTTATTGAATATAGACTGACTGAATGTAGACTGTTGGGCAGTTTGCTCCATTTAAAACTAAATCTACAAAAACCCACCAGGTCTCCGGCGATCCGTTCACAAAGTCTCAGTAAAGTTTGGTTGTTACAGGTGTAAATGCTTCCACTTCCGTCCACGCTGACATACCACACCTGGATAGACCCGTTAGAGTCTCCACAGTTCAACTATTTTATACTAACCATGAGCACAAAAGTATAATTAGTTGATATTTATCTGCAGTGGTCTTTTTACGCAGCTGTGAAGTTGGGTTCTCTGTCCGTTCCTCGATTATTTGTATTCCTTTAGTCCGTAAAAGTCCACAGATTAAAAAAAATCAACAGGGTTTTTCATTGAAGTATTCCAAGCTGTGAACATGGTCATACTGCTGACAGAGGAGACTCTTCCCCGGCACGTCGGCCATCTTCCCTCCTCCCGGCTGTCGGGTTTGGGTTGGCTTGTTTCCGTCAGCTAATTGGATGTAAACCGCGGGTCTCGGGTGAGCACAACGAGCGCACCTGCAGCCAAACACCGGATGACCATTTTCTGCCAGTGACAAAGTGCACTGCTATCGGTTACTGCGTCTGTCAATCATTCAAGCTTGAAGCCCTGTCCAATGAGGGCAGGCAGAGAGGAGTAGGGCGCTGCTGAGCGAATGGACAAGCGGGTCCACAGCTCACATCAGGTCAAGAGGCCTGAACTTTCACTCACATGTTTTTGAGAAGATAGAAAGGACATGGAGATTTTAATAGTTCTTGCATAAAGTCTATCCTAGTTATTGTTATTAGTTATGACTTTTGTTAGGTCAGGACAAAAAAATACTGTTTTGAGCCATGTAGCACATTTTCAGAAATAATATATTTCCAAATGTACAGGAGCTCTCAGGAAAATCAGGAGTATGTAATTACAAAAATGTAATTATAAATCAACTGGAAACCTCCCCTCTACAATTCTTTATCTTAATGACATTTAAAAACAGCCTTTGCTCTGTGATGATGTGGAATATATTAGTAAAGTTGTGTATTATCAATAAAATATAAATGTGTTCAAATTAACTTTAAGTAAACTTAAATATATTACAGTGACAACAAAAACAACTTGAGACAAGTTTTAGACTTATTCTGACTTTTAGTTTTTTTATTTACATTTTATACTTTTACAAAAACGACTCTTTTTAATAACAACAGGACTGCAAAGCCAGAGCACTAGTAAAGATTCAGAACAACCATAAACCCTAAAATACAGAGTGGTCTTGTCAGTTTTTAAAAGCCAACTGTGGAATATGATCCAGTTAAAACACTCAACACCACAAACATCAGTTCTCCCTAATCACTGTGCAGGTTTGTGTTACTATCTGGGATGTTTTTGTACAGTTTCTCCAAACTACAGTTTAAATACAGTATCAAAGACACAAAATACAACATCTGTCTCAAAGCAGGTTGTAATCAAGTAGCCTACAGTATAAAGAATACGCAACATAGTATGAGTGTATATACTGTATATTTATATATATATATATATATATACACACACTGCAGACAGTCACAAAGTGAAGACTACCAAGGCCCCCATACTCCCAGACTAAGCTGTTCTATTCACATTTAACAAGAATATCCAAAGATGCCATGAAATAGCACCCATACAAAAGTCACCAAAAATATATATGCCATTATGAAGAGCTACCATGTTTTTTTTTTTTCTTACATTTTCCTACTTTTAAATAAAACCATAAGGACTGGAAAACATATACAACATCAAGTGTACATTGAAAAGGCATGTCCTGTATATATTCGAGATATTTTTAAAACATTGCACATAAAAAGGGAAATAACGTACAGAAAAGAAGAGGGCATGCTGAACAACAGATCGAAGCTATGCTGGATGAAGAGTCGTCAACGAATAAGGCCTTGACAGAACGCATCGCCAACTGGAGACATGCTCTCCACTTCACAGAACGATATGAACATGCAACTTCAGAAACAAACAGAAAGGAACTGAACAGAACCAGTCACTTGATATCAAAGCCTTGTTCCTTGTTTCACAGATCAAATGGGGTCCTTGCCTACCTTCAGTCACATTTGAATAAAACAAAATGATACATTCTTTTTTTATATATATATGTGTATATATATATATATATAAAATTCATCATTCCAAAGACAAAATTAAAACTTTTAAAACACCACCTGTCCATTTATTGCACACCATTGGTTCACAAAAATATTTTGGGCACTTTGCGTTTCAACAAACAGCAGCATTTCATTATAAAAACGTTTGAATACAGACACCGAACACAACAGATGAAAAGCATGACGTACAAATGGAGAATAGAAAACTTTTTTTTTTTTAATTCAGATATTGTGCAACTAGAGTTAATAGGTCCATTTACTAAGGCTAGCCTCTTAAATGCACAACATCATACAGTGTTTTCAGGGGCGAGACAGCGGGACCCCTTTTGCGAAATAGCATGGACCACTTAAAAATGATTATCTCTTTATTTTATTATGTGCAGTTACTGATTGCCATGGCAAATCCCCAATGACATAGAGGACATTTGGTCCTGGAGGAAAAAAGCTTGATTTGTACCCAGATAAAAAGGGCAAATGGCACAACTTTGAAAAAGTGACTGATCAGATGGCACGGGGGGAACACAAGCTCTTAGTAAGATAGCTCTCAGTGGATTTCAATGATCAGGACAGTGCAAGATCGATGCCCTTATCACAGCAATTTTCATCTTTGCATTTACAATCAACCCTGCGTGTGAGGGCTTACATCCTGCTGTTGGGACATTAGTACGACTCTCGGGAGGGGGGGTGACAGAAAATAAAAAGATTTCACTGAACGAGAAACCCACTCACAGTCAGTAGCATTCAACTCATGGATCATCACCATGGGTATCATTATCTTCTCAGAAATACAGGCACAACAATGTCCAAGTACAAAATTACAACCATGTTGGCACAACACAGGAAACAGGAGTTGAAGGTTTGACCCAAAAATCAGCTTTAAAAAAAAAAGTCAACGAAATTAGTAACAAACTGCCAAACTGTGTTATCAGCTCTTGCCTGAAACAACAGATTTAAGTTCTCATTTATAATGATTCGACTCACAGTATTTGCATTCACACACGATCATGCTCCCGTTGCTTCCAAAGCAATATTAACACATAACACCCGACGTCTTCGTAATCTGCTCTGACTGAACACCGGCCATCACAGACAGCAACCGCGATGTGTTCCATTCACTTCCTGCTTCCCTGGCTGCAGGAGTACACTCGTTTTCAAAATTTAGTCAGGGAAATCTTCACAAAATAGCTGTGACGTTTGCAACAACTTAAAGTGACAGTTGGGGTTATTTGAGGTGGGGTTGTGTGCGGTGTTTTACCTGCAGTAGATTCAGATCAGCGCGAGAAGCAGCAGGATCATCTGCAAAAACATGTTTTAGCCACTTTTAAAAAATGATCCCAGAAAAAAACCTCATGTCAGTTTAAGTATACGCTTTATTTTGAATATTTTCGTCACGTTATTTTGCCATCAAACAGTGCTTTTCTTTGGAACTACAGTTTGTGAACTGTTGAACTCCTGAATTACTACAGCAAAGGTGGAACTACACTAAGCTGTTTGACTCAAACAGCTGTAATACAGTACACGTCGTAGTTGCACTTGAGGGCAGCAGCTATATGGTAGTTCAGCGGCTGACAAACTGTATTTCCAAGGCAAAGTTCTGTTTCCTTTGGAAGTGGTGAAAATACTCAGAATAAAATCTACACTTCAACTGATATTAGCTTTTTTCAGCTGTATTTTTAAACTGGGAACGCGCAGACCTGAGTCTACTGCAGGTGATACACTAACTATAGATAAGTACCTCACATAATCCCAGGTCAAATAACCCCAACTATCACTTTAAATAAAAAAAAGAAAACAGAGAATGCTGGTGGTCAATCCACACTTTTGGGGTAACGTAATATTCTTGGTTTATCACCCACAAAGTCTCACAAGGGTAAAAGGTTAGAAAAGACAATCATGGTGTACCGAAATGAAACATCACTGTAACAGTCATGCAACATCAGCAGTGTACCTTGGTAAATCAGACGACCAGAAGTTGAAAGCCACGTCAGATATCAATAACAAAGCAGGCCTAACTTCAGCTTGGATGAGATGCTACATTACCATATCTTAGAGCCCATTTGGGACGACAACACTGCAGTTGGGAGGAAACCTTATTACTTCAAAATTTAAATTTAAATTTATTTATTTATTTTTTTTTAGATAAAATGTGGCTGTATTTTCGCATTTATCTATTTGGATTTTTTTTTTTTAAAGATGCATCAGTGCTGAGTTATTCTAAACTCCTGGAGTTTAGCTTTGATGTAACAACAGTGTTCATTGAAAAAAAAAAAAAAAATACTTGTCAAAGGTCAGAAAAATCATAAACTGCACAAACATCTAAAGGGAAAATACTCTGTCAATATAATTTCAAGTTTTAAACATTTAAAAATGAAATGTACTGTGTTCATATTGATAAAAAGAAATGCACACACACACCTGACGTATCATATTTCACAACACCCAACTTACACAGCATTCAAATAGTAAAACTACAGTACAAGCTATTGCAATATAGATAATATTGACATTTAACAGTTTGCCTATAGCGACGGCACTGAAGGAATAACACAGTCTCTGCCCATACAAACTAGCATTATCACTACAAATGAAATACAAGTATTTTTTTTTCTTTAGCTCAGTTTGCAAAGACTTGATTTGTCACCGTTGGCAAAGTCTAGACCTCTTCTTCCTCTACAGGTTACTTTGTTAAAATGGGAACTCAGGCACTTTCCAAAAATAGGACAAGGCTTGGATTTAACAGACCTCAAATTGGCTAAGACAGAAATGACTTTAGCTAGTGCTGCATTCACGTCATATGGGAAAAAAACAACCTTCTGAAAAATTACTCTTAAAAAACACTGTTCACTTGCTTTTCTGGGTGAGAAATACTTTGAAATTCAGGTCTGGGGATGAACTGAACCCAGATTTTATGATCTTCTGAAATCTCACGATACTGACAAGGAAATCGCTTCAGTCAAGTTCAAGAAATTAGAA
Organism: Trachinotus anak; assembly: GCF_046630095.1. Taxonomy (NCBI): domain Eukaryota; kingdom Metazoa; phylum Chordata; class Actinopteri; order Carangiformes; family Carangidae; genus Trachinotus; species Trachinotus anak. The sequence continues at coordinate 2,758,460 of NW_027273885.1, read as the reverse complement.
TATAACCGCAAAGAAAACAAAGACAATTATTATTTACTTTGCTTAATTTGGTTTGGTGTAAAACATTAACTCAAATAAGTGCATCTGAGTTGCAAATGGAAAGCAACACTAAGGCAACTGAAGTCTTCAGGTAACTTCAATCATGGCGTCTTGACGGCTTCACGATGAAGCTTCAACGTGTCCGAGTCATCACTTTTAGCTGTGATGGTGTTCCAAATGATATTCCCATATGACATGGCTGCAAAATAAGACATGATGGGCAAGTACAAGACTTGAATCATTCTATGGTAATGGAAACCAGCTCCTTGGCCTGGGCATGCTGCTGCTGCTGCTGCTGCTGCTGCTGCTGCTCTTCTTCAAACACCTCTGGGGAACTGCCCCCTACACTGTTGTCCATCTTGGTCTCCTCTGTCATGGCTGCCGTCTCGTCAGCGTCCATCTTTAGGGAGGCTGGGGCTTCCAGGGGATCCAGGGGCTCAGGTGAAAGGAAGCCGGAGGAACTCTCGCAATTCTGGGTAGAGGAGGAGACCTGGGAGATGACGGGCATCTGGACTGAGGAGGAGGACGAGGCGGCAGTGGTGGCGGAGGTGGAGGTGCTGCCCGGGTAGACGGGGTGATGCTGGGACTCCTCCAGCTCATACTGAACTCCCAGCACCTCCTCCTCCTCCTGTACCTGGCTCAGGTAGTCGGGCACGAGGAAATCACTGAAAGGACGAAGAGAATATGTTCAGTTCATTGTCCTTTTATTTGGTGCCTTGACACAAGTTTTGAGTTTGACCACACATGACGTCTGAAAGACGTCATATTAGGCAAAAAGAGTGAAATTTATAGAAGGTATATCAAAGTTTGGGAAGTAACCAAAAGCATTTATCAGATTATGACGATGAGTTGGAACTTTCCCTGATCATGCCTAACCTAATTAACAGAGAAAGAGGCTTTACTGCAACTAAAATATGATTTTCCTGAGTCAAAAAATGAATCTCAATTAAAATGATTGACTGAACTGTTCAGAGGCAAAGGTTAAAGATGAAATGATCAGTGGATTTATCAATTCATCAATCAACAGAAAATTAATCTGTAATAAATCTACTGCTGAGGATTTATTGCTGACTTTGTTGTAGCTGCACTGACAATATCTGAATGCCATATCTACGGAAGCCCAAAGAGGACCACCTGTTATAGTGTTTTCCTATGACTGACATAATCAGCTTCTTACAAACACAAGTTTTTTTATTTCATTACAAAAACAGTTTCTTATTTTGTTTCCTTCCCCAATTTCCATACTGAAACTGACACAGTCCTGCAGAGTTTAATGAGCACAACAACAACAGTTTTTGTGATATCTGTCAGCATGCTGGAGTGGATTTTTCCTCGATAAGTACAGATGTAAATCATTGCCACAATAATTTGAATCATATCAGATTAGATTTCAACACTACCACATTTTCAAACTTAATCACTACTGAATACTATTCAGTCGCTGATTTAATTCAAATTATTTTGGCATCGATTTGCTTCCATAATAAGTTGCCTCAAACTGTTGTTTTTAAATGCAGTAACATTTGGTCTATACACCTGGGTTTTCATTACAGAGAAGTACAGTTGGATCTTCTCACAGAGGCTCTTTAAAATGTGTGAGTGCACATGTGTGACCGTGGTTGTAAGTAAATTTATCAGAGTCGTCAGTCATAGACAAACAGAGTGAATAGAGCTTATTATCCAGAATAAACAGTTATGGTTGAGTGTGACAAAGACAACAGCTGAATCTGACAAACTGGGCTGGAAACAAAAAAAACACAGTGTAGTTAACATATCTTTTTATGTGAAGACTGAGGATGGCAGTTGAGAGACTGTCTGGATTGCCAGAGAATTTTCCATACTGTCAGGATCTCAGACGTAGACCTTCTACTATAAAACTTTTGAGGAGTCAATGGCCCGTTTGAGTTCTGCTGACCTGTGAGGACTTGAGTTGATTAAGAAGTGGAAAAGTCTGGGAAGTAAAAACACACTTCGACTCTATAAAGACACTGTGTTCAGACTTTCACGAGGCTTTGTGGGCTGGGCTTCTGATAAAAACAAACAGCCCACTCTATGTGGTGAGGGAAAATCCAATCACATGGACACAAACAGAGATGACAGAATGATCAGAGTTGTGTTTTACAGGGATGATCAATGATCCCAAGAGCAGGATTATAAAATGAGTGATTTTAAATAACACTGAAGTTATGTACGGTGCTTTTATTTTGGCAGAACTGAACTCACTTAATTTTTTAGCCTTGATTACCCACTTCATCCTCACCTCATGGAATTTTATCAATAAACATCCAAAACGTGCTTGAGATATTTACCATCTCCTCTCAATGATGAATGTTAAAGGAGTAGTTCAACATTTTTGGGGGAATGTGTTCATTCGAATTCTTGGCAAGAGTCAGAAAAGACTGATACCACTCATGCCTGTGTGGTAAATATGGAGCTACAGCAGAAACAGGGGAAACAGCTCATCTCAGAGGTAACTAAATCCACTGACAGTCACCTCTTAAGATCACAAGTTAACACATTATAATCTTGTTTTTTTTTTTAAACCGAAAACTGAAGCATAAAAACACCTATTTGCCACATAATGCAGAACGATGAATTGGCATTTTTACATTTTTTAATGGATCAAACATGTTAATTAGAGCTTTAAAGAAGCAGGTAGGCAGAGTTTGTTTTTGGTGGCTGTTTTCCTGTTTGCTGTCATAATGCTACTGCTGCTGCATATTTACCGGACAGATATGTGACTGCTACCAACCTTCTCACTCTTGGGAAGAAAATTAATGAGCATATTTCCCAAAGTTCAAGTCTAACTATTCCTTTAAGTAAGTGAAAGTCAAACTCCCCAATAAATACCCCAAATACTTCAGGTACACTTGATCTGAGCATTCAAATCAACTGCAGTCACCTCAAAAACAATTCTACACAACCAAAGTCAGAGAAGGCAAAAAAACGATCAAATGAACCTCAGGTATTAGAATCTAAACCGTAGGTATTTTCTGATCCAGGTGAGATCTGAGTAAATGATGGGGGTCAGCGCCCCCGGACTCCTCACCTGCTCTGGAAGTAGTTTGCTAGTTCGGATGCCTCATGGTTCAGACTCCTCAGGTGTACAATTAAATTGCCAGAGTTGGTGAACATGGCGCCGCACGTTTTGCACTCGTAAATCCGCGGCTTGCGGATTATGTGTCGGGAGACCCTCATGTGGTGCTTATATTCACCGAAGGACGTGAATGTGGCGCTACAAATCTGGCACCGGAAACAGCGTTTACCTTCGTGCTTCAGCCGATGCATCTTTAGGGAGTAGGCCCGTGTGAACTTTTTCCCACAGCGGTCACACTGGAAAGGCTTAATGCCTGGGGAAGAGGAGAAAACAAAAGATTAGCTGTACATTGGGGGGGGGGGGGTTATGACAACCACAAAGTCAGCCTCAACTGTTTTCCAAATCAGTGTTTCCCAGTTCATATGTAAATCCAGTTCCAAAACATTAAAGGTCCCATATTGTCTAAAGGTAGATGCCCATGTGTTTGTGATTATAAAGCAGGTCTAGGTTCTATATTAATACTGTGAAAGTATCAAAGCCTCAGTCCACAGAGAAATGCACACAGCCTGTATTCAGAAACTGAGCCTTAAAACCAGCTGTCAGGACTTCTGGAACTTGTGATGTCACAACAAAGCACTGCTCTCAGACAGTGTTTACCTGTAATCTGCTATATTTTCATTCAATCACTCAGAAAACAGTCAGCCAATCAGAAGACAGAAATAGTATTTAAAAGTGTTAATATCATAAGAAATAGTCTGTCCCACACATTACCTTCCAAAATAAATTCAGTGAAGGACACGTTTAAACTTTTTCAAGCCACATTTTGAAGGACAAAATAAAGATTTACATGTTTCTAAAGGATTTCCATGGTGTTGCATCAGCTAATCACAGTCATGCTGAGTGCATCAGACTGACTCATGCTTCACTTTGTTTATACATTTAAATCTGGTGAGTCGTTCTCTAAAAACCAGCCTCTGAACTCAGCAGAGTAAAGATATTCAAATTATATTCTTCATTCTTCTGAACAAGCTGCTTCGTGACATTGACTCCTTTTGTTATGAATGAGTTGAACGGTACAGTATTAATTTCACTGCCTTTTAAAAAGGAAACATCCACATTAAAACTTCACCCATAAATTTTTACACTTTTCCCACAGTTTATTGTGTTGTAGCTGATGGTAAATTGTCGATCCATTTATTCATAGACCTTTCTTGTGAGTTCACTGAATAAACAGAAGCCAGTTTCCTAACTCTACACCACAGTGACAAAACTCAGACCTATGCTTCAGCTCAATCTTGAAAGGTTTGTGGAGAGTTCAACAGAACTGGTGCTTTGCTCCGATGTGCACTTCAAACTGTCTGGATTTTCATAAACAGGTTTGTCTCTTACTCATTCGGATCAAATGATTTAAAACTTCCACAGAAAGAGTCCAGTTAAAGTCTGCAGACATCTCAGAGACGATCAAAGGAAAGCAGGTTTCCTTACATGTATTTACCTGCTCTGTTCTTTTTACTGAACCAAAAGTCACCAAATTAATTTGGGTTGATTCATACGTAAAATATAATTCCAGCTGATTACACATGATTTATCCACAGTGTAATTAACACTGGACAGTAAAGGATTATGAAATCAATCACTGTAAATCTGAAGTATTATTTGAAGATAGATCTGGCTTTTCAACAATGGACGACTTATTATATTGTGAAACTGAAAACTGGAACTGCTCTTTTCACAAGTTGTAAAATACTATGACATGGACAGGAATAACAATAAAACAACAACAAAGACAATGTCCTACAAACAGAAACGTTTCTTTTCATTTTGTACTTTATCTATTCCAGGCTGCAAATTCTATTTCAGGCACTTTTTTTTTTTTTTACAGTCTCACTTAATAACGTCTGATGTAACTAAACATTTGAAATGAAAGATTGAATCCAACAGTGTTGTCATCTGAGTGAAGAGTGCCAATAATGCAATTTGTACAATTTCTACATAGTCTAAAAATAAACGAGGACAGAACATCCAAAACATCTTAAAACAGACAGTGTTTCAAAACTTTCCTCTGAATTTCCTAATATGTAAGATAAATGGTTTCACCCTTTTAGACGTTTTTTTAAATACTGACTCACGGTGGATGTTATTTAGTTTTTTTTTTTTACACTAATACAAACATAACAGCCAAAATTATTTTTACCACAATGCACCTTATAGGGGAAACGCCAGTAATTTTATTCATCAAAGTGTGTTTGCAGGTGTTGGACAGGCTTTATACAAAAACGTTGAATGAAGCCTGCCGTGGCTCCACAGAGAGCTGCACAAAATCTGATAAACTGTCCTGAGTGTTTGCAAAGTGAGTTGATCGCAAAAAAATCTAAGGAGTTCCAGAGAAGTGAGCTCACCAGACCTTCATCTCTGTTTGAGGCTAGTGGCTGGAGGCTACGTTAGCTTCTGTTAGCACGATACAGCAGTTTCTCAGACAGTAATAAAAGGGTAAATCAGTGGAAAACTCTCAGTGTCTGTTTAATATAGTTTCTGTTCATCAGTGTTAAAAAATGCTGAGTTACATCAACTGTGAATCAATGTTGTAACACAATGAAACTCAAAGTTTCATTTCACCTACCGGAGTGTATGAGCATGTGCTGCTTCAGATTTTGAATGCGGGTGAATCGGACTCCACAGGTGGGACACTGAAAGGGCCGGTCAGGGCCATTGGTGCCGGGTCGGGCTGAAGGGCTGATGTAGAGGTGGTATGGATACTGAATACCTTCCAACCTGAAACACAGAAAGGGTGAGGACTAATTTATCAGCCTTGTATGTGCTCTTATACTGAAAAAAGCTGTCCCCTTTTTGAGTACATAAATGACATCAACATGTAGTTTCTTAGTTTTGAAAAAATAAATAGTCAAGATTTATTCATGTCAAGGTCGTGATAATTTAAAGGTGCTGGTCCTTGGATGTTTTTGGCCATCAGATAGTTGAAAGTGTTGATCTCCATCAGAAAATATATTTGTGATTTTAAGAACCAAAAACCATCTCAGTGTAGTTTTACATCTCCTCTCTCAGGCTTCTCTCTGGAGCTCTAGTAACAACAGGTCAGAAGAGAGACTCCGAGGCTCTGTTCTGATTGGCAAACTTTTTTCTGTGTGATTGAAATTTTTTTTTTTTTTTTTTTTTTTTTTTTTTTTTAAATAGAGCAGATTTGAGGTAAACACTCAGATCAAAACAAATCCTGCAAGGCTCGATGGTGGCTCCAGGTGGGCGGGGCTGAGGCTGAGATTAGTGACTGCTTTGTTGTGACATCACAAAGTTCCAGAAGGCTCAGTTTCTGAATACAGGCTGTGTTCATTTCTCTGTGGACTGATGCTTTCATACTTTCACAGTATTAATATAGAACCTAGACCTGCTTTATAATCAGAAAGACAGATAAATAAAATAAATCTCACTTTCTACAATGTGGAACCTTTAAAAACTAATCTTAAGATTGTTCAACTGGAACTTTCAGTTGTGTCACACAGTCCTCCTCAGCAGAAGGATTTTTCCCAATTGTTATGCAACTGTGGAGGTTTAAATTTCCTTTTTGTTTGGCACTTTTACTGTTTGACATTCATAAATTTCCAGTTAAAGGCCTTGTTTGCTTTCACATAGAAATTCTTCTCACCACGCTGCAAGTTGTAACAAATCGTGATACCTTTCATCATCTTCTGCATGTCCTCCAGCGTTAGAGGTGCTCTGCATTGATGGCAAGCCCTCAGACACTCCCTCATCCATTGAGCCTGAAAAGAAGAAGAAAAAAAAAATCATATGATGGCTGTCCTCTGAATATCTGACCAAAGAATAAAGCCTCGAGCATGTCATCTTGGATGGGGTTAGGCTAATATACTGTAGGTTTTTGAAGACTAATCCTTTAAGGATTGATGCTGCTGGATTGCACTGTGCTATTCAACAATCTGTGAGAAACTGACCAGTGTTTCCATTTTCTTTTTTCTACCAGACAATAAAATTTGTCAGCTGACTATACAAATAAAAATCCTGCTGGTGGGGAGGCAGTTCTGAGGGCAGGGTGAGGCAGGTTTGATTGTGTCTTACAAAGCAGCACTGTGTAAACTGGGTCAGGACACAGCCTCTATTATAACAGTGATGGATACAGTAACGCTGTATATGTCATAAATATGCCCAGGCAGAAGTAATTCTAAATACTGTGGACAGTACATTAGGGAGAACAGCCCACCTATAGAGGAGGACTGTGGGCTGATGAGGAGCTCCTCCTGGACCTGGTCACTCCCTGGCACCGTCTGCTGGTCACTCATCGAGCTCTGGGAGGCACTGACCGGTTGAGAGGACGCCTCTTGGACCTCCTCATCGCTGAGACGCTCCACCTTCACCCTCACATCTTCCTCTTCTGCCGGCACTGGCGACGACACCGCCTTGGAGCTCTCGCACGTCAGGAAGTCGCTGAGCCGCCGGCCAACCACCACCTCTGAGGTCGCTGGAGTGCCCTGCTCTAAACAACGCGGGCTCTCCGGGAGCTTTGATTTGTCCGAGTGGAACCTCCGGTCGATGCCAAATGGGAAAGTCCATGGGAAGGCCAGGGAGGACTCCACAGGCTGGGCTGTGTTGTCTGAGAATGAGGGGGATGGGTTGGGGATCTGAGGGGAGGTGGTGACGATCTGTGTAGTGCATTTGAGCGGACTCTCTGGTGATGCCATTGTTACAAAGCTCTTGCGTTTCCGTCGTGATTCACGGCATATAGGAACGTTTCTCTCCATCACGCTGCAGTCTGACGACACAGGCGACACGCTGCCGTCCAACGGCGTCAGGGCGCAGTTTGACGAGGCGCTCTCTTGTGCCGACTCGTGCGGTTTATCTGCTGTCATGTTGTTGTTGTTGTTGTTGTTACCCGGGCTCCACAGAATACTTGACTTCATGAACTCTGAACACGTGCTCGCCACGGCAAACATCTGCATGTAACTTGCAGCTGCCAGGACGTCGATGATGTTCTCCGTGCTGATGGAGAGGGTCGACGTGTAGGCGTATTCCAACAGAGGAGCAAAGCCACTAACAGTCACATGATGGAGGTCCAACACAAACTTGTCCTCCTCCTCCGGCCGGCCCACCAGTTTGGAGCGGAAGAATTCACTGCAGCAGGCGAGGACTACTTTGTGGGCCAGGAAGAGCTTGTCTTGGACGCGAATGGTGACATCACACAAGTGACCCTCGTTGCGTAAAGCGTTCAGCTTGTCCAGCATCTCCTGGCTGTGGGAGGTCGAGCTGTGGGTGAAGGTTTTGACCCCCATGTTGGAGTCAGGTCCTGACTGTGTACAGGAAGTGTGTCCTGCAGGGGGAGAGGGGCAGTGAAAAAAACAACAACACTGAAGTTCAGTTTGCAGAAGCTAAACCATATGAACTGTATCTCAGGAGTCAAAGATCCATTTCCGGTGGGAAAAGAGTCAAGTACTTCACATCATTAGTGTATATCGCAATACCAATGTGTCTCATGATTACCTAACTAAACAGAATCCAGGCAGTGGACTCCCACTGAACCACTCCATTAGAAATCACTAAGTTCAAAGACAAATATCAGATGTCACACAGCACAAAACACCAGTTCCATGGTTAAGAAAGTGTGAAAAAAGTCACTTCACTGTGGAAGACAGTGGGCGTAGGTAGGGAGAAATACTACGGTTCTGTCTGAGCTCTAAGGGGAAGGAAAGGTAAGGGGAGGGGGGGACATGGAGGACAAAATGCCAAGTTATGTAACAACAATCAAAGCAGATGCGCAGCGATGCGAGCCAGACCCATGTGGAGGCCAGTGCACTACAGGATGCTCAGCAGCTGTCTGTGAGACATGTGGATTCTTTGAGGCATGAGATTTTCCATCAAACAAAAGCTCAAGTGAAGGGGCTCTCGCAGGGAGAGCGCACTCCCCTTTAGACACACACACACACAGACTAAAGGAAAATACTCTTGGGCTATGTTGGCCCAGTGAAGGCAATGTGAATTATAGACCTGGGCTGTGGTGGTGCAACAAGAGAGTTCCTCGTCTGAACCAGCAAACAGGGCTGAAAGAAAAAGAGTCCACTGTGGGGCTTTAATACTGCTACACTGTCTCCTGAAGGAGAACTATTTATCTACATAACCTCAATCAAGTTCTTCCTGATGTTTGTAAGAGTGCATGAAATTGAGAAAGGGATGACATATAAAAATCAAACATGTCACATTGTTTTCAATAAAACTTTGACCTCTGACATCAATCACATCTTCAAGAGAAGATTCTACAATTCCTTTGTGAACAAGGTCAAAACAAATGCGTTTACTATTGATCTAAATGAGTGTCTTTGGTAAATCCTCGGTCTAACATTAAAGTCAAATTACATGTTAAACGGCCATATAGTGGCTAAAATATACACATGAATAAATGTATCTCCTACCTGCCTCACTAAAAGGTTCAACGACAGGTTTGATGGACAGAAACTCCCAACAGTGACTATTTTAATCAAGAAATATAAAAACCTTTTCTTGTTTTGAGATTCTCAAATGTGAAGATTTGCTGACTGTTTCAGTTTCACTTCATTGTACACTGAGCAATTCGCTTTCTCAGACAAAATAAGCCATTTGAGGACATCCCTGGGCCATTTCATACACCCATAGATCAACTGATTAATGAATAATCAGTGGTTATGTAACTAGAAGTCTAAACCTACTCAAATTCACCACAAAAATGTTTATGATGGCGATAGAGCAGGAGCCTGTACCACGAAGCAGGATTAGTGGCTTATCCAGCTGTTTTTGGGCTTATCAGTGGTTTTCAAGTATCACTTTTAACCCAGGTGGATCACCATGGCATCTTATTCTGCAGGTACAACTTGCTTCAGAGCAGGTTAACGTTAGAGGATCAGAACCTGTCAACAGCCCGGCTAACAACCAATCAGATCGCCAGAAAAACTGAGTAACAATTCCAACAGTATCCCATAGGGACAAAAGAGTTTACAATAGTGGAAGTGACAGATAATAAAAAGCACTTAAAAATAATTTATGTATAAATAATATATATATATATATATATATATATATATATATATATATATATATATATATATATATATATATATATATATATATATATATAATGAATTCAGTCTGGTTTTAAAACAGAGCTTCTGACAAACAGAGCCATAGTTTATCACTGAATGTCTTCATAGTGATGATCACTGCTGCATTTTCGTTACAAGAAGATTCTTTCATCCCTGACAGTTTTCCTTAATAATATATCTTAGCTTATTTGGGCTAAGTCCAGAATCAATTAATGTCAATTTAATTTGATTCTTGATGTTTCAGTTACATCAGTTAAATACCAATATTGTGTGAAGTATTTCCAAGAATGTATCTTTGGAACTTAAATTTCTTCCATGTTCAGCAAGTGAACCACACTGTTGCTTCCTTGAACATAGACTGTGTAAAATGCACAAATTTCCCGCTTATAAAACAGTGGATCAAGGATTTATTTTCCTTGGCAAATACAAAACAACTGAAACATGACACATTTAGCATTTTTAGGCCCACATGTGAAAAACCGTTGAGCAAGAACAAAAAAAGACTTGCATTACTTACAAGGGCGTCGTCATGCATATTTTTTAAAATAAACGCTACAGCTGCACATGGGTTGTCAGCAGATGCTTAAACTAAGTACACCACATTCACTTTAATGATCGCTTTGAGCACAGACAGGTCAGGAGCCCAGAGTCTGCTCACTAATTCATCTCCACTGTTTGTACTGAAGAGACATCAGCCAGACATCTGCACACAGCTGGCTAGCTAGCCTTATCTACTGGGCAGAGACAGATTGAACAAAGTAGAATCCCACACGTTGTTTAGTCCACTTCCACAGCATCATCATTAGTGAGCAGAGTCTTTTTTCAGTCTATCCCTCTTGTAGATGAAGTCTCTAGAGTTGCTATGAGATTGTCAGAGTCAGCTGACCAGCAGGGCCTCCACAGAGACTGTAACTATTTACATCACAGTACACTCAGGTTGGAGGTTACGCCTCCTAAATGGCCTGAACCACAAGGTGAGCTCAGCTTGGTCTGGCTCTCTTGGGGTGACCTGGCGTGACTGAGCTAAACATTGGTCGTCCTGGATAACCCTTATCACGAAGCTAGTTATCAATTGGCTCAGTTAAGTCAGAGTTTACCTATCCAGTTACGAGGGCATTCATGCAAGCATAGTTTATTTATATACCACTTTTCACCAGTACTAGTCACAAAGTGCTTAACAATCAAAAAAATAAAATCAAATGAAAGAATTAAAATAAGGATACATCAAATAAAAGGAAACTATGCAACACTAGGAATAATCTCCAAATATTAAAGTATAAGTAAGTTCAGGGAATTATTAGGCTACATATTTTTTAGTATAGTATGACACTGTCTGTGGCTAATAAAAGACACAAGAAGACATATCATTTAATTCCATCATCATAATGTCACCTCAGGTTATTCAGAGCTGCAGTGATGGAATATGAATGTAAAAACATCCACACTGTCAGAATCCTGAGTGGAGTGAAAGAATCTTTGTGCAATTAACTAGTTTTGCTTGTTAGAAGTGTTTATTATCTACTGCTTCCTTGTAATCCCTTTTGTCTACGGTGGGATCCCGTAGGAATGATGAATCAGTTTTTCTAGTGATCTGATTGGTCAGAAGTCAAGCTATTGACAGGTTTTAATCTGATCCTCTGAGGTTAGCCGAGCATTACAGGTCACCACGGCGATCAGCCCCGTTCAAAAGTGATAACACAAAGCCTGAGTTATGCCCAACGACGTCTGGATAACCCGCTCATCCCGCTTCGTGGTGCAGGCCCCTGGTACTTTTACTCTGTTTACATCACCTATTAGCAAGTGACCACAGGCAGTTGGCAGAAACAGATCGCAGACAGCTGAGAGTCAAAGTGCGCACAGAAAGAAGAAAAGCTGTACGTATATGAGGCATGGAGGCCAGACATCTAACTGTCGAGCTGCTGAACAAATATGTTTCAACAACAGTCGGTTTAGCAGTGGCTAACGGCGTCAAGTTGATAGGTCAAGTCTTTCAAGGGAGCCGCATCCGCTTTCAGCTGTCAAAATAAAAGACGAGTCAACATTGTAACGCATTTTCATTAGTAATTTACTTTTATAATCATATATTTTAATTGAAAACACATATTAAGAGATAGTTGTCACCAACAATCTGTGTGGTATTCAAAATTAAGATAAGACAATTAAACCCATCATCGCAACCTGCCGATTCACCCGCAGTGTTATCTTCAAAATTAGCTCTATTCCTGCACTGTATAATGTCCTGCATTGACACAAAACAAAATCTTTTTATGACCAAGTGACAAACTAAGTAACTCAATTGACCCCATTTATTTTGAAGCCGATTCAGCCACATCCCCGGTTTGACCGTGGACAACCCCGCACACATCGACGCAGCTGCTGCACATTAGCTAACAACCGTTAGCTCCCAAGCTAGCGCTAGCTAACACAACACGGCGCTATTCGTCGGTGCCTCTGCTCTTACCGATGCTTAGACAAGAAAGTAGCCCGACACTAGCGTACACAGGCGGGGTTGCCGTAGCAGGGCAAACCGTACGAAAGGGGATTTACCTTCTGGGATGAGGTGTGTGATAGCGGCTGGGCCTCGGGATGCAAACAGCTCGGCTGACAAAAAGCAGCGACGGTCGGAGGCAGCGGTTCGCCCTGCTGCTCCTCTCCGCTCACTCACATTCCCTGCGCTTCCCCGGGCAGTTGTCAGCCTGCCATCCGCCAAACCTCACAGCTCAAACACCGCTCGCATGAATTCACATCACAACCCGTCGGCATTTAAAGTTTTCGAGGTGTCGTTTTAATTCCTTTGTGCTCCCCGCTGTTCTTTCTGCGCTGTGTTTGTATCCCCACAATGCACCGCGCACCCCTCACTGTACTACACTACTGTAAGAAACAGGAAGTCTCACATTCAGCGACATGTACAGCACAGCTCTGCACAGGAATTCCCACAGTTTATATTAATTCACACTCATTTTATCTGACCTTTCATGTTCATCTAATCAGAATATGCACATGTCTGTGATATGTGCTGAAATACATTTACATACATACTTCTGTGTTATAATGGATTCTGAATTTTATATTATTATTTTTTCATCCATCTAAACTCTTTGACATTCTAGAGAGGGGCTGCCTCTGGATATTTTGGTCCCCTAGGCAAGACGTCTGCTGCCCTTGTGGGGTGTGATTTCTTCATTAAGACAATTATCATAATTTTAGAATACTTATTATTTCAAATCTATTCATCTTCTATTCTGTGTCATGTCCACAACATCCACTCCCAGTTAGTATCTCTTATTTATATGAGATTTTGTCCTTACCATGTATTATAATACAATATTTTATTTTTAATTGTGTTTTTTCCCCTTCATTATGCAACTTTCACTACACCAAGGTAGATTAATCTTTTGTAGCTCAAAGATCTGGTCAGGATTTGGACAGACATTCATTGACAAAATGCCAAACTAACAGTAGCACTGTAGAAATGTGTTCACCTGCTAAATATATTCTTGCCTGCACTCCTGGCTGCTTGCTTTCTGTCATAGCCAACATTTAGGTTTTCAGCAATTTGTGCTACAGTTCTGCAGGATCGGACCAGATGGGCCAGAATTCACTCCCCACGCAAATCAGTGACTCTTGGGTGCACATAAAGCCTGGCACCAGTTTTCCAGTTGTCCTTCCTTGGACCACTTTTGGTTGGTACTGACCAGTGCATCCTGAGAACACCCCACAGGATTTTGGAGATGTTCTAACCCAGTTGTCATGCCATCACAATTTGGCCCCTGTCAAATTCACTCAGATCCTTATGGTCGCCCATTTTTCCTGCATCCAAGACATCAACTTCAAGAACTGACTGTCCACTCACTGCTTAAGGCTAGTATTGCACTTTCCACATCCATGAGTATGCAAAGGTCTGCTGGGCTCTGTGCTGACATTTGTGTACCCTCTAATTTGGCTGCTATGCTACAAGGGCACCAACTGTGCATGCATCCTCCAAGCAGATTCCAAACGGACTAGAAAGTAGTATAAAAAGACTAGGGTTACACTTTCTGCAGTCACAAGTATGCAAGGGTCCGACTGACGCAAATTTTGTCATCAGAGGGTGGACACAAGGCTCTGTGTGGAAGTACATGTACCCTCCAGATTGTTTGATTGTGCAGACTGTCAGCATGGACACTACCCTACAGGGGCATCAACTGTGCATGTGTCCTCAAAACTCCAAGCAAACTAAAAAGTAGTGTAATAAAACAACTACATGTCCACAAGGGAGTTTAATTGAGGCTTAATATATCCCACCACTTAACAGGTGCCATTGTGCCAAGGTAATTAATGTTATTGACTTCTCCTGTCAGTGGTCACTCGGTGCACACTAGGGAGCTCATGAGGGAATGGGCAAAAGGTGAACAGGTGAGCCGGGGGCTGGGGTCACTGCAGGGCAGGTGGGAGTGGCCGAGTCTGATGTGACGAGACAGTAGAGAATGAATGAATGTAGTCTCCTCTCAATATCAAGTGTATGTAAGGGGTGTACTGAATGTCACTGACAGACTTAAGATAACAGTAGTAGTAGTAATACATCAAACCCCTTTTCCCTTTTCACTCAGCCTGGAAATACCAGAGAAAAAAGGATGGAAATCAATTTAAAGTCTGATATGCTGTATTTTATAAATAGATTGGTACGTTGTCAGTAATCCAAACCAAACCAAATTCTGTGAATGATGTTACAGCCACGCTTGTATTTGTATCCCATTATGATTTTCACATCTACCGAGCTCAGACAGCTGCGAATAGAATACGACTGACATCAAAAATGGGACATTGCTAAGTTACAGCTGTTGCCTGTTAAATGGAGGTTCCTCCCTAACCACAGCTACTGAGTATTTTTTTTTACATGGCTCTCCTTATTTCAGATGTCTGAGCAGAGAAACTATTCCAATGTGGGATGATTTTACTGAGCATCTTAAGGGGTTTCAGTTAGTAAAACGTGCAGTGAAACCTGCCTCGCCCAGCTGTTGAAAGCTGTTGACCAACCTACGTAAAAGAATTCCATTAGTCTGGCCTTCGGTGGTCGGTTTTAATGTCCTGTAGCGGTCTAAAAAAGTTCTCTGGAAACCCAGGAAAAGTTGAAGTTTGTTTGGAATTTATCACCATGTGTACTCAACAACTCTGAAACAAGATTCACCAACCAAGAGGAACCAACCAGAGGGTTTTTACACTGTTTTGGCTGCAGACTTTTGAAGAAACGTTGCCTTTTTTATGTCATGGAAGATACAGATCAGTAAAAGAGAACAACATATTGACATAAATGTGTTTATTTGACCATTTTTATGACAAAAATCTCAAAAGACAGCAGCATTTGCCATTTTTATTACATGTCCAAGGTAAAAACTTTACAAAAATAAATAGCTTAAAAAGGAAGCTGTAATAATAAAATAGTATGGTCCTTCACTGAAGGGATATAGGCCTAATACTTCATCTCTTTTGTTTTATAACATACCGTAAATTAACAACAGGAATGAAGAAATCAAATATACATACCAGAGTCCGAAAACAACTGTGAGGGTTTGCATAAGATGCATTAACAAATAAAAGTCTGAAAATGAATAAAATCAATGTTATTTTTCATATACACGATATATAGTATGCTAATAACTTAACTTAGTAACAACACCTCCAAAGAAACATTAGTTGCATTGCAAATTGTTTGTACCGCTGTTCCTCTCAACTGCATTAAGATGCACCTGGGAAAAGGCTAAAACTAAACTACGGGGCAGAGGGAAATTCTCTGTCGTGGGTTTTTCTGGTCAGGAATGACCAATCATTATCTAAAAGGCTAAAAACTTTACACAGCATGTAAACTCAAATTCTATTCATTTCTATGCATTTTACATGTGTAGTTCACCACTGAAACATTTTGTTTTGACGTAGGCTAAAACTGGCACATTTTAAAATCCAAAATATTGTCAGGTTTAGTGTGAGTGAAAATAGTTTTTGCATAAGTTTCAGGATAAAAACAGGACATCTTCTTCACAATCACATTTTGGTATGTGTGCATAAAAGATCAAAGGAATCAAAACAGAAGCACATTTCTGCAAGGCTTGAATCCCGACGCCTCAATCATATGGACCTACCTCAATAACAGGTAAATGGCTTGATCAAAGCTTTATAGGGGACTGAATGGAGGTATATTTACACTGTGCTGGTGTTTGACAGCAGGTTTCGTGCCATTGTTCTAGCCCCACTTTAAACGACAGCTAACTTAGAGAGACAACTGCATTTTTACCAAACCTCCTCCATAAACGGTGTTTGTGTTAAAAGCAGGACTAGAAAACTTCTCTTTCAGGAGAAAACACACACACAGCACCTTCATCTAGCAACTATACAAACATCACATGAGGTAGATTTCCATTGTTTCAAATTTCAATAGTGGTTGTCAAATGTCAACAAAAGATGACAAAGCAAAATTCAGGCAAATGTCCTTGATGTGACTTAACGCGACCAGTTGGCAACATAGACGGATTAAGAGACAATGGGACCCTGGGCACAGACTTGTAAAAGGCCCCCCACCCCCCAACATAGGACTCAGAGGTGTCAGATGTTGGTGATTTTTGTACCTCTTTGTTATCATATTCTGTCTCTTTATAGTTATTTTGTGTCTCTTTGTACTAATTATTTGACTTTTTGTGATTGTTTTGCATCTCTGTTGTTATTTTGTGTCCTTTTGTGGTTGTTTTTTTGTCTTTTTGTAGTCATTTTGTGTATCTTTATAGTAATTTTGTGTATCTTGATAGTCATTTTGTGTCTCTTGAGGTTGTTTTGTGTTTTATTTTGTTGTCATTTTGTTTCTTTTTGTCATCATTTTTTGTGTCTTGGTAGTCGTTCTATCCCTTGACCCTTGGGCCCCTGTGCCTGTGCCCAGTATGACCGTTCATTAATCCATCCATGGTTGGTAAGTGCAGTCAGACCAAAGTGGGAGAGTTCACTGTACTCATGTTCTTCATAAGCACTCCTGGTTGAGACATTCTCCGAAGACTGGCTCTGGGATTTTGTTCGGGTCACACTTCTCTGGCTCAGCAGTCTTCCCAGTGTAGTCTATGCAGAAGACGCTGCGGCGGCGCTCTCCCTGGCCACAAGTTCGTGAGCAGGCGGACCAAGGTCCCAGCTGCCATATGGGACACGGCACGTCCCCACAAGCCCTGATGTCTACAGGTTTCAGGTCTTTGTCGCACTGGCTGGAGAGGAAGCCTCTACTGTCTTGGCACTCAACGTTCCTCCTGGACCATCCAGAGCCGCAGCTCTTGGAGCACTCAGACCACTCCCCCAGCACCCACTCAGGCACGCCGAAGGGGTGGATCATATGCAGAGACAGTGATGAGCCCTTCTTCTCTTTGGATTTATTGAAGGTCACATCTCTAGGGATGAAAAAGGTATATTTGACCTTAGGGTTGGCGTCCCCGGCAGTGGCCAGGAGCTGGATGGTGATCGCCTCCTTCAGCTGCCTGAAGCTCTGGATCCTCTCCAGCGTGGTGGAGGAGCCGCTGTACTTCAGCACAGCACCCAGCACAGGGATGTCCTGCTCCACCGTGGATACAGAAAAGTTACCGTTGAGGATGTAACCACCGCTCTCTCTCTTTATAGCCAGGTAGTTCCCATCGTGTTTGATCCCTCTGTGGCTCCGCTGCTTGATGTCGATGTTAGTGGCGCCAATGGGGATTGTCACGATGTCACTGTATCCATATCTGGTAGAGAAAAGACAGAACTCGATTTTAATCATGTATAGACTTTCTTTCAAGAGACAGAATAGAATATGGATACAACTCCTGTCTGTTTAAGTATGCTGCTGGAACTGGGAGGAAGTTAGCCTAGCTTAGCATAAAGACAACAGTTAGTCTGGCCTGAGTTAAAAAAAAATAAAATGTAGCCACCAACCAGTTCTCTATTTCTCCAACAGTTCAACATATGGAAAATACAGTTATAGACAGAACAATGTTAGCTACAAGATAATCAGCGACATTCACCTCATCTGTGATTGCTCATAATGTTTGGGTTTGTCTGTGTGAGTGCTGCAGGAATCAGTCCTAAAACCCGGAAATTAGTTAGGGTTTTAGCACTTCCTGTTCCCTCGTCCTGAGGTCTATTTTTTTAGTTGCATAGCTGAAATAAGGTCTGTGGTTAACACAAGCTCAAGACATTTTCATATTCTATTATACACAGTAAATACCCCAGGCCAGTCCTGATTTATTTACACTTTCATGTCTCCTAAAAAAGGCCGGTTGCTAACAAGTGGCTAAATGAGATTACACTACACTACCTTTACAGCCTCGTTGTGTTGCTCTTACAAACTGTTTCTAACTTTGTCAGAGCTAAATCAAACTCAGAGCTAAAACAAACTACAAGTTGAAGTTTGGTGGCGATGACGTTGAAGTCATGTGACTGAGGTGTAGTTGGTTTATAGCCTAACATTAGCTTTGTACTTCTGCTGATTGTATTTAGGCTTCAAAAATTTTTTTGGAAACTGGAAACTTTTGTTTGTCACAGAGTTTATTTTCTGCAGTAGAACAAAACACAATGTAAAAATCCCTCTGGCTTTTTGTGGAGGGAATCAGTTAAGATTCAGGTCGGCCAACAAAAACATGTCATCCCTGCTCTCTGTAGTATTGCAGTAAGATCTCATAGCATCAAGATAAGCAAGCAAAAGGAAGTGAAGGTTTTTCATGCTACAGTCTCTGATCCGATCTCTGATCAGATTAGCAAAACCCTCCAGTCTTTCTTCACTCTGTGATTACAGTGTGAGGAAATGCACAGATACACTGAACTGAATATGAACCTAAGAGTAACTACTTTTTTTTTTATACCACTTACGTTGCTTTGTTGTAGGAGCCAGTGATCTTTCTACAGGTGAGGCCACTTCCTCCACACACTCCACACTTATCCACTCTCATGTTGGAGCCGATCACCTGGTCGCAGCCTGCCTTCACACACTGGCCTTGGACACACACCGACGTGGTGTCAGGGCCACAGGTCGTCCCGTCAATCACCTGCATTGACACAACAAGCAGGTGTTGATTCTACACTTACAGGTGTAAAGTTGTCACAGTGAAAACTGACAAATGTAACTCAAGGTCTTTTTACATGGTATTCCCTGAACTTTCAACAGAATATTACAGTCCTGATGAAGGTCACAGGTTGAAAGATTTACATTTAAGCTGCGATGTTGAGTGCAGACACTGTACCTTGGATTCAAACACCTTGAATTCGCTGCTGCCTCTGGCCCTGCAGAACAGCTTACACCTGTCTCTGGGAGAAACTCCAGCGTATTTTGGTATCCACTGCTTCATGTTCCCGTTGAAGTCCAGGTAGTGGAGGCTGTTGTACTTCTCACACTGCTCCTCTCTGAAACTCTTCCCTGTGGGTCAAAGACAAGGCTGTGTGCAACAGATGTCGACCAATCTGATAACAGGATATAATAACAAATACTGTAGTAAACTCACAACCTACCAAAACACTGTCTCTTTAAAATAGCCCTACAATCAAATAAGTGAATAGTATAATTTGGATAATATATAATAATTATTATTAATATATGTTAAAATGATTAAGTTAATAAGTATATATTTATATTTCTATATTGGTAAAATATTTGAATGATGGTGTCTAAGTGATTAATTAAACTTAAATACCAACATAATCTAGTTCCAGCTTTTCAGTTGTGAGATTTTTAATGTTATATTGGTTTTAAAGGTGGAAAGTTAATCGATTCCAGGAGGATATTTTGGTACATGCATGATGATGATGATGATGATAATGACCAATAAAATGCTGTTATCATTGAAGAGTTTTTGACATTGTTCCAGACGTTATTTCTGTCTTGCCAAAAGAATAAAAGTCTGGTCAAAACACTGAATATTTGTATTTATTTTAAAAATTGCATTAAAAAGGCCCATTTTTTAAATTTTAATATATATGTATGAGTTGATATTATTGTAACCTTAGTTATTGTACACTTTTGGGTTACTTTAATTATAAGTTTACCAAACTAATTTGTGCTGTTTATTAAGTGGTGCAATACTATTTGAGTTTATTGAATTATTAATTAATGTTACTTCATTGAGTCTATGACATAATTTAAAATCAGTTGCAGCACTGTATTATTTTATATTTATATCAAATCATATATATATATATATATATATATATATATATCCTATATTATGTCATAGTAGGTCATATTTAAATTACATCCCCCTTTGGTTCCCACCTGCCATTGTTTACAGGGGGACAGGGGTGAATGTGACGGTCTCTGGGATGTCTGTGTTCTGGTCTGAGGGCAGAATAAAGTTGTGTGAACTGTCCTGTTGTGTTGGTGGTGATTATAGTAGACAGCCTAAAGAAAACTGTACCCTGCTTGTCGCCGATGGTCCAGAGAGCCTGGAGAACGCTACATGAAATATTACTATGAGCAGCTTCAGGAGTTTCAGCTGTGAAACCTGCACAGTCCTGATTCTCACCTTCACTGTTCTCGCAGGGCTGCGTGTTGCAGGACTGGTACTGGACCCTCTGGCCCTCACAGTACTTCCCTCCATTCTGAGGCACAGGGTCAGTACACTCCCTGTAGGAGAACTCCACCCCACCCCCACATGTTCTGGAGCACTGCTGCCACGGTCCCCACAAGCTCCAGCCGCCGTCCACAACCACCTGTGGTAAAACACAAGCAAGAAAAGAGGGGGAAAAAAGAGCAGTCAGAGTATTTGGTTAGAGCTCGGTGCCAAAGGCAATCTCAGCTGTGCAGTCCAAACCACAGTCTGGGCTTCTGGGTTTGAGGCCGCACAGTGTGTTGGCGTGCCGCGCCTCCAGCCCAAATCTGTGTTGAAGTTCGGCACGCGCCTGCTGTCTGCCTCTGCCCATGTTCCTGCCACATGTGTCACTCACTGCGAGTGGAACCTGCCATGCTGCAGCTTTGTAAGGCGAAAGTATGAAAGTGGGTGTGCAAATATGTGTGTGTGTTTGCTATCGTGGGTGTCCTTTCCAGATGTTTTATGAGTTTGGAGCAGCTAACATCACAATTCATAAACAGATGTGTCATTATAACACAAGGAGAAGATATCAAGGCAATCAGGCTAAAATGAAACGCTGAGATGTATAAATGTTCTTTAAGGAAGCAGCTGCATTTAAACTCCCTAAATTCCTACGATGCTGTAATCTGTACTTTTAGCCTGTATTTTCATTCATGGATTTCTACTTAAAACTGCACAACCCTGCAGCACTGAAAAGGTGTCTTTTCTCCACTAACTAAAACAGTTCATTCACTCTACAGAGCTTTGTATTGATTACTGTTTTTATGGTTTAAAGTGGGCAGATAAAGTTTTTTTTTTAATCTAAAATGCAAGATTTCTAATAGAGATTTTGTATTCATGCAGTGGGTTGTTGATTAAAGGTCCCATGTATAACACTTTTCCTGTGTTTTGTTTTAAGTGTTGATATCCATAAGAAGATATATATTACTGTATAAGCAGCTTTTTAATGTTGTAGTTACTGACTGAATTTTAACTACTTTGTCGAGGTGTCAGATACTGTGCTGGAGTATAATTCAGAAGAGAGGCTCTGTTCTGATTGGCTGACTTTTTTCTGAGTGATCAAAAAAAAAAAAAAAAAAATTTCAGGCAAATACTCAGAAAAACTAAATCCTGCAAGGGTGGATGGTGGGTCCAGGTGGGTGGGGCTTGGGGCGTGGCTGAGAGAGGTGACTACTTTTTTGTGACATCACAAAGTTCCAGAAGTCCTGACGGCTGGTTTTAAGGCTCAGTTTCTGAATACAGGCTGTGTGCATTTCTCTGTGGACTGAGGCTTTGATACTTTCACAGTATTAATATAGAACCTAGACCTGCTCTATAATTAAAAAACACACACAGATAAAATAGATCTCACTTTCTACAATATGGGACCTTTAAAAAGGAAAATAAAGTCTGAATCAAACAAATCTTATGATTGTTAAACTGGATATTTCACTTGTGTCACACAGACCACCTCAGAAGAAGGAATTTTCCCAATTGTTATGCAACTGTGGACGTTTAAATTTCCATTTTTCTTGGCACTTGAAAGACTTCTCATCAGTATTGGCTTAAAAGTTGAGCTTGAAAGTTTAAACTTGAATTCAGAAAAAAAGCAGTTGAGAAAACAGTTTGAAGTCAAGGTTCCTTTCAACCATATTTCACAACTTCAGGAATAAACTTTGACTTTGTTGAGGAAGAAAATTTACAATTTAAAATAACAGTTTTAAACCACATATTGATCTGGGCAGAAAGCTAACTCACAGTTAATTCAAGATAATGGCCGGTGTCATTAATGCTGAAGAACAGAACATGAAACTCACTCAGGCTTAAAGAAATCAAAGAAACCTGCTGTGGGAGTCTCAGAAGTTGCTGACTTGTGATTGTCAGGACTACAAGTTTGTTTGTTTGGTTGTTGCTGAGTAAATGAGGTGTGCACTTCAAAGGAAGTGACTCAACAAAACCTCCGGCGGTTCTCAGCACTGAGCAAGTGCAAGCAAAAAGCACAGTGTCAGCATGCAGCACCTCACAGGGCTTAAGTGTACTGACATCACACTACAGGGTTTCAAGGCTAATGTGGACAGAAAATCACTGACTGATTGAAACTACTGGATAGTGCTGGTGTAAATAAGAGCGTGTAACATTTACAGGCCACCGTGTTCACAATTGACATTTACAAGAAGTGACAAGTCATAAAGTCAGTAAACTGTCTCATTAATGTCAGTTACACAGCAACGTTTGCTAACATTAGCTAACACTAGCCACTGTAAGGCACTGGTCATACCAGACCAATGGAGGCTGCAGCAACAAAACCCCTGAGTGAATGAGTTGAATAAGGAAGCGTTTTATTGCCAAACAGTTAAACTTTTGATTTGCAAGAAGAAGTTTAGTAAGTAAGTTGAAGAAAAAGATGATTTTCTCACCAGTGGCTGCATCAACTCTTGGGTTGACATGCATGCTCCATGGAGACAGGTCCCGCTGAGGCCACAGGGGGTGCCCTCGGCCCAGGGCAAGCTGCCGTTCTTGGTGGTGCACTGTGGCGACCCGTCCTCCTGACACCACAGCTGGCTGCAGATGTCACTGTCTGAGGTGTTGGGGCAGTGGATGAACTCCTCTCCAAAGGTCTGCTGGCACTGCTGGTCCAGGCTGTACTTGGTGCCTGGAAACTCGCTCGGTAATGGCATGGCACTCTCCGGGACGTCCAGCAGGCAGTCTCCTGCGGTTTCAACACAAAGCAACACTGTATGAGACGAATTATATTGTGGTTTATGGAGACTCTGAAGTTGACAATGGCAGCACTGGGACAATAGTAAATGTGTTGCTCTTTGTGTGTGGCATGACAACAGTGGAAAAGTATTCGGGCAAAGTTGTGTCCTGACTATAAAAACGAGTAATTTAAATTTAACTAATGCAGCGAACTTTTATAGGCAGCCTTGTGCTCTGATTCTGGACATTTGACAGCTATTCTAAATCTGAATTTATTCATTGTTCCACTAATGATTCTTTATTACATTCAATAAGCTCTTGTCTGGAGTTGTCAATGACATCCACAGTTCGGTATGAACATTCTCAGCCACATGAGTTTTCGTCGGAGACATTTTCCAACTGATAAAGAGCATATTTTGCTGACACCAGCTGTTGCTTTTGGCTGAGGAGGTGGAGAACAGGAAGAAGTCCATAGTATGACTCAGTGGGAAAGAAGGTTCACTGATAGGTCTAGCAAGGGTACAAACAATACAAGATGCATGACACGAGGTGGGGAGCGACGGGTGGGAGGGAAAGAAACACAAGGGAAAGAGTGAGAAGAAGAGGATGTGGAAAGAGAAGAGGTGGAAATCTAGGGCAAGATAAACCATCCGTGTTACCCATAATTTGAAGGGAGTGACATGTTTAAGCAGGAAAGCTGTAGTCGGAACATGAGAGGAGGAGGAGCATGTTTTATTCATCTCTGAACCAGCTCATGGCAAACGTCTACCTTGGCAAGTTTCTGCTTTGTGTGAAATGTTTCCTACCATGTCCGTTGTCGAAGAACTCGGTGATGTAGAGAGCGCTGCAGGGAGACCAGGGTGCAGACTTGTTGAGGCTGACGAACAGAGGAGCCATCAGGTAGTGTCCTCCCAGATCCCCAAACAGCCTCTCGCAGGTCTTGGAGTCGTCATGAGGCATGCTCAACACGTGACCTGCAGCAGGAGAGGACGTGATAATAACAATGTCACATTTGTTTTTCCATAAATCCGACACCCACAGCAGCCCACCCACAGGACAATAAAACACACTCTGACCGAGCTCGTGTGCAGCTGTGAAGGCAGCTTGCAGCCCGTTGTCTTCAATAACAGAGCAGCTTCTCTTGGGGTCGCACATCGTCCCGACATCGGCCACACCCAGCGTGTCGCAGCTCTTCTGTCCACAGATGTCCTGCAACACAAACACAGCAAACACTGAAAAACTGAAAAACCAAGGTCACGGTGATGATGATGACGATGTGAGCTTTGAAAGGCTTTGAAATTAAACGTGATCATTTTCAGGCCAGAAAAAGTGTGTTTCATATCTCATGTCACTGCAGCTTGTCACTGCACACACCTCTCAGGAGGCATGACTGGTTATTAGTGATGGTTTTGCATTGAAATAAAAGCCAGTTTCAATGTGAGAGAGCTTATTGTGTGTTTAAAGCTATTCAATGAAAGTTGCTAATGTTTTCCAGCCTGTGTGTGTCTGATGTGTTTGGAGCCTCAGTTTGTGACAGCTGACAGAGAAGCAGACTTATTGCTTTGGATGGAAAATTTATCACGTTGTTATGGCTGTGATTTTCCAGAGTTTAAAAAGACTTGCAGTCTTATTTTGAGATCCTGCGTGGCATATCACTGATACTGATTAAACCCTGCGCTGATACAGTTTGTCAGGGCCTGATGACGCTGCAGTCTGCTTTAACATGAACGTAACACAACTGGCAGGTATTTTTTAATACTGAACTTCATTGTGTGAGGAGGCTCCTGGGCTTTTAGTTTAGTTGTTGGTTGTTTCCAGACACACAAAGGTCATTTCTTGCTATTTATGGGTTTGTATAGCATTATCATTGCTACTAGCTAACTTTCTCACATTAGCTAGCTGACAGATGGAACAAGGTTAAAAATAAAGAAGGTGTGCAATGCTGCCAAATCTGCCACATACAAATCTGCCCCTAAACAGTGATTTTATGAGTTTCTAGCAAACTGCTTTATTATAAAATAGTGTATATATCCACATATAAACTACTATGACAAGCATAACTGTGAGTGCTCATCCACTTGTTTATAAGCAGGAAAACCATGTACACATTAGCTCTGCATGGCGAGCTCAAGGATTTAGCCTTTGACTAATGTTAATGTTGTACGCAAATGGGTGTTAACTCAAAATGCCATTTCATTATTTTTTTATCTATTTAATGTAATAAGTATGTACGTATATGCCCGGTGCCCAATTCTAGGACACACACAGAAAATCCTGCAGCTGTCAGCCAATACCAGAGGACAGCAGCTGGACTCTGCCCAGATGTGCAAGTACATGGGCCAGACTTGGGCCGAGGACCCGAGCAGATGTTTCATTTTGCTCTCTGGGAGACCTCATTCCCCCAGAGTCTAATCCTGATGCTAATGCTAACCACGCTACTGGCCAAAGTGGCATAGGCTACTACTAAGAATCAGCATATGACTGTAAAACACTAGTGGCACACGATTAGTATGTGACAGTGTGAAGTGGTGTCTGCTGGCGGAACAGCACTGGAGCATGAGACGTAGTCCACCATTAAACCTAAGTGAGCCAGTAGAAGGGCATTTTAATGATCAGCAGTGACATACCACTCAGAATCAGTAACAAGAGCTGCAGATACTCAGCCACTTTTTAATCTCTGCACTGCTGCCAAACAGCTTTAATGTCATGGAACAATAAACTTTTCCACTGAAACTAAAAAAAATTCATACTTGTAGTCGATCCAATCAAACTATTTCATTCAAATCAAGTCAGGTTAAGTCCTTATGTAGAATCAGTGGAGTGTTATTGACCAATTCCTCAATGAGGCTGTAATCAAACAAGAACGCTGTGGAGAACAGACTGGATCCAGTGTTTAATACATGGAAACATAGTGTCCGTTTGCTCAGAAACATCTGGCAGAGTGGACCATCAAAGAGTTAAAGACATTATTCAGTCATATAATAAATATAGTAGGTGTTTGGGCAGCCCTGAGCGACTGTTATATTAATCACATAGGATGGCAAACTGTCCCCGTCTATTTACTGTATGTCCAGTTGTTTTTCTGCCATTTTTAAAGAAACAAATCAAAAACACTTTGCTCAGTGTTTCCGTCGTAAAACACAGCAAATAAATATCCGCAGCATGCAGCTGTCCGGAGCTGTGGTGTGGGAAAATTAATAGTGTGGTCTATCAGAAACCTTTCCCTGCTTGAGAAGACGTCTGGCTGTGCAGGACGGAGACGGACACGTCCGTGGCTTCGCCGCAGCCCCGAAAAAACCACAAGGCAGAGCCCTCTGTGATTCAAAACACATCTGGACTTGGAGCTGCAGTTGAATGCAGCCCAGCGTGTGTTTGTACACCACGTTCCACAACAGCATCTGTCACTCATGTATGCACAAACACACACACACACACACACACACACATAAGTGTGGGTCAGAGCACAAGCCACAAATGGTGCAGACAGACATGCAAACACACACATACAGTATGTGACCACAAAAATCCATGAGAAAAATGTTTCCACTACATGCACCAGAGGGTAGACTTTGGCTTCCACAACAGCCAGCACCAGCTGCAGCCTGTGACTGCTGGAATACATGGCACACGCTTTCAACTCTAACCCGGCTGCACACTCAACCCCTGACCATTTAAAGTGTCTTCATCATGTCTGGGGCTGATTTGTGGGGGCACTAAAGTTAGCTCATCCACAAGGAACCATCCATCGTCTACATTTCAAAGCATATCTCCGCGGAAATGGAAAAACAAACACAAACCAGGTTGGCGTGAATCATGGTTTCCCCGATCGAACGCTCCTTCAACAAATCCAACACTAGACAGCAAAAGCCCATATGTTCTAATCATCATTTTCCCTGATCCGGGGTCAGATTTACACGCTAACATCATTCAGCTGGCCAGTGAACATCAAGCCGTAACCAGGGCACTTACCTATAAAAGATGAATCATAGAGAAGTTACTCGCCTGATGTATTGTCTGCTAACACCTTGTCCACATGCACATACCAGATGAAAGACGGCAGCCAAACACAGCAGAACAAGCCAATCAAAATTCACACCCTAAGGACTTGTGAACTTATTTCCTGTCGAAGCCTCCATAAAGCAGTTTGTTTGGACCCTGTTGACATTCCCCCTGCTTGGAAAAGATTACAACGAATCCATCTCTACAATCCATTTTCTGTACCTCATCTTGTTTCATCCTCTTTTTTTCTAATCTCACACATTCTCCTTAAGAGCAACATACTCCTTGAAAAGAACCAGCTCATTTTCAGGCTCATTTTCAGCTGGGACCCTCCACATTACAAATAAACTGCCTCTAGAATTCACCTGTGTTACTGTAAAACACTTTGGTTTCCAGAAATTGCTGTGTGGTTGAGTGTGATGCCTCAGAAACCACAGCATGTGCCGCAGCTGGCCTGACACTGAATTCCACCAGGGCTTGAGTCATGACTCATCCTTGCTGGGTTATTGCTCTGAATGGAGAACAGAATATACCAGACTCTCATGGGTGAGTGGATTTTGAGTGCTATTAATATATTGTAAAGAGCTCAAAGCATCATATGTTGTTTCAGGCTCTGAAGAGAAGCCTGATTATCATAATCTATCATAGTCACTGTCCCTCTTGTAGCCTCATACCAGTGTTAAGATATTTTTGTGTTAGTACTGAATAGTTTTCAAGCTGTATTAATTTTTTTTCTTTGTTCTTTCTGCCACTTTGGGCCAGATCTCCACAATAAGATTAAGACTTTTTATAGCTAATGTGTTAGCCGAACTAAACTGACTGAGAAACATTAGCATTCATTTGGAGTTGTGTTTCTGGTGATCTGACAAATTAAGTCCAACACCCCCCCCCCCCCCCCCCCCCCCCCCCCATGTTTACAAACTAGTTACTAATTTTGCCTGTCTTCCATTTGGCAGGTTGTGTACAGATAATTTATGAGAACTTTCTCGCTAAAAACAGGTTCTTGCAGCTGCCGAAAGTGGAGAGACAAAACCGAAACAGGGCCTTTTTTCTTCTTGACCCATTGTTTATATCACAAAATCCATTAGTGCAGCTCTAAATTTTAGTTTCATGCCCAAATATTATAAGAATTCAGCATTTCCCTGAGCCAAAACTATACAATAAAACCTTTCATAAATGTGGTGTTCCTCAGGGATCCTGTCTGGGGCCACTGCTTTTTTAATTTGCATGAATCTTTAAAATTTAATTCAAGGTCATTTTATGAGGTTTTTCCAGAGATTTCAACATCATCTCACAGTCTTCCCCCGTCGATGGAGTTTGATCTTTAGAACTGAGATGGCTCAGTTGTTATCACGTGGCCTCAGTATGGAGGACAACAGGTGGTGTCTTTGGTTTGATATGAATGTCCCTGTAATTCTTCTCCAGCCATCCACTGAAACCTGGTCCATGACCTTTGACCCCTTCTTATTTTGGTTGTGGTCTGGTATGAATCAGTTGATGTTGTCAGTTTCCAGTGTTCATTCGGTCTCTGTCCAGGCTCCGGTGATGTGGTCTCCGTGACAACTGAGCAAACTCCATCCAAGAAGACTGTGAGCTGCAGATGAAAGCTCTGGAAAAAGCTAATAAGCGGACCTTGAGTTATAAGTTTTTTTGTGAAGCTGAAGCTTTTATTCTCAAACTCTGGCAAAAGTCTTACATCATGTATTTACAACATTATATGCAGACGATGCTGTGTTTTATTCGACAACCATTCTGCCGCTGTGTGAAGACGCTGCAGCGGAACTGTGCTCGTCTCTCACCTCTCTGGTGAACAGCATGGCTGTGTCATAGTGCTCTGGGTGTCTCTGGCTTGGTGGATTGAAGAGCTGCTGCCAGGAGCAAAAATTCCTCAGAGCCACGCCTCCGTTGCTGGAGACCTCCGGGCCGACATCCTCGTCCTCCACTATCAACATCTTCACCACCACAATGTTAACTGAGTTCTTTATGCTGGGGTGCTTATACAGCTGGCTTGCCATGGACATCAGGGTCAGAATGTAATGCTGTGGAGGAGGAGAGAGGGGACATTTAAAAACTTTAACGTACACCAACTTAAAACTTCTGTTCTCAAGACATTTAAAGAGCTTGGACGCAGCGGAGCGTGGACAGAAGAGGGCAGAGTTAAAGCCAAATGGATGTTAGCCATGTATTACAGATATCTGGTTTTCTATTACACTATGCCTGTTTCTACCTGCACAGACTAACAGATTAACTGAATTTGATTTTTGAGGCCAAAATCAATTTTTAACATTCTCACATTACATGAAAAACATTGTCTTTTATTAACTGTGACCAAGATATGTCCTAAACAGGACATTTGTGTTTCTGACAGTGTTTGTAAATAATTCAAAACATGTCTGATCTTTTCATGTACTGCAGTGTCTTGGCCACACAGATACACACAATTTCTGCAATAAGCAAGACGGGGCCAGAACAGCTGATGTATCAGCTGGGCTCTATCACACACATCAGCTCTTATCAGAAACACAAATGAAAGGAGCAATTTTCATGGCTTTAGTTGGCAGAGATTCATACTGCAGATTGTGTTTTTCACTTTAATAACTATGACTGTGTAACAGCCAACATTTAATCCCATAATTAAACAAAAATAAAGATAACCAAGTAATTAAGGAAACACATTACGGTGTACTACAGCAATGGCTAACTCGTGTATTAGTCATAGCCCAAGAGCACTATTAAAATTGCCTTCAGAAATAACTGTGTGCATCATTACTCATGCAGAGGAATTTCTGTGCCTCATAAAACGGAAACTTAACTCAAAAAGGGACGTCATTGGCCCTTAAAGCATGGACTGCTGCATATTTTTGTCTTGTAATGTAATATTTTGTTATTTTGCATATTTGTGTCTTGTGTCTCTGCTGCTGCTGCAGAACAGCTTTCTGCCTTCACTGTGTGTTCAGTACTGACACATTTCACCAGGACTGCGTATGAGTTTTAAAATTACAAAAATTAGTCGGACAAACTCGCTTGTACTTTAATCATAAATTTGTAACCAGTTTCAGGAAAACAGAGGCATTATTTTATACTCCACTGTCTCTGTGGAGGGTTCAGTAAAAATTCCTTTGCTTATGTAAAGAGCTGCCTGATGATTGTGCTGTGGGAGGCGGGGATGGGCAGGGTTTTTCATGGTGCTGTCTTTTTTTTTTTTTTTTGCCTAAGTGGACAGCTCGTAAAAATCATAATAAATGTGTGTGTGTTTGGGATGAGGTTGTACCATGCAGTGTATTGTAAAGTCTTCCAGCAGCCTCTCTGAAATCTTTTTTTTTCTGGGATGATATTCTCCCGTAGAAAGATTTTCCACATATGCTGTACACACACCCGCAGAGCAACGTGTTGGTTTTTCCCTGCAGCCTCCAAATCACTCAGAACCATCCCTGCTCATAAAAAAAACAGGATGACATGAATGAAAATTTAAATAAACCTGTCTGTCAATTTTTCAGCTTAACTTTTGTCCACTTGTCTCTAGTGCCTGGTTGCCTGTGTCTTACTGTGGTTTAAGGCTGAGTGTTTGGCAGTGGAGGAGCTTTTTAAGCACAAGCAGACTAGAATCTGGCTGCTGCAGAGTGTGGCAAGATCATGGATTGTCCTACTTTTTTAAGTAAATAAATATCTTTGGTTAGAGCCAGGACTGATATTAGTTATGGAGGATGATTTCAGGGGATCTGTCATTTCAAGACACCATCCATTAACTTCTGCTGAATTAAATATTGGATGTTTGCAGCAGGAAAATGCTCAATTTAATGGCTTTATAAGACACAGTAGAACAGATATTGTAAGCCTTGTGAATCTTCCCTGGATGATGCTGAAGATTTGCTGCCAAATCATGACCAAGTCCTGAGGAATGTGGTTCAGCATTGCTTGCATTTCTGTTCCCTGACCTCTTTCTCAGCCTGTGGAAAACAGGGAGCTCACCGATTTCCTCCCAATCTCCCTCGTTGCCTCAACATTTTTATGAAGCAGCAAGGAAAAACAAACCCCTGCCTTTATATTGCCTAAGCTATGAATCCTGACTTAGCAGGCGGGATGGTGGAAATAAAGAAAAAAGAAAAAAAAAAAAACAGATGACGTCTTCGGGAGTTTTTTTTATGGGACAGTTGCGAAGTTAAACTAAGGTGTGTTCAGGTTCCTATCAACTGTGTGTGCAGGAAAGAATGATTTCATCGTGTCTGACCTTTATTTCATCTCCATAGAAGTGGGTCATGGTTGAGTCAGCTACCACCAGCGTCTCTATGAACCGTGGCGCGGAAACGAAGCGTCTCCGGCGAGGTTCCCTCTGTGCGTCACTGTCGCCGTGCGTAAAACTTTCCCCATTGTGCTTCTCCGCCGCATGATCAAGCAGGAGGGGAACACCGGGGCGTTTGGTGAATGTCCTCCTCCTGATGACATGCAGCTGCTCGGCAGAGTCTGGCCCCAGGCTGCCGCTAAGTTTGGGCTCAATCAGATACTCTTTGCCCTCAGTTATGAAGGAGCCAAAGATGCCGGAGCACAAACTGACAGCCACAATCGAGTTTTGATCGTGTTCTACGTTCCCAGAGTAAAAGCAGCTCCTCAGCTGTCCTTCACTGTCCTCTGTCTGGCTAATGAATTTCTGGAGATCTGTTTCCGGGACAGGTTTGGCACCTGAAGCGCTGCGTAAAGCGCCAACATCTCTGTCTTTGATGCGCTGTATGGTAAAGGAAGGAGAGATAAAGCTGGTGTCTGGTATAAGGGTTAGAGTCAAGTCTTTGCCAAATGCGCTGAGGACAAACCTCGGCTGCTCCTCGCTTCTCTTCCAGAAGCGGCCGCTGACTCTGATCCGAACAGGTACAACCTCCTCTGATTCAAAGGGAGAGCAAAGCGCCGCGTTCATTACGCACATGGATAAGAAGATCAAACGCACAGTGGGACACATCTTCTGCTCAGGAGGTTGATCCCAGTGTATGTCCTTTATCTCTGGAAAGTGGCGCGTCTTCCCCAGTCGAAAGAGAAAAGTCTCAAAATCAGAGATCTCTTCAAATTAAAAGTGATTTCCCGGTGCTGTAAATACAGTCTCAGTCAAAGCACGTCTGGTATTTAATTTCAGTCTGTCTGAGTTGTCGTTTCTAATTCCCAGAGCCAAGCTAAGTCTTGTACCACTCACCAGCACCGCTGCAGTCTGGACATATCGGTGGTATTTATACTTTCTGCTCTTCCTTGGACATGAGGGGGTTTATTTTTGATATCCTGGAAATTCTCCTCCCACTCGCACTTCAGGAGAAACTCGCGGATAAAACGGATCCAATGAGAATAGGTCGACACCCCCCCCTTCCGAAATAGCCTGACAACCGCGTTCCTATTATTAACCCAGCGGGCTATATGGCAGCGGCGGGACATCAATACTATGCATAGCTGGAAGTCCGCTACTCCGAGTTATTTCGGAGTCACACACACACACACACACTGGGCGATCTGCTTTATCCCGCACAAAGGACCAACCGTTTGACAGAGAAAAGCGCTGTGTGAGAAAAGTATAATCACATTAGAGCCAGACTATGAGAAGAATATGATACTTTAATTGTGTGTTTTTGCTCAACATGGAGAAACATATTCAGCAGGAAAAGATCTGTTTTCCCTGCGTGCTCTTTACCCCCCCAGTGTACTTAAAACTACACTTCAAAGAAAAGGAGAAATTACTCTAAAACAAAAAAACAAAAGAAAGAACCAGTGTGTCCAGTTTTAACATCACATTTCCTATTGCAGGTTTGAAACTTTTTTATTTTCATGCATGGTTCTCCTCAGCACACGAGAGGCTGCAGACGGTGCCGCAGAAACTTCATCTCACAGGCTGAAGACCGGACATATGTTCTGTCAGGCGCAGTCTGAACGGCTTTATTAAGGCTGTGTGCAGGATAAGAGCGGGAACCCTCCGTCCTGCAGACGATCCCGGAGCCGCAGTTTAGCTCGACGACCGGCTGATGGCGCCAGAGCATCACGGACGCGTCCAGACGCGCAGACGCTCCTGCAGCTTTCAGGCGCAAACAGGTGTCGCTCTTTGCCTTCGCTTCAGGTTTGTCTTCTGCAGGAGGATGTGCAGAGAAAAATACATGTTCGCCTGTGCGTCAGAGTTAGACATGGATTTTGATGAAATGGTACAAATTTTGTGTTTAAGGAAAAAGTTTAATGGAGGAAAAAAGAGGAAGAAATATTTACAAAAATGAAATGATATGAGATTTTTGGAGATGTGTGTAACTTCATTAAGTTTACAGTTATGAGTTTATTGTGCAGATGAATGAGAAAATGTAAGAAACTTCCAAATACAACCCCTCTCTCTCTCTCTCTATCTCTCTCTATCTCTGTGTGTGTGTGTGTGTGCGTTGCCTTTTGCTTCTTGTGTGTCCGCCTCGCAGTGAGTCTGGGCAGTGGGAGGGGGGATGATGCTCCAGTTCCTGTCACACATGCTGTACAGTAACAATAATATTTGGAGAGTTACAAGTGGCTGCAGTCTGCAGCACAAACCGAGCCGCTGTGACCAGTGAGCCCCCAACCAGGGCTCAGAGCACAGTGATCATCGTCGGTGTTTATGCGACTTTAAAGCTCAGCTGCTCAGAGAAGTTGGTGTCCAGAGTGGAAGCGGTGCAGGATGGGGCAGAAGCTGGGCGCCAGTGAGGGTGCTTAGTTCTGTGAGGACGCACAAGCCATTGCGCACAACTTCTCCCTGCAGCTGAGCTACACTGAGGACTCTGAGCGGGAGCAGAGATGGCTGCACTCATTCATTCTCTGATTGTTTTGATCAAATTCCTTCTTTTTTTGAAACTCACATTTTGCGTGGAGGTAGATTTCTTCATGCCTGTTCGCGTGGATCACCAAGAGGATGGAAAGCATCTGCACATGCGTGCGGAGCAGATGAGTGAAAGACAGGTTGTTTTCCGAATAAATGCATTCAAACAGGAGTTCAACCTGCACCTCACTCCGGATTCTAGTTTCCTTGCACCAGGCACCTTCCCCCCTGAGAGCGGCTCCTCAGCATCCGATGCCTCTGCACCGGCTGACCTGAGGGAGTGCTTCTACTCCGGTGATGTCAACGCAGACCTGGACTCCTTTGCCGCGCTCAGCCTGTGCAAAGGTCTGCAGGGGGGGTTCTACTATAACGGCATGGAGTATTTCATCAGCCAGGGCAGGACTGAAGACGCAGGATACAGAAACTCTCTCGACAGGACGCACGTCATCCGCCGCAAGAGACGCGCCGCGCACTCAGGCGGCAACTTGACCAGCAGGTGTGGAGTTACACCTGAGCCCAGCGCCGCAGCTCCGCTGGAGAAATACAAGTACATGAGTGAACTGGATACTGACGGCTTGACTGAAACTGTGCTGAAAACCTTGGGGAGGTCCAAGAGGTTCGCCTCCATCCCCAGGTTTGTGGAGGTGCTGGTGGTGGCAGATGAATCTATGGCTACATTTCACGGGGATGACCTGAAGCACTACCTCCTGACCCTGATGTCAGTGGCAGCCAGGCTTTACAAACACCCCAGCATTTTCAACTCCATAAACATAGTGGTGGTGGGCTTCATGGCGCTAAGTGAAGCCGACAAGGGACCCAAAATTTCCAGTAATGCAGCCCTGACTCTGCGCAACTTCTGCTCCTGGCAGAAGAAGCTGAACAAACACAGTGACAAGCACCCTGAGTACTGGGACACTGCCATACTGTTCACCAAGCAGGTAAGCAGCAGGGAAACTCGGCTCTGATGTAGCACATTGGTGGTGCAAGGAACAGGTTAGACAGACATGTAAAGGGCCCCCCTTACAAAATGACAGTCTTTACAGGTGAACCAGAAGTCTCAGACATGCAAAAATAAAAATGGCACCACTTTGTTTCTTTGTTGTCATTTGTTGCTTTTCTATGTGATCATTTTATGTTTTTTGTGTTCATTTTGTATCTCTTTGCAGTCTGTCTGCATCTCTGCGGTCATTTTGTTTTGTCTTTGCGGTCACTTTCTCCCCTCGACTCGTGCCCGGTGCACAGATTCAGTAATCCACCAATGAACTGGTCTGTTATCTGCACAGCTGTGCAATGCCTTTCATTTACTTCTGCATTAGCTGCTCCACTGAGTCACTGGAAAAGATCAACTGAGCCAGTTCTTTCCATGAGAGACCTCACCTCTGCTTCCACAGAATAAGAACCGGGTCATTGTCTGCCTACATAAGGTGGCTTCATAAAGACCAGATCATTTTATAAAAGTCCAGCTGGAATCCAGATTTCTCCTTCATTCAAGCTGATGTGAAGTGACACTATCTGAAGCACTCAGCATAGCCACCACTGTTAGATAATCCACCAGAGCTGTGACCACTGACCAGTAAATCTTTCTCCATAGTCACTAACTTCTGTCTCTCCTGCTCTGATGTCTCGTTGCTGCTGCCTGCTTTCAATTAGGTCCACTTTGGCTCTGACTCACCATCTGATACACAACCTCTCGCCTTCACTGCACAGCAACATATAAAAACACTTCAAGGTTGGAACGAGAGAACAATCATCCCAGTGAAATATCCCTCATTTACACTGAGGCTACTTATATATAGGAAAGTCCATGTCCAGTGTTGTTGTCCTTGTAGGGCACAGCTGCTGCGTCGGAAAAAATCTTGTAATAGGTTACGGAGAGCAAGTGGTGTGGAATACACATGCCTGGCAGAAAGCGCTTCTGGCAACGAGTTCATCATTCACAGTATATTCTGATTTATTTGGAACACTACAAAGGCACAAGAAAGTTATTTTGATATAACATAATAGCATAATCCCTGACCAGAAAGATCCAAACAGGAATATAATTAGTGTAAGATTAATCTAATGAGTCTTGGGACGGAACAAAGCAGCAGTCATCCCTAAAACCAGTGAGTCACGGCCAATATTCCACTAATAATGCCTTGTGTGAGTGGGAAAAGGCTTGTAACTCTTCCTGTAATGTTGAGTGACAAGACTGAGAGTCTACAGCCACGCTAGCTGCTTGTAGGCTGCACATGTACTTAGGCACCCTGCTGCTTTCAGCTAAATGCTAACATCAGCATGCTAACAAGCTCACGAAAACTATGCCAACATGCTGACGTTTAGCAGGTGTAACGCTCATCATATTAGTTTAGTGTGTGAAAATGCTAACACTTGTTAATTAGCACAGCGGAACCTGATGGGACCGTCATGCAGGTATTTGGTGCTAGATAAAAAGATAAAGGACATAAGGACACTAAAGTTATGGCAATCAATCCAATAGCTGTCACGGCATTTCACTGAGAACCAAAAAAAACATCAACTTGATGGTGGCCTCGTCTGGGGACCATGTTTGTAGAGAATGTAGAAAATTTCACTGGATTTCATCCAACTGTCGTTGAGATATTTCAGTCTGGACCAGACCAAAGCAGCGAAGCAGTCAACCACCCAACCAATCGACATTGCCTTACCAACAGCCATGTTGCTGGGAGGCTTAAAAGATAACTGCAGGGCCACGACATGAAACCTGGTTCTGAACTTTATGTCTGACAAGGCCAGATATAGACAATTAGAAAAAGTGGAAGTGCCGCTTGGAGAAAAGAGGAAATAGCAATAATTAGTGATTAACTGTTAAAGAAGAGGCTAAAGTGGAGTTGACATGGTTTCACTTTACCCTGGGCTGCAGGTGGGGCTCATCTAGACCTCCCAAACTATCTCCTTACATCTTACCTCTTACCCAAACACCAAGGGGAAATCAGTAATGGGCTATCTCCCCTGACCCTCTGCCTCAAAATATTTTGAGAACAGAGCAGCAATAAGCAAACCAGGGTCCCATGTGCTTTATATTACTGCCTTCTACGGTCTCTTTATGCTGTAACCACACAAAACATGTTTGGAACATGAGTCCTCTCTGGTTTTTCATGCTTCCTATAAGAATAAAGAAAAAGGCTTTTGCACAATTAACCCTTAAGTCTCTGTGTCAACAGGATCTTTGTGGGGCCACAACCTGTGATACACTGGGGATGGCTGACGTTGGGACCATGTGTGACCCGAAGAGGAGCTGCTCCGTCATCGAGGACGATGGCTTACCCTCCGCTTTCACGACTGCCCACGAACTCGGTTAGAAAGTTGGCCTAACGTTCGGAGCATTTGAGTAAAGTTTAGTTGATTGGCAGGGACTGAACTTTCATACTATGCATTCTGGATTTATGCTAATACACATTTGGACTGTATCAGGCCTCAGACTGAGATATGCTCAAGGCAAAAGCTGCATAACCTTAATTTAAAGTGGCAGAGGAATTCTGCAGTCTGCTTTGACAGATGTATTCACACATAATCAATGTGCACACTGGCCTGCCTGGAGGGCTTTGCAATTTTCTTGGTGATCTATATGGCTGTGGTTCTTAGTCCTGTTCTGCAGTTTCAGTCCCGACAGCTATTTAATTGCATTCAATTGATTAATCAGTTGTTTGTTTGTAAATCAGTCTCCCAATTAGACAGATTTGGGCAGAATCAAAGCTAGCAGACAGTTTAGATCTCATGTCTGTGCGTTAATTAAGGAGCAGCAGCCAGGACATGGTTAGCCTAGCTGAACAGTGTGTGTTATCACTGTGTTATCTTATCCAACACCTGGATATGTAAAATGATTGTTTATGGTTTAAGGGGAGGTTACATGGCGTAAGTATTTCCTCAGAAACAACAGCTATGTCTGGTAACTGTGCAGAACTTATCAAGTCCTGATGTCCCGGTGAGGTTGCCAGGTTTGGCTCCACCAAGAGAACAAAACCAAAATGATGCTAAACAGGACATAACAGGATGAACAGATGGATAAATTGTTGTTTATCAAGAAATAACTCCAACACCTACCTGCCTCTAAATTGTTATTTTATAGGTTTCACCCTGCCTCCAGTATTTGTGCTAAGCTAGGCTAACTACGTTCTGCCCACAGCTTCTTAACCCCACAGACGTGAGACTGATATCAGTTCTCTCATCTCACTCATTTCCTAAAGTGCTGATATTTTTTAAAATTCCAAATCAGTTTCTCATGTCGTTGCAAACCAACTAGCTAAAATTACAAAGTTTTATTTAAATACACTGAGAATGTGTAAAACATCATGAACTGACTGGATCTGATGTACGACCTCCTGTGGATGCAGAAGTCTCCTGTGTAACATAAACAATGTTAAAATGGAAAAAGAACTGACACTGTAGTTTAGTTTTACTCTCTCCTAACGCGAAGGCTAATCCTGTTAATAATACCAGTGACTGGTTCCTTCATGTTTTCAATAATCAGCGGTTGAGGGGGCTGTAAAAGAAGCAGGACTTGTGCCTGACACCAGATGCACAAGTAACTCTTGAGGCCCCCAGAGAGGCATCGATTTACACTAAGCTCGTATGTTAAGTAATTACACAATTTCCCCCTAAAATGATCCTGTCCTATGATTGAACATGTTGAAACCACAGTTTATATATATATTTTTTGGAAAGTA
Source organism: Trachinotus anak (assembly GCF_046630095.1). Lineage (NCBI taxonomy): Eukaryota > Metazoa > Chordata > Actinopteri > Carangiformes > Carangidae > Trachinotus > Trachinotus anak. The sequence continues at coordinate 2,719,578 of NW_027273885.1, read as the reverse complement.
CTGCATGTTCATATTTAGGGAAGGAAAAAAATTCCTCGGGGACTAAAGTCCCCCGTCAGGCCAGCTTTGGAACATGGACCTGTGCCACGCTGTATATTCCCATGCATACATGCATTCCTGTCTGCTATGACATCAGCCTCACATCAGTCCAAGTTCAGTTCACTTTGCCCGACATAGAGTTAAAAGATTCATATTTCACCATCTTTGCCACATAAACTTCACTGTGTCTACGTAGCAACTGTTACTAACCACTTATTGTGTTTTAAATCATTGCGCGACTGTAAATAGAAGTACTTGACTCCAACAACAGCCGTGACCTTCTGTCTCTGTTCCCACCCCACCCTCTCCCTCAGGCCACGTCTTCAACATGCCCCATGACAATGTGAAGGCATGTGAGGAGGTATTTGGGAAACTAAAGGACAACCACATGATGTCTCCCACACTGATTCAGATTGACAGGAGCCGGCCCTGGTCTGTGTGCAGCGCCGCCATCATTACCGAGTTCCTGGACAGAGGTCATGGTTAGTAAACACTTCCTGTATATGTCTCAGGACTCAGATAGACCACTAATTCTGTCCAGGCTTCACGCTGTCAGCTGGTAGTAATCTAACCCACAAGAAACAGACCTTGGTTGTAATTTATCACAGTTATGCTGATTATTTCAGGAGTATGACTGAAGGACAAAAATATTTCTGTTCTAATTTTCCTTTTTTTTTTTCATTATTTCGTCTCTTTGACTAAAATGAAGTGTAGCGTTTGTTCAGGTAGAGCAATAAAGTCACACTGACTGTAGTATCACAGCTGTGTAGCTAATAAACAGCTTGTTGAAACAAGCTTGGTGCTACCCAAAGGTTGGGTTTAGAATATTTTCCTTGAATCAGGACACTGTTACCACCCTGTTATCGGAGCTACCTGAGCTATTCAACAGGCTCAGAGTTAAGGCCTCACACCAAATTACTTTTTAAGTGATTTTACCATCACAAACAAATTTCCAATGTCAGAATAAAACTGTGAAAGTTTTGCTGGAGTTGCAGAGCGTTCCCGTTTATCACCTTTATCATTTGGTTCAAGGTGATCGTCTGAGCTCTCTTAAGTTAAGGAAAATAATTTCAAAATAAAACAGGAAATCAAAAATACTAAATTATAGTGTATAAATATAAATATTCCTAACTTTATATAATAATATATAATTATATAATAATAATTTATAATATTTTTTTCCTGTAACATGGGAACTAGGAACATGGGAAATAATAGTGTAATAGTCTTGCAAATAGTCACCCTGCAAGATCCCCAGGCTTTAAACTTATGACCAACTTATGACACATTGTCTTTAGATGTGAGACGGTGTCAGACTTTAGTCTTTTCAGAGTCTTCTAGACCGCGTAGGCATTACTTGAGCATATTTCCCATGTACTCAGGAAACTTTGGTTTGTGGGCACCTGTACAGCAGTCGCCCTGCATGTTCATGGTAAAATTATTGAATAATCAATCCAAAAGCACATTAGAACTTATGCTAGTGTTGATAAAATAGATTACATGGAATCAGAATTCTTGATCCCTATCTAGAAATCCTGTTTTCACTCCAAAGGGATGCGGTTCCAGCTTCTCTAGTCTCTGAAGCAGTGAAGTGTTGGAGAACAAATTAATAGACTGGTTCATGTTGTCTGCTGGTCAGAGCTAAAAAAACAAACAAAGGCAGCTATAGTCGAATATGTGAGTATATTTTGCTGTATTTGATGTAGCTGCTTCCAGCATCTGCATCAGTGGATGGGAGTAGAAACATACAGTATGTGTTTTCTGAGACAGTAAATGTTTAGAAGAAGAAGAAGATTAGACACTAGTTTTAATCAGCCTCAATGCATCAACAATAAAAGCAGAAATGTTATTCTATCTATGATGCACTTTTTTATGATACACTCCTATGAATGCACTGAACTGAGGAGGATCTCCTAATTTCGTTGTATACTGGTTATTCAATGACAGTAAAGGCTATTCTACTCTATTCTATTCTATTCTATTGTAAAAAAAAAACACTTTATGGCAGAATTACACTGAAGTGTAATGGAAGAAACTGAACAAATACATCCAAGTATTTTTTCTTAAGATGAATTTGCAGATGCTGATGATGAGTGTAACCACTTCCCCTAATAAGTGTATTAATATATCATTCAGCTTTTTCTCCTCTTTTACGCCAAGTTTTTCCTGCCTGAGTGTAAACTCCCGTAAGTGACTGCAAGTGGATTGTGTGTAATAGACAGAATTAAACACCAGTTTATCACCTCCTCTTGACCAGACCTCTCACACTGTAGAAAGCAACACGACTGTCTGTTCTAAACACTATAAGGTGTCTGTATTCTCTCAGATAGAGCTACCTCTGCCTTTCCACAGGCTGACGACAAAGTTATTGATCATACAGCACCAACTGCTTTAAACTCATCCATATATTATTTATATGTTGGAATAATTTCTGTCATTTATCAGATTTTGCAGTCACTTCTGAATATTGCTTTAATGTTTGAATCTGTTGTTTAAAATCATAGACTTGTAGTCATTACCTTACATGACCTTACCTGAAGTGCATATTTTCAGAGAGCAAAATTGATTCTGAGATATGATACGAGGAAGATGATACAGTTCACGTTCTCCCCATGAGACAATAACAAAAGTTCACGTTACCCTTTTAGCTGATTCATATTATTTTCATGTTGATGGACTGGGCACGGTGCACAAACCTTTTAAAGTTACTGAAGAAGCTACTAAGAAAAATCAAACACCAAAAGGGAAGAGACAAAACGAAACTAATTAGACTAATGGGAGAAGTCTCTGATCAAAGAGACTGAGGAGCATTGAGGAGCTGAAGCAGAGAATCAATGACCTGAAGGATGGTTCAGTGACCCGTGATGATTTGTTAATAAGTGGACTTACAACCAAGCGATTGGATCTGTTTAGTCAGTGAGGTCAATGTCAATTGACAATGTAAATATTTTTAGTATTTTTTTTTTATTAAATACTAACTTTCAAGGAGCTATTTATAAGTTTTGCCATTGCTACATAGCTAATGTTAGCATAAACAGCTGTTTACTCACAAGTCTGGAAGAAACATTGCAAACTTCATCGAGAGCCGCAACGATGAACAGATGGATATTAACCCTTGTTTCTGTCACATCTTTTTTTCTACTGAACTTAGCATGCTAACCAGCTAGCCCCGGCCTGTCTCGTCATCTTCAGATAGCAAAAGCTAGTCACTTAAAAAACTTACAAAACTTAAAAAACTTGGAAAACTTACAAATGGGCTTTTTAAAATATTTTATGTTAAAAAATGTAAGTGCGAAGACAAATTCCGAAAACAAATCAATATTTGATCAGTCATTTCTTGTGATATGTTTTGAAGCAATGCAAAGTATCCGTGTGTATCAGTGTGAACGTGCACGCAAGTCTGTGTGTGTGTGTGTGTGTGTGTATAGGCCTACACATAACTACTGATTTGGTTTTCGTCTGGACTGTGTATCTTGTACGAATTCAGATTTTGTTCAATATTATAATCTGTTTTTGTTTTTTAATGATTTATTTCCTGAGGGACGTTTCTTGCTCTTGAGCTGCTCACACTGACTTCGTCCGCTGACAGGTAGCGTACAGTGGGTTTATTACAGCCTCTGCTCTGAAAACTGAAAACAGCTGCTGCTGGAAACAAGGTCGATGCTGAAAATCAAACCAGTAAAGTTTTCATTGTTTAAAATGGCTGATCAGCATCAACCAAACTCTGGTCATGGCTTCAGTTAGAAGGATATTTGAACACACTTCCAGACTTTTAGTCATCAAGTCACCTCAATTTTAATATCCATATGAGGGAATGCAGCTGCTGCCTGATTTATGGTGGTGCTGGTGGTCTGTTTCACAGGAGACTGCCTGCTGGACCAGCCTCAGAGGCAGCTGTCTCTCCCAGATAATCTGCCTGGCTCCAGCTACAGCCTGCACCGTCAGTGTGAACTAGCCTTCGGCCCCACCTCCAAACCCTGCCCGTACATGCAGCCCTGCTCCAAACTGTGGTGCACCGGGAAGGCCCGTGGACAACTGGTCTGTCAGACCCGACACTTCCCCTGGGCGGACGGCACCAGCTGTGGCAACGGCAAGGTCTGCTACCGAGGAGCCTGCACTGATAAGAACACCACCATGCACATCAAGGTGAGTGTCAACACATCAGCCCTTCTTGGTCATTTTTTTTAAGGGCACAACTGATGGATCATTGTGCTTCCAGGTGGATGGCCGGTGGGGGAAGTGGGGTGCGTTTGGAGACTGCTCCCGAAGCTGTGGTGGAGGAGTTCAGCTCGCCAAGAGACAGTGTGACAACCCTGTCCCTGAGAACGGAGGCAAATACTGCTACGGCCTGCGCATCAAATATCGCTCCTGTAACCTCAACCCCTGTCCTGATACAGGTACGGTCACTCTTTGGAGGGAACTTAGTTTCACAATGTCATGTTAAATTCATTGTAAAACTGTACTTGCAACATGTATTAGATCTATAACAAAGTCAATTTATTTGTTTGCAATTAAAAAAAAAATCTAATAATAATGTGGACGTAAGAGACAATGTGTAAAAACTTGTTTTTGTCAATCTATGAGAAATCTATATATCAAAATCTCTGAAGTTTAGGTGGTCGGCTTACATGTAATTTACCCTCCAGCTTCCAGTCAAAGTTAACCATAACATTTGCCAAACACATTGGTTGGATGCCTTTTACATGCCACTGTTATTATTGTAAAATGTATATGTAGGAGAACAGAAAGCTTGATTAGCTTTGCCATGCTAACTTGCAGAAGTCCAATCGCTACCCTGTGGTTGTTTTTACATCTCCAGGTAAGAGTTTCCGTGAGGAGCAATGTGAGGCGTTCAATGGCTTAAACCTGAACACCAACAGGCTGGGCTCCTCTGTGGTCTGGGTCCCCAAGTATTCAGGCATCTCTCCCAAGGACAAATGCAAGCTCATCTGCCGAGCTAATGGGACTGGGTACTTCTATGTCCTCGCTCCAAAGGTGTGTATCCAACTTACTATTTATACTACATCCACTATTTATACTGTATCCACACTACTACGTTTTAGTTTTAAAACGCATCTTCTACTTTCGCCTGCTGTCTACACTACTCAGAAGTTTCGAACGACTAAAACTGAGACTTCTGGACTGTTAAATTCTGCATTTTAACACTACAATTGTCTTTGCTGTTCGTCATTCGTAGTATTTTGTGCAACTAATCAACTGTAGAGTAGATAAACTGCTTCCTGTTTACTCCGGCGCGAGCGTGCCCAGTGTACATGAAAGGTCATGTATGTATGTGTCAGTACGGATGAACATCGTTTCTGATGTTAAACAGTCGTCTGGACGGAGATTAATTTCATTTTAAAATGAAAACGTATTAGTGCAGAATCACTATTCACTTCTTCTAATCACTGAAAAAAAGTGTAACTATTTCAAGAACACTAAGTGTATCAGACAAACCCCGTGATAATAAAGCAGAGAAAGGCAAATGTTACATTCACTGCTTTCACATTACCAGCGAATCATAATTACCCGATTCTGGTTTGAGCCTGGTAATCGCTGGTCGTGTTGTGAATGTGGCTGCAGCCTGTCGACAGCAGCTCTGTCGGCTTCCATCATGCTGCCAGGAATAAAAATGTCCTGTCACACTTAGATCTGTCTAAAACCATGAGCCATGACTACAGGAAATTCTCCTAATATTCTGAGCTGCTTTTGTCCTCGCTAATGAAATCTGACCCCTTGTCACTGAACACCTCGTCGTGAGTCAAAACCTCATGGGAGGTGAAGTTGAAACATTCATTGAGCCGCTCTGTGTTTACAGAAACTGTTTGCCTAGTACGATTTGGCTCTCATCCACAATGCAATAAGTAACAGTCAGCTCCGTCAGCTCCGTCAGCGGCGCAGTGGAGAGTGGCTGCTGCTGCAGGATGGATGGAGCGGTGAGAGAGGGAAACATGCAGGGATAGTATCACTTCACAGCTGCAGCTAGTCAGCTACTATTTATGCAACCAGCATGAAAATAAGCTTGTAGCAGCAACACAAGGCCACATCTCGTTTACACTGAAGGACACTGACCCTCCCTCTGCTGTGACTTCTGTTTTTTATTTGTATCGTAAAGACTGGAAGTTACAATGTCTGTCTTTCTCACTGTCTCTCCTACTCACATGTAACCCACTGACATGATCCCAGCAGGATGTAATCTCTAAAACCTCACACCCTGCAGGTTGTGGATGGGACGCCCTGCTCTCCTGACACCTCGGCTGTATGTGTTCAGGGGAAATGCATCAAGGCAGGCTGCGATGGCAAGCTGGACTCCAACAAGAAGTTTGACAAGTGTGGTGTGTGTGGTGGGGACAACCAGGGCTGCAAGAAGGTCTCAGGGATGTTCACCAAACCTGTGTAAGTATGTTTTATTATTAGGCATATGTTTAGGGTTTTTCTTTTTGGTAAAAGCAACAGGATTTTAAAATTCTGCAGGTATAGTCCCACAACAAGGAGTGAGTTCAGAGAGGCTGGATCTAAAGGGATACCTCGAGTCCAGTCGTAGGTACAGTGGCAAAGTATTAAAGGTCCATATTTTACCTTTTCCCAGTGTGTTATCTGAAGTGTTGATCTCCATCAGAAGATATATCTGTGGTTTTAAGAACCAAAAACCATCTCAGTGTAGTTTTACATTTCCTCTCTCAGGCTTCTCTCTGGAGCTCTAGTAACAACAGGTCAGTCAGCCAATCAGAAGAGAGGATCTGAGTCTCTCTTCTGATTGGCTGACTGTTTTCTAAGTGATCAAATAAAAGTATAGCAGATTTCAGGTAAACACTCAGAGAAACCAAATCCTGCAAGGTGTCTCATTGCAGTTTGATGCAATGTATAAAAATAAATGGTATTGATTGGATGCTGAGGGATTCCTCCACTGGTTGTGAACGTCACGAAAGTTTCTGAGGATGCAACAGACATCGGCCTCTTACAGGAGCAGAAACAGGGTCATGGTGCCAGCAGTCATTCCTTCAGCTTAATGTTACCAAAACAAAGGACATGATTGTTGATTTCAGGAAATCCCCCACTGTCCTACATGAGCACAGCGCTGAAATCTCCCTGGTCAACAGTTACAAACACTTTGGGACAGGTATTGACAACAGACGGGATCTGTTTTATCTTTTAGCGCTGGAAAGCTCTGTCTGTCCAGTAAAAGACTCGACCTGTCCAGACTCAACAGTCTTGTCAAAGTCAAAGCTTTTTGCCATCTATAATCAGCATGTTCTTAGGAAGGCTGAGGCTATTCTGGATCATTGTCTATAAATGGAGATGGTTTTGTTCTGTGGCTACTTTCCCTTGAAGTGGGCGCCCGGCTAAGATGACTCAAAGACACAACTCAGAATGATCAGTGAGGTAAAAATGAAGCCCAGGGTAACAGCTAAAAGCTCAAAGGGATCAGTGGAGCTGGTTAACACCTCGTGTCACGTGGGTCAAACATACCTACATACACGTGCATGGTTGCACAGGACACCACCTTGACGCTCACCAACACTACTGGAGTGTTTTCTGGGCTGATGAAACTAAGGTTGAATTGTTTGGGAAGAACATGCAGCTCTGTGTATGAGGATCTGCAGACCACCATGAAGACATCATCCCACAGGTGGAGCAGGGTGGAGGGACCATCATGATCTGGGGCTGTGCTGCCTCCGGGCCTGGACAGCTCCACATCATCAAGTTTATCAAGGTCTCCTCAGGATGATATAATCCTCCAGTAAAGAGGCTGTGACTGGTCCAAAACTGAGCGGGTCTGATCAGCAGTGAGGTTAAATCAGTTATAAAATCCAAGGATTCACTTTCTTTCTCCAGCAACTTGAAGGGAAAACTACGGTAGCAGAGAAAAGACATACTCACAAATATTTTTTTAATCCCGTTATCTCGAGATAATTACTCAGTTTTAAGATGATGGATCTTTGTTTTCTGGAGATGACGGGATAATTATTCCTTTATCTCTACATCACAAGGCTCCATTAAGTGTGGTCTTTCTCAGCTTCCGTAGAAAACACATGCAGCTAATGCTGACCCATCATAGTTCTTGGTGTCTCTGCAGCCTGATTTGCAGCTACATTTTTGGGAGGCGTACATCAAGTAGGGCAAAGCCAATGGAGTCCATACATGTTAATGCAGAAGTATAAATTAAGCTTTAGAAATAGCATAAGGCTAGAAAACAGAGGGAAATGCTTAAACCATATTTTGGCATTTTTTACAACTTGTTTTATAAGTATGTACTGATTCCACTATATGGTTGGAAATAAATTATCCTATGGGGTTCAAAATGATAATGAGAAATGGTCTCAGGAAATTTTATTAAGCCTGGGTCTGGCTGTGGAACCATCCTAATGCATTTTGAGGGAAATTATCTTCATTGCTTTATTACATAAAATGATGCATGAGGTGATAATCACAAGATTTTGCATCCTCGTTGAGTTAGGGTGTGGTCGCACTTTTAGTCAGACATACACAGAGTCCTGAGGGTATAATGTCTACTTTTATTTTGTCTTGACGCATGAATGCTGATGTGTAGTAGTGTATTTGTGTATTTTACATCTCCACTCTTCCTCTCCAGTCATGGCTACAACTTTGTGGTGATGCTGCCAGCTGGAGCCTCCAACATTGACATCCGTCAGCGCGGCTATCGAGGAATGGTCAGTGATGAAAACTACTTAGCGGTGAAGAATCGGCATGGCAAGTACCTCCTCAACGGCAACTACGTGGTGTCAGCCGTGGAGCGCGACCTGCTGGTGAAGGGCAGCCTGCTGCGTTACAGCGGCACCTCCACGTCCGTGGAGATCCTGCAGGCCACCAGACCCCTGCAGGAGCCTCTGACTGTGGAGGTGCTCTCTGTGGGGAAGATGACTCCTCCCAGGGTGCGCTACTCTTTCTACATCTCCAAGGAGAGCAAGGAGGAGAAAACTCTGCAGAAAGAGGAGCGAGGCATCAAGACGCAGAACAGCGTCTTAGCGGACAGCAACAAAGTGGAAGTTAAGAAGCAGGTGACGGGTAAGAGGTCGGCTAGTCACTGGGTGACAGGAAGTTGGGATGTTTGCACAGTGACTTGTGGCAGCGGCCTTCAGAAGAGGCTGGTGCAGTGCCAGAGCGTGGAGGGGCGTCCTGCAGTGGACTGTGACAGCGCTGACAGGCCTGCAGCGGTCAGAGCATGTGGGGATCCATGTCCCATGTGGGATGTAGGTACCTGGTCTCACTGCTCCAAGTCCTGTGGGAGGGGCTTTAAAAGGCGGCCAGTGCGCTGCATGACCGAGAATGGTGTGAATCTACCCAGAGACCACTGCTCTGGAAGGAGGAAGCCTCAGGAACTGGACCTCTGCAACCTAAAGCCATGTTAGAGGAGAACAGACACAGCCCATGGACCTATCTTTGGAAGTCAAACTGATGATTTGGCAGGAACTTTATTCCAAATCAGAAAGACAATGATTCTCCCGCTGTGTTGGGTGGAAATACTCTCAACTTCAGTCTGACTGTGGCTGCAGGAGGCGTCTGTTCTGCAGAAGAAAGGAAAAAGAGGATCCTCTTCAACTGTTTGAAAAGACAGATCTGTTTACATAAAGAAGAAAAGCTGCCTGCTTGTAAACTGTCAAACCATCTGTGGCAGGTTTGACTTTCAGTCAGTCTACCTCCAACAGGAACGACGACACAATGCCTGTGCGAACTGCAACAGAGAGGAGGGATCCAGAGACAGTGATCACACACATCTGCAAACACACAAACACACACACACACAAGTTCTAAACATGCAGAAGATGAGATTCTGAGTGTTTGTGAGACTCACACTGTGCTGTAATCAAAAGCAGAGATCTTTGAACTGACATTTTTCTCATTTCACTGAGGAACTAATCGATATGTGAAACACAGTACTGTATCTGCCACAGTCAGGACCTGACTGGTCCGTGAAGTTCCTGCAGCTTTATTTTATTTTTCTTGATTTGGTGCTATCGGCTGAGGTCTGATGTAGGAACCTCAAGCCATTCAGAGTCAGTTCATCTTAACAAATAGCTTGACACGCTTCCAAAATGAAATACAGCAGGGCTGGGTTGAAAAAAAGTTGAAAAAAATCGATCTTCATTTGAATAATCCGATATAGATTCATAAAATCTGGAGATCAGTCTTTTATTATGTGTTTTTTACAGTCTCGTGTGAACGTGTGAAGCTGTAACCCTGTTAGTTTTGTGTGGCCACCCTTCTCATGCAACAAGATCTGGTTACGAGACAAAAACGTGGCAGCCACGGCTCCACACAGATGTGTGGTTGCATTTCGATTTCAAAATGATGAAGACAATGAAGAGTTGGACAAAAGCGAAGCCATATGCGAGATGTGCAAGAAGAAGCTGTTCATACACACTGTAGCTGGTGCACGGGGGTATATCAGCAATGCACGTTACCTACCTGCATATTATTTCTAGAGATGTGTGTCTAAACTGTTGGTCATGCTAAATAGAAAGTGCATTAATGTAACTGCTTTGAGTCCATTCATAGTGTAAACATGTTTTTAATAATGCACCAGGTCAGAGGATCTAACTTAGAGAGAATCTCAGTCATATCCAAGCAAAATTGATATTGTAACAGAAATATCTCTGAATGAATCGTTATTGCATCAGATCGGGAAATCAGTGCGACACCCAGCCCTGAAAAAAAGTCAACATTATATCCTACACACTTGAAACAGTCTTTATCAATTGGATTAATATCAAAGAATCCCTGGATTTACAAGTGACCAAAAATCTAAAAATATTTTTTATATAAAAAGAATTCGTAGAGTCAGAGCTAAGATGTTAGCATTGTCTATACAGTAAATGTAGGTTGTTTGTATGGTGCAATCATAGTCTTCGCCTGTTCTGCTCAGCTCTTTGTTCTGTGTTGCCAAAGAGTTATAACCTTCAACAAAGCCTTAGTACTGTGAGAAACACGTCTCTGCATGAGCCGGACAGAAGCATGGCTTTACTCAAAGAACCATCGCTGTACATCTCAATCATCACCTTCAAATGTTCCTGACTGTTAAACTCTCTCCTCCTGGAGCTGGAGGCTGTGAAAAACCTGAAACAGTCAGTCAAACAATCCATCAGTCCGTCAACAGGAAATTCATCTGCAACAACACTGATAATCGGTTGGTGGCTTTAGTAAGTAGCGTCCAAGCCAAAACTTCACTGGTTCTCACTTCTTAAATGTGAAGGTTTGTCGCTTGTGTCTCTGATGGTTAATTTAATATCTTTGGGTTTTGAACTGTTTGTTGGATAAAACAAATAATTTGAAGATGTCATGATGGTGTCTGGGAAATTCTGATAAAGAACTTTGATACTTTAGTGGTCCGACTGAATTGGTTTGATTCTATCGAGGATTGAAAAACACCTTTTCATTTAACCCCACAGAAAGTAAAAGTAAAATCTGGACTCTATTGTAGTTTTCTTTTTGTTAAAAAGAAAATTGGTATCGATATAGATTTCTCAGGCCACCTCTGCAGCATAAACCACTTTACTGAGTAGCTATATGTTCAAGAGGCTAACAGTTATTGGTTATTATTATTATTATTATTATTATTATTATTATTATTATTGTTACAGAATATACAAGTGGCAAAAAGCTTATATTACCCTTCAGACATACCCATGGTGGTCTTCAAGGCAAAGTCCTTCTAAAACACACTCAATCACCAACACTGTTGTTGTACTTTACATCTTTGTGAAAGATGTCACGACACCAGAATTTTGCTTGTTGGTACCAATACATTGAAATTCCATGATTCTTGATAACAAATTCAATATCACAGAAAATAACAGAAAATAATAACAGCAGCTGCTGCCCACACAGTGTGCTAGCATGTGTTAGCATGCATGCATGGACACACACACCTGTATGGTCTGTGTGCAACCAGTAGTTTAAACTGACTGACAAGGAGACAGACCCATGGTGTGAATGCTAATGTTGCTAATGTTGCGAGTACGCAGCTAATGTTATGAGCTGTTGCTACATTAGCCCAAACAAGCTAACGTTAGCCTTTGTGAACATTGTGTGTGGAGCTTTGTTGCTACAGGTGCCAACTGTGGTAATTCACAGCCAGCAGCAGAAACGTTTCAGGACACGAACGTGTTGACGACTGAAACTCTCTCAGCCTGAACTCTGCACAGATCAGCGTCTGTGTTTGAGCTGCTGACATCAGTTTGAACCGTTTACATGGTGACCTCTGGTCGTCTATAACTGATGATCCTCCTCAAATACTAAATATCTCACCACACACACTCCGTACTGCCACTCCAACTGTTGTTGTTATTATTTTATTTGCCTGCTGCCTTCTTCTCTCCAAGTTTGATGTCAGACTAAGACACGTGTAGTGTTGTTATACTGCCCTCATCAGCCCTGGAAGAATCACATCCCGAGTACCGACGACATCTACGGTACCTGTGGCACCTGAAGTACTATAGAAAAACAAGTACCTTCAGATTTTCAGTATTTTGGTACAGAAGCATCTGTTCTTGTGACGTCCCTACTCCTTGCATTTTGATGTTTTGATGTAATTGTTACTGCATTTCCTACACAGCTGGAAAATATGGAGTTCAAATGGATCGACAGTCTTAAAAATATTTGGTAAGAGTCCATCAGACATCACAGAGTGATGATAGATAAGTCCTTGTCTTTAAAGGTGGAATTATCCTTAAACCTGATGAGCAGAGCCTTAACATGTCCTTCAACACAAAACTCATTTCAGTCTTGATTCCCACTTTGTTTTGGTTCAGAGGGACCAGGTACACTGTCTAAAAGATGGTTCTGTATAGTTAGTTTTTTTTTCCTTTCGCATCATGTACAGATAATGTTATTTTTATCAGTTGTCTTTTGTATTGTATACTATGTATACATTCATCTAGCAGCATAAAATAAAGTAAATAAATAAGATTATAACCAGACGCTGAATCATTATTATTCATCTTTTACTTTAAGACAATAAGGATGTTCGACTTTACAGATATCTGTTGTCTCCTGGACGTCTCCTTTGCTCCTGCAGTATCTGTTACATCAGATTTCTGCTGTGCCTGCAGTTTCCCTTTACATAAGATGAGAGTCTTGATATCTCAGCTCTTCTCCAGCTGAAGCATGACCGATGAAAACACAGTCATTCATCCACTTTGGTATTCTGCTGATTCAAGCTCTGTTGTCGCAGCTGTACTGTAATAACACACCCAGCTTGGCCAGCGCCTGCCCTGTGAGCCTGACGCATTGTTGGACAGATGTCTTTCAGACTTGGATGCCCTCACCCAAAGGATTTGACCTACGTGAGAGCTTAAAGGTACTAAAATCAATATTTGTGGTGAGAAGATGTGGATGAGTCATTTTCTCAGATGACACAGAGGACATGTAACTGTTTCCACAAGCTAGAGAGAACTAATCATTACCTGTAAAGTGATCTTCATATATTTATATAAAATCAGTGCCGTGCCTCTTTAACTTTATAACCCCCTGATGAAAGGTGATTCAAAGGCCACATATTTGCAAAATTATACTTTTTGTAAAACATCTTGTTTAGATAATTGTAACCTGCTGATTTACAGTCAGATAAACAGATTAGGCCTGAATCTCAAGTGTGATGAAAAAGCTCACAGGTCTGAAAAAAAACCTCTGTAGGAAGATCCAAGACAGTTAGAGTTTTACAGGAGCTCTTTGTTAGTTTTGTTATTGCTGCATAGCCAACTTCAGCATTAGCGGCTGTTTACTCACCAGTTTAGAAGAAACATTGTCAGTTCAGCATCGAACTTCATTCCTTTACTTGGAAAATGCTGTCTCTATCGATTCAAAGCAACACCAACATTAACTCTTGTTTTGCTTCTATTTTTATCACTTTTTTTTCTTGTACTAAAGTTAGCATGCTAACCAGCTATCCCCGGCCCAGTTGGCCTGTCGAATCACTTTCCGATACCGAGTCACTGAAGTGTCCGGTCTGCCCTGAAGAACTAGCGCTGCTCAGAGGATGTATTATATATAACCTCTTGCAATTAAACACAACAACGGCTGAAGCTCTGGTAATTAAACAGGTGTTAATGCTAACATTAGCTATGTAGCAAAAGCAAAACATACCAATAATCACTTTAACTTGTAAATGGAGCATTCTGGTCCACTCTGTGATTAAGGAAAAGATATGTTGTGCTTTTTTTTCACTGCAGTAACCTATCTTGGTCTGAACCTGGATTTGTTTGGCACACATTGGATGAACCTTACATACAGAAGAAGTAGTAAAGGCACAGTGACCAGATGTTGATCCAAATTAGCTGTTTTTCTGTGCATCTGATGTCAAGAAAAGTCTTTTTACATTTCCACGTCTGGAGAATCTGTTGCTCTTTGTAGTTTTGATGCTATTTATTATTATTCTAGCAGCCAACTTAAAGGAGAACCCGCTGATATTCAGTATTTTCCTCACTTAAAAGTCCAAAACCAAATGAATTAATTCTACTTACAAGTTTAATCTGTGTAATTAAATCTTGGGTGAGAGACAGATTTACATATTGTTGGTTTTTGGTGTTTTCTTGTGAGTTGTTTACAATAATCTCCAGCCGGACGCTCTGTCTCGAGCTCACTAGCTTTTTGTAAATATTTATCACCATGTGAGTTTACAGCGTCCTGCCCTGTAAATGTTCAACTAAACCAAATATCCAGATGCTCTGAATTCCATGAAATCTCACCTGAAAAGCCTGAAACTCCGAGCATGTAAACCAGATGTGTTTTGGGCTTTTTTTCGAATAGTTATCTAAAACATCCAGTCAGTCAGTGCAGCCTGTGCAGGCAGTTTGCCGAAAACACAAACACAAGTCCCTCATCATCGTGATAATTATCCAAAACACAGTTGTCAGCCTGAAACACAAAGTAACAGAGAAGAGAATCCAATCACTGCTAAATGAGATGCTGCAGATTTGCGTAAATGAAATTGTGTGTGCGCACGAACAGCAGCGGTGACTCATCAGCGTTAGATCTGTCTTTTGGTTTCCCTCCGGTGTCCTCTGGGACGAAGCAGCACAGACAGGCTGGGTTAATAAATATGAGGATGACTCTGTGCAGTTTAATGATGACACATCCCATAACTCCTGGTTGCAGAGTGGAAGATAAAAGAGCAGACCTCATGTGATGGGTTCAGTGATTTGTTGGCGCATCTTTCTGGGGGAGGTTGAAGAGATGAAGTTACATGATGACATCCTGGGTGGGTTGGTTAAACATGGCGGGGGGGGGGGGACATTACTTTCAAAAACAACTCATCAGATGGTTTTCTAATGTTTGGTTAACTTCAAGCCCTCAAATCTACTTAGTTAAGGTTAGTTAAAATATTAACTACTTCCTCAGGGCAGATGCGAGGCTACAGTGATTGGAAAGTGACGAGATGGGCTGGTTAGCACGCTAACTTCAGGAGAAGAAAAGATGTGTCAGAGACAAGAGTTAGAGACTGTCCTCTTGTCAAGCCCACAGGTCGTCTGTCAGCAGGTTACTATGACCCGTAGTTAGGTCATGTTGCTAGGCGACAGCCAGTAGTCGTAGTAATGATGACAGGAGCAAAGGGAAAAGTGTGGTGACGTAGTTTATAGAGCGACAAAGTCCACGTCAGGAGGAGGTTGGGGTGGATGGATGAATATGACCCAGGAGAGCGGTGTTCGATTCCCATGTGACAGGAGCAGTTGATGTTGTTTCTATTATTCATGACCGTTCACTGTTATTGTTGTAACCACGACAACAAAGATCATCTAAAGTTGAGGAAGTACTTATTTTAACCCAAATCACCATCTTTTCCTAAACTTCACCAAGTCATGACTGTTATTATAGTAATCAGGGCGACAACGGTAGATACGCAGCTGTTGGTACAGTCTGCATGTTTATTATTGTAACCATGACAACCCAGGTCTGGGACGCCTGCCACCGTAGGGGAACTCCTTCATGAGGCACTCCTATGGGTCGTATCAGGGGGTTGAAAAAAACCACCTGTATGGTTGTCCAGGTTAGAGGACTGGTTGTCCAGGTTGGTAAGCAAACAGCTGCTAATGCTAACATTAGCCATGTAGCAATAGCAAAACCTACAAATAGCTCCTTTAAACATCTCCACTAAAACATTTCTGTGGTGTTACGTGGCATCATTACACAACTTCCACCCATAAAAATGTGCACGATGCTATAAGTTATAATGTGTTTCAAAAGTGTGCACCACAGCACGCTGGCCTTTAAAACTGTAGCTGTCAGTCTGGCACCAATCAGCTCCCTGGAACACTCAACACACTCAATCACACAATCATTCACTCAGCCAAACAGAGAGGCTCACATGCAGCTCATTACACACACACACACACACACAGACAGACACACACACACACACACACACACACACACAGCAGATTCACCAGAGAGGGAGGGAGAGATCCACAAGCACACACAAAATACAGTCATATATACTATCACAAAAACAAGTGACTGCTTTAAAAGAAAACAGATAAATATATTTATAAATTTATAAATATAAGTGTTTGAACACATGACCAAAGCTACAGTCTCCTCTCTCTCTCTCTCTCTCTGATTGGCTCCTGGAAAAGAGAGAAATTACGTGGATGGAAAACTGGGGGAGTTGGGTGGAGAAACATTCAGGCTGGAGAGACTGAGTGTATTTATATGGTTTTAAATGGGAGTGTCCAGTTTACACTGTGTGATGATATGAACCGTCGGCAGTGTTGACAGGAAAATTATCATTTGCTCAAGTTTGAGGTTCAGCTCAGTGTTTTTGTAATTAAGAGACTAACTTGCAAAAGTCTTTCACCACCTAATTTGTTCAGTCAGTAAACACCAGAGATGGAAAAACAGCCAGAGGCAAAGTTGTTACTAAGACGGTTTGGATGTTTATTCCACAATATGACACTGAATTTCTCTACTTCACCTCGACTTCATTAGCTTCAAATACTGACATTAAGATATTTTACATTAAACGCAGTTTGTAACCTCTACCACTAGGGGTCTCTCAAACAGAACAATAAAAAAAGACGGGATTAGGTGATGTTGTGAAATAATGGGGGATCATGGGAGTTGCTGTCTTCACCACCATCAGCTTCTCCCAGTTTGGATTCCTTCAGTGACATTGGTTCAGGAGGTTTTTACCAGGAGGTTAACCAGTAAAAACACTGAAGAAAGTCATTGTTTCACTGACATTGTACAGCAGACACAGGCTGTCAGGAGGGGTTCAGAGCTGAGACGGCTGCTGACCTTTGTTTCTGTTGTTTCTCTGATAACTTATGATCCAGACGTTCAGGAGGTTTTTACCAGCAGCTGAATTATCCACAGAGGTCTCCTCCCCTCCATAACAAACAGACAAAGGGATTAAAGATTCACAGTTTCACTTTAAAAATCAGTGATTCATCGATGCTCTTTGGCGGACACAGGTTGTCTCAGAGCAGCTGGGATCTGAGCTGTCTAACGTTTACTCAGCTTTATCTCTCATAACTTAAGATCCAGACGTCTGATGACCCTTCATCTGGTTCAAATGTGAAGATGAAAACAACCAAAGTAGAAAAAGTGTATCTTAAAAATGTGACTTAAAAATGTAATTAACGAGCGACCAATGAAACTGACGGTTACAAGATTAAAAATCACATATTTTTCTCTGGTTTGAGAATTGATGGAAACATTTGAGATAATGTAAGAACACATTCAACATATATAACATAGATCTAGTTGTTTTTAGACATTTTAACGAGGAAAAATTACATATTATAGCTTTAAATTAAATCAAAGTTATATTATGAATTTTTAAACCCTCTACAAAACTGTCTAATATTCTCTATTAACACATTCAAAATTTTAAATCCAGGGTGATTTTTCTGTGAAGTTGGACCATATACTGAGCAGAAAATCATACCCGTCTGCAGCTTGTTAGAGTTTGGACGACATTTATCATCACGTGTAACATGTTTATAATGACGGGTGTGGACCGGGGCAGAAGGTTTATACACTTATGATTCACACAAGTGGTTTGCAGTAATTCTAATAATAAAAACAAGTAGTGTGTGGTCTGGACTGGTTCATGGAGAGGCGTGACACAATGTATGCGACACTGCATTAATAAAATGATTGAAGCGACTGTGTCTGGAAATTGTATCAGCTCGGTTCAGTCAGCCATTACTGTTCTGTTCCACCGGCTCCTCCACACATTTCATCGCATTAGAGAGTGAAGGAGCAGGGACCTGCAGCGTCTTCCTGTGTCATCACTGTTTGAGGTTTTAATGGACTTGGACGCATCCTGAATGGATCAGGTCTCTATTGAAAGGGAGATCCGGTCCAGTGTGTTTAGAAAATCACACTCTTGGAGTTCATCTTAAGGAGTTTTACCTCACAGTGGGCTGCCGCTGCGTGAAGAGAGCTCTCGTCCAGAAATCACATTATCTGATTTACACAACAACACAGCAGTTGACACCAACCTGTGCCAAGAGCTGAGTGGATTTCGACCTCCCCCCGCAATCCCTTCCCCTCCGGCCCCCCCTCCTCCACCTATTCAGACCCCACTCACGAGGCTAATGAGCATGAAGGGTTAATGTTTCCCAGTCCATGGGAATCTCTGAGGCTTTAAGTTGGCCTTTCTTTACATTGACTGAGCCGCAAAGTCAGAATGACCAGCGTTGCAGAATTAAATGCATGTGGAGGGCTGAAAACAAATGGGTGTGAAGTTCATCTGCGAAGCCAGGGCATCAGGAAACACATCAAGATCCCCACCTGTTTAACAGAGGCTCTTTGTGTGGGGAAAACACTGAATTCAAGCAAGAATGTGAATGAAAACTATCATTCCTTAAACTATGCAGTAGAGGCTACAACAGGACATGATGGAATCTGTCTCTATGTTTCTGATGCTTCATCTTCACCATTTTCACTTTTTCAAACTCTTCTTGACCACAACCTTTCCTCCAACACCATTTTAGGCTGTGCAGCTACAGCTCGGAGGTCTTTGAGAGGATCCCTGGGGTGATGAATGATTCTGGGCTTTTTCAGAGGACCTATAGCTCCTGTTAGCAGCTCCCCTCGCCTTGAAGTTATTCCATTACGAGCAGCGGGAGACAGACTTTTCCAGGCTGGGAATGGGAATTGTTTGACGCCTGGTGCTTTTAGGGGTCGGGGCGTTTCATGTGTTAATGTGTTATTCTGACAAATGGAAGCATGTTGGGTGGTGAACATGTGAAGTTACAGAAACTGTCCGGTACTGTACCTGTTAAGTCTCCGGTTCAGTCCCAGCAACAAATGTCCTGTTTATGTCTTTAGTAAAGTAAATAATGTCAGTGCAAACGCAATGGCAAACACACTGGAGCAGAAAGAGAAGACAGAGAGACAGCAAGGCAGGGAAAAGAGGAAAAACTGATAATTATGGCCAAGAATGGAAAAAAAACATAAATATACATTATTCGGGAGGAAATCCTTCTCTAGTACTTTTTTTAGTAAAGAGGAACATAAATACAAGCCAGATGCAGTTTTGTTTACACAAACTGAGATGGATATGTCTCTGTTGTTGCGTCCGTCTCAGTTTACCCAGGCTACAAGCAAAGTGGGGTAAAGCCCCGCTGCAGTCCAGAGGGTGGTAATGCACAGAAAGCGGTTTGATAATGGTTAAACTTCCTTCTCCTTCCTGGCACAGACTTTACGTATAATGTTTGCAGAATCTGCAGCTGTACAGTTGTTTATTAGCTTTACCATTCCGCCTTTTCTCTGCTTTTAGAAGCTAGTGTTTCCTGCCTCTTATTATCGTTATTACCTGCAAGCTTCTTGTATCCTGTTTGTGGCTTGTGGATTACTCAGTGGATTCACAGTCTGTTGTTGCTTTCAGCTGGCCAGTGGCTAGTTAAGCTAGCCCCCGGATCCAGGCCCGTTTCACGGCTGACCAGGATGGTTACTGCTCATGTTCTGTTTGCTAAGAACCACTGAACATTTGATGAATCTCTAAATGTATTGGGTAACAGAGTATTTCAAGTTTTCAAATATTAGATGTTGCACCATCTTTAAGGCAAAGAATGCAAACATGATATGTGGGTGTCAAGTGGATGCAAAACAATTAGCGTCATTACTATTTCAAAACATTAAGCTGCAGGCTACGTAAACCTGATTAACTACAAAATCGACAAATGTTGTTTCTTAACTTGCTGTTGATGCTGCATGTGTAGTTTTAAAAAGCAGAACTACCAACTTCTACAGTGGGGAGACCATTTTCTCAAATTCATGTCAGACTTTTGGACACAACACTATATGTTGTATCATAGACACAGAAATAAAAAAATAACCCGGAAATGATAGAAGTGCTTAAATCAAAAATTATTGAGACAAACAGGCACTAAAATTTGTGTCTCTCCAGTCTGCAGGCAGCAGGAATCAGGAGTAATATCCACAAGTTAACAGTCTAACAAGCCCCAAAGATCCCAGCGTACAACTCTGGAATCAAAATGTTCACCCTGCATGTGTTTAGCACATGTTTATGATGTGTTGCAAGTTTCTAAAAAAAAAAAAATTAATAAGAATAAAATGACAAGACACACTGACCAGCGCTACAGCTGGATGTAATGATAGAGATTCCAGTTGTGGCTAATTGCAGCTGGGACACATTGTTCTTTCTGTTACCTAGTGTTTTAATCACTTTTACTTTCTGGCTGCAGAGCTGAGCATTTGTTTTGTCGGCCTCTTTCTTCAACTGATATGAGGAGGTGAAAAAAAGTCTCCAGGATGACAATGTAGATAAGTGCTGCAAATTCATTTGCTGTAGTTACAGCGCCGGATCATTCTTATCCTTCGAGCAATCTACTTTCCGGGTCTGGCATCAACAGATCCCTCTCTGCAGCCAAAGTTTCCTCTTTTTCTGTTTGATTTAGCTCCTTAACTGTGTACTCAGGTCTGACTAAATGTGGTCAAGCACCGAAGTGAAAAGACTAACAACTGTCCCTGTGATTCTCCGTTGGATCTAGATTTTTGACTTTCCTTAGTTTCCTTCCTTATCCTAGAAGCATCGTCTTTTAAATTGTATTATTCATGTTTGTGTGTTGTACTTTGTAAATTGCTTTTGAAAAGTTCCATATAAATAAAGTTGGTATTTATTATTAAAAAATAAGACTCAGGGTCTACAGCCGTGCTAACAGCTCTGTGAGACGTGCATGCTACCATGGTGACAGGACATATTTCAGTGTTTAGACTCTGGCTCCTGTGGGAGGATTAAAGACTTCACATTCATCCTGGAGCAGCAGATGCATTCACATTTTTTCAGCACCTTGAATGAAATGATCAGGTTTCAATTTATCGGATAGATGCTGGATCCATAAAGTGGCTGAAACATGCCTCTGATGTGAACATCTACACAAGTTGTTTGGAGATTTTCCTGTAGCTGTTACTTTTATACATGAACGTAAAACATGTATTATGATATATTTTTTCTTCTCAGTTTCAAACATTCACTGTATTTAAGAGGCATAATTCCAGTTTAAGTGTAAATGGGGTCAAAGGTCGTACAGCTAATGGTGACTCATATTTACTCCAAGTCAGTTTGTGGTAGAAGAGCCATATGTTTCATGAGACTCAATCAGATATTTCACTTGGTTATTTGCTTGTGATTTATCTCTCTGCTAATTACAAGCCCGCGTGGTGCAGCGAGGCCTGCAGCTGGGCCTTCAAAGTCAACACAAACAGCTTTAGCTCATTTCTGTGGCACCTCGTTTCGTCATATCTAAACCTCGGCCCAGGTCAGGCAGGAGTCCTTCTTCCGCAGGCAGAGCAGCCATGGTTTAAAATCAATAAATCTGAAGGATCAGGGTTGTCAATGTGGGGTTTACAGTGAAGACTCCATCCACAAGAATTTATTGGCGGTGTCACGTCCCCGCACCAATCTGGTTTCAAAGTCAAGGATTGAGAGTCTTCAACGGGAGATTAGGTTGTTTAATATACACTCAGACCACAGCGTGTGTGTGGTTTTAATTATGTCTTATCACAGGATGTATTGAGGAAGCCTCTGCCAGTCTCTCACACACACACACACACACACACACACACACTTCAAACACATATGTAATCATGAGTCTTTCACATGAGGACATGCAGACTGTATAATACAGTTGTCAGTGCGTCTCAGTCTGACTTGTCCTTTCTGATCTGATCCGTCCTCAGGATCATCTACAGAGACATTAGTCCCTCTGTATCCTTTTCCTCTCACTTATTCCCTCTCTTTGCTCCCCACAAAAAAAAAAAAAAAAACATAATGAGGACTAAATTGGGGTTTTTCCAGCGCCTACGTAGATTTAAGTTGCCATGGAAACTTTGCAAAATAAGGGCTGGGCTTAGTTAGCTGCTCACCTAATGTTTCAGCAATCGTCTTGGCTGTAATGAAAAGCAGCATGTTAAAAAAAAACCTGACAGTGGCTGCAGTTCTTTACACACTGCTGCTCTCAGTTTTATAGATTTCATGTCTGTTGTAACAGTTTTACAGTTTATTAAAATGTTGTGAATACCACAAGGATAAACTGTAGTGATATGTTTCACAAGCTTTTCCAAAATAGACTATTTTATTCACATAGCTGTTGCACACACACACACACACACACACACACACATATTCAGAAATGCTACACTGAATCCCAGCTGGTTCGAAAAGGTCAAGTTGATGAAAAAGTGAGCGCAGCATCGTCGGGATCCAGCCTGCCGTCCTGCTGAAGACACCAACAATGAGTGATTCACTTGCTCAACGAGACTTTGCACATTTTAAATGCTTGCTTGCTCTTGCACAACAGAAACGCCTTTTGTTATCTGAAGGAGTTGGAATCAATGGATGGCAGGAATCCACTGAAGATGCCAATAGGCTTTGATCCCACAGAGCAGCCTCTGCCCTGCTCTGGCCCGCAGCCACAGCATCGGCAAACTGTGAACTGGGCTCACTGGAGAGAAAAGTGAGTGAAGAGGAAATCGGGAGAAATTATAAAAAAGTTAAAGGATTGAAAAAAAGAGGAGAGAATCAAGAGACCGAGAGCTGTTCCTCGGCTGTAATAACGCTGACTGTTGTTATCCGCTAAAGGCGTGGAGGGAGACAGCATGGCTTTAATCACAACACACTGTGTTTGTTTAACAAGTTTACACTAGAGTGGTTCGCCTCGGCTCACGCTGATGAGCCCCTCTGAGGGCAGGCAGCGTTTCAGAGGACGGTCTCACAGCAAGTCAGCCAGGTGGAGCAGAAGCAATCTGGAGGACACACACACACACACACACACACACACACACACTGACAGAAATAAAGTCATGAAATTTCTTCTTTCTTTCCATCTGTAAAGTTTTCTTTTATCAGACAGAACATCTGCAGTTTAAAACTTTAACTGGACAGTGGTTTGAGACAGAAGTCGACAGAAGCAGTTTTTTCACTTCCATTGATTCACTGACAGCTTAATTAGCTGGTTAGCCACGGTTGATTCAATCTAACAGGAAAAGCTAACTTGAGTGGGTTAAAAATGCTGCCTTTTTCCAGCTAAATCAACTCATTTAAAACCAAAAATTGTGAAATTGGTCTTGATCATTAACTTGATGGCTGAATACATGATGACGCGCTACAGACTGAGGCTAAAGCTGCACAGAAGACACGGAAATGAGGAAACATTGATGAATGTAAGACCAGACTGATTTTTCATTCTTACACCTACTTGCTTAAATGCTTCTTTGTTATAACTTTTAATATCATAAGATTAAAGGCTTTTAAGACAAGGACTAACCTATGTGTTTAACAAGCTGGACGCTAACGCTGTCTGGGACTGACCAACAGTGAGTCAGTCCCCATAGACTCCCATGTTAAAGTGTCCAACTTTACAGCAGAAATAAACAGTTTACAGCCTGGGACAAAAACTGTTCTGGTCTCTAGAGCTAATTTCCTCCTTCATGACAACTGCATGGGGGTGAATTTTTTCATAAGTCACTTGTTTACGTTTTATTGAGGATTAAATTTACATTTAATAGAGCATGTGGCCACTTTGAGTGACAGGTGGGTGCCCCAACTCTTTGCCCATATTTGGAGTTGCTGGGTGGTAGGCGGAGTCAGGCACTGCCAAGATGGCAACAATGGAGCAGCTCACTCTGAGCTTCAAAATCACTCTTCAGAAACCTTTAGGTTTAGGCTTTATTTACAGTCTGGGGGAAATACTACTAAATGCTGGTCCTGAATAAGGCTGTGGATTGTTCAAAAATCTTAGATCTTAGAAGATACTCTGACTTTGATACTGATTTTTAACTATATGTTTTTCAATACCAATTTTATCCATTTTAACAAAATAAATAAACAAATAACATTATGATACAATCTTTAGTTTTATTTTGAAGCTCTATTTCTACAAACACATTTAAGTGTGTAAAGAGACAAACAGCCAGTCACCAGCTTTATTAGATCCTGGTCAGTGATGCTGATGAGATTTACTTGTTTACTCCTTAGTTATCAAAATTTGAATGATGGGGCATTTTTTGATGCTCGATAGAATCAGACCGATTCGGTCAGTCCATAAATCGTGGTTGTGACTTTCTTTAACGTAACCTCACACACTCATGGAGTTACGCTGACTCCTCGTCTTGTCTTGCTGAGCTCTGTTCTCCAACACAGTCACTCAGCAGATGTCTTTTGTTCTTGACAAACCAGGATTAAACCTCAGCTATCTTCCATTCAAACAGCCGTCTACAGCTAAACCCTGGTTGTTTGTTTAAATATTGTTCTGGTTAATATCAGTCACATTTATGGTGACCTCTTTTTCTCTGCCTTCCCAAAAACTGACAACATTTTCGTATGACTGCCCAAATCACAGGGCTGAGCTGTATTACGTAATGCTTTCTGGAGAAAATGTGCACACACAGTACAGCAATGCTCATACCATGAGCGTGTGTGTGTGTGTGTGTGTGTGTGTCATAGCATTTTAACAACATGGTGGAGCAAGGAAAACATGTGGTCAAGCCTGCATACGCACAAGCAGTAAAAAGCTGTTTTTATGACGGGTGTTCTCATGCTATCCACAGAGTCTGTTTTCAGTGTGACAGCATTGGATCAACGATCTAAAACATATGAAACACTAGACTGATGTTGGTGACATGATCTTTTTTGGTTTGACAAGGTATCAGGTGTCATGTTGGAGAACATGAGAGAGAAACAGTGATGTAACCAGCGCAGCGCAAGACTTTCACACAGACCATTAATCACTAACGTCTTCAAAGCGGTTTCATGCCACACACTGGACCACTTATTCAGCTGGGATGGGAAGTGAACTGGATCCAAAGTAAAACCATATATAGTAACTGTGGCCATGGCAGGTTCAGCTCTTCTATTCTATACTGTACTTAAATTGTTGCACGAGTTTTAATCGAATTTCTGACATTTCATGTTAAAAAAAAAAAAAAAATGTAAACCACATGTAAAGGAGGGGTCAAAAGTTGGGTAGAACTTGCCTGGATTCAAGTTCCTAACCCAACAGTGTTTGGACAAAACTGCAATCGAAAGAAAGAAAAAGAAAAAAAAGTATTGTTTGCATTAATGTCTGTGGGCGTGAAGATTATATTGTAATTTCTGGAAACTCTTATTTGTATGTGTCAGACTGTTTGGGGATAGATTCACTTGGAAAGTGGCTGTGGGTGTTCCAGTAACTCAAAAGCTGACTTATTTAAAATGTCTGTTTAGCCAATAGGTTAGTCACTAAATCTAGGTCACTTGGTTTTTATGGAGGTATACCTCCATACTATAGGCCACATAATTATCTATGCACTGTATATACTGAGTCTAAACAGCAGGTAGGATTTATATTTAACATTTAGATTTGGCTTTAAATGTGAACATTTACATTTAGATAAAGTATTTGATAGAATATTTACGTTTAAGATTTAGATAAACAGTCCTCCTTAATGCAAATAATTTATTCAAATCTAAACATTAATATAAATCCTAAATGTAAATATTACTAATAACATTTAGATTTAGCTTCAAAAGTTAGAATTTTGTATAAAAGATCAAATAGATAAAGTATTTGATAAAATATTTACATTCAGGATTTAAATACGATATAGGTCCTAGATTTAGGATTTAACATTTATATTTAGGATTTATATTTATATTTAAATAATTAAAATATAAATAATTTATATTTAAATAATCTAAATCCTAACAATTTAGATTTAATATTGACATTCGTATGTAATATTTATATGTACAGATTCACAAAGTTCATAAATATCACTGTAAATATTGTAAAAACTTGACTTGAAGAAATTCAGACTTTTTAAAAATGTTTGGCACTGAATGTGGTGGAATGAACCTGTACCTGCCCAGGCGCTGAAACCAATAATGGAGTCTGCCGTTTATGTTTAAAGTTTCTCAGCTCTTGGAAATCTACTCTGTGCTTTCTTTCTACACTACACACGAACTCTGCCACACTACATCAAGTGTGAGTGAACAAGCATCTGGATCCACTCCAGTATTACCAACAAATAGCTGATCAAAGCTAAATAATCAAACAGTGACTCTTATGTCATATAGGAACATGTTATTTGGTTGCAGATGTAGTAAATGAAGCAAGTTGGAGAAAAGCTTCCACTGAGGTGAAGCCCAACACCAAGTAGCTACATTCAGCACCAGTTTATTCAAGGAGAAAGGGATTTGTAGTCGGAGGTTATGGCGAACCACAAAGACAACTTCTGAAGCAGAAGTGAACGCACGAACAAGTGATTGTGGCTCTAAAGAAATGAGCAACAGCTGAGGCCCCAAATCATGGAAACCGCTCCTGTGACCACAGCAGAACTCAGATTTCATTTGATTGGTATTGCTGCATCAGTAGAAGCACTAGAAATTATACTCTTACATGATTAAGCTCTCTGCTCGCTAATAGGTTTTCTGGTGTGTTTTAAATTAGAGGGGCCACACATCAGTTTAAAGACTGTAAGTTCTAGTGCTGAGAAATTATGCATATGCAATCCTCAGGGTGCCTGTAGGCAGAGTGTAATCTAAATGTTGAGACATAATTGTGGCCAAACTTGGTGTTTTAACTTCTAACTATCTTTAGCACTAAAATAAATAGAAAAGTCCAACAGGTGAAGTTCTAATTGCAGGTGAGACGATGCAAGACCAGCTCACAGCAGGAACTTTACCAAGACTGTTCCAAGAAAGGAGAGTTTTCACTGCAAAGTTAGCTCAAATTTCTGCAGCAATGTGCTACACCATGTTCCCCTGTTTCTCCTCAGAGGTTTACAATGACCAAAAGCAGCAGAAAGCTTCACATATGACTCTTTGTTTCTTCTCTTTTTATTAACTTTGGATGAGCTCAACACCATTGCATTCTTTAGTACCGGCATTGAAATGCAGTTCCTGCTCCAAGCTCTTTCTCCCTGACTGGAGATGCAGACTGGGCCGACTCTAAAGGATGAAGTCATGGCTGTCAACATGAAACCCCTCACTCCTCATAGCCCCTACACACAAACTTCAGCACAATTTATCACGATGCAACTGTCTGTTCTCTGAACTGTATCTGCTCTAATTGACAATGAGAGGAGGTCATGAGCCTTCAGCTTCACTTTGTAATTTTTTCACAGACTTCGTCAGGTTGTCAATACGCCCGCTGTCCAATATTATGTTAACGGCAACATCCCCACAGAGGCCTGGCACACAGAATTACCTAATCCTTGTGGTATTAAACATGGAGGTAGAGCGGGAGGTTTGTACGTGCATGAGTGTGTGTGTGTGTGTGTGTGTGTGTGTGAGCGAGAGCGGTGCATGTGAATGCATGTCTGTCTGCATGTGTGGGAAATCTCAAGTTACCCCCTCATCATTCCACCACATTCTGCAATATATCACTGTCACGGCAAATGTAGCCTCGTTCCAAATAGTTTAGTCTGACAGGACTCACTTTAACATGATAGCACGATCTTGTGCACAGCTCCTTACTAACTTGCTAAAAACCTGTTGAAATAAGTGGAGGACATGTTATCAGTTTGTTTGCTGAGGCTGGATGTTCATTTTTTCTTTAGCTTAAAGAAATCCTACATGTTTCAGATACAATTACTCAGTGAAACATGTAGTTCTAACTTATATTGATTTCATTATCCATGTAAACAGACATACTTAAGTACAATGTGCAGCTGCAGCCAAGATGAGCAGCTGCTGCACATTTTCTTAACTAAAACAAACTTCTATACAGTGTGCTCTGCAATATTTCTTCCAGTCTAAATTACTAATAACCATTGCACAATCTTGTGCGATACATGTGGTATTAGATGAGGCTTTTTCAGTTGACTCACTTATCATCACTTGAACCTGATCCTCTCCAAGGATTGCACTCATCACTAGGGTTAATGGATCTTCGTCTACTGATATTTTCCAACCAGCTCATCACTGGAGGCCTCATTGTGGTGCTGTGGGAGTCAGTGCATTTCAAATCACAAATTTGCCTCTAAAGGTTTTTACAATCTATAAAACCTTTATCATCCTCTGTCCTTAGACCCTCGAATCAGAAAAGGAAACGCTCCCCAAAAAAATGGAAGAAAAATGGAAGAAACCTCAGGAAGAGCAAAGGCCTGAGCCACACGACTTCCTCTCTGCCACGAAGACCTGGAGAGAGGGCAGACTGCACAAACATACAAGAGGCAAAACCAAGCACATCATTCACACGTCTAGGAGAAAAAAAGCAAACACACAGAGGGTGAAAGAGACAAGGAGGAGGACTCCTGGAGGACGAAGATCCAGACCCAAAACATCTGGAATGAGGCACAGACAGCCAGGAAAGGGAGCGAGGTTCCAGGACGGCTGATAGTCCAACGTAGAGAGGACAGGGAGGAGAGAGAGGGAGAGAGAGACATCTGAAAATTCATGAGAGGTAATTTAGGATAAGAATTAACCCGTGACTTAAGTTCACACTACACCTGACAGTCAAAGTTATTAATGTGTTTTGGAAATACGTTTCTCTTCTGTAATGGTAGCAGCACAATCCAAGAACATTATTCATTAATGAAAATGTGATTTGGGCCTGAGAGTGATTTCATAGCTTCTCTGGGGGTCTGATCATCATTAGGTTATGAGAGACAACAATCATCCTTGACCTGTAAGCTGTCCTGCACAGTCATTACTGATACACAAGGAATGTTCACAGTGGACATTAATTAAAGGTGGAGTAAGTGATTGTAATCCACGTCTCCTCATGGTCCACTAACTCTCTGTTTCGTGTGTGTGCTGGAAAATAAATCCTGTGTTCCTTCGCAGCCCTGGCTCTGTGAAATGGAAATAAACAAAGTGGCTCAGACTGAGTAAAATAAACATTTCCAGCCAATCACCAACAGGGGGCGTTCATGCTCGTACACAGGAGAAGGGTAGAGGGGGGATGGAGGAATGAGGGGACGAATGCTAACAGATTGCGCCAGTGTAAGGATTACCTGGGGAAGAAGGAGCAGATTTCCCTTTCGTTGGTGCGTTAGCATCGATGAGCCGAGGGTGGAGATGCCTCAGAGCTGAAAGGCTTGAAGATGGATACAGAGGTTGCTTTGTTTCAGTATTGTTTTGTTCCGTTTGCTAATGTTTGTGATAGCTAACCCCGACTTATTAATTAGCAAGCAGTTACCGGTATCACATTTGCATATCCCCCAAAGTTAAATTACTTTCCCACAGATATTTCAGTTTACTTTACAGTTTGCCAAGATGTGTTGTTGGTGTGATGTTAGCTACGGTAGCAGGGTAAAGATGGTGGTTTCGGTTAAATGCAAATCAACATGTTGTAGAAGTCACTGTGAACTGTTTCTGTATTAAACCAGACCAGGATCTTTCCACGAGCTTAACAAAGCGGAGGAAAAGAAATACACTGTCACAAATACGTTCCTACTGAACGTGTGATATTTTCAGCCAAACACAGAAATTAAAGACGTGTAGAATCCTCATTATGTTCATAAAAACATCAGTCAGAGTTACATTTCCTACAAAGTGTATTTGCTGTTGTAAATATAACTAAATGTAATTTGTAGGAGAGAGTTGCCATAAAAAAAAGGTACAAATTCACTTCAGTCTGAACACAAAAGGATCGATAGTAAATGTCAACATGTAGAAAACAATTTCTTCTTTGTAATGTTTTGCATTCTTTTTGATGCATTATTAACTAATAGAGAGACTGAAGCTCTGTGTTTTCATGGTTCAGACCAACTCTGATTCACACTTCATTTTGTGAAGAGCATTCGATGAAGATTATGCATCGATTACATTCGCCAAAGAAAGTTAATGCGTTGCAGTTGATGCTTGGCTTTCAGATTCACATGCAACCTCCACTCCTGTCCTGTCAGCCAGACGTTTCTGGAAAACATGTTTAACCACATATTGCATATGGACATTAATGTGAAGATGTAACATTTTAAGGATTTCTTTCTGGATGGACAGAGGCTGAGGCTTTGCCAAAAGACAAAATATTTAATATGGAAAGTCATACTCCACAAAATACTGTTGTGTCAACTAGAGTTTGACTGATGGGAGTTTTTGAAAACACATGCAAATAGTTTCAAACTGAAGATTCCAGTGGGCAACAATATGTGCTGATATGCAGTCTTTAAAATTAACCAATTCCAAATGATGGTAGTGCACAAAACTCTCCAGATCCCAGACTTGGAAATTTGTTTCTTTTTATTTCTTTTCACTTTTTATAATCACTGGAATAAAACACTGAAAGAATAATATTAGGAATAATTAATTATATTACAAAGTACATTTATTTCCTTTCTTCCTGAGAGTGAGATGAGAATATCTATACCACTCTCATTTCTGTGTTACATACAGAGGTGGGAGGTTAGCCTAGCTTAGCATAACTACTGAGGTTGCAAATCCAGCTGTAGCAGCACAGGCTACTTCAGAGACATAATAATAGATGGAGAGGTCACTAACCATCTTCAAACTTACTATACCTTTCAGCACCTGAGGCAGAGATGTAGGTAACCGATCAATTTGCCCTCTGATTGATCAGTTTGATTCTGTTTTGTGATTGGACTGTCATTGTCAGCTGCAAGGACAGGGTCCTTATAACTAGACCTGTATAAACTTGATTTTGTCATGCAGATCTATTTTACCGGGTTAACAACTACAAACTTTGGAATGATTTGTGAAAACCCCTTTACAAACTCAAAATCCTTTTGACCCTAATTTGAGCCCATAGTTTCCTTCTGCTTCCAGTCTTTTTTAGCTAGCCTAGCCACACGCTGACTCTGTACTGTGCAGACAGTGATGTTGATCTTGTTTTCAGAAAAAGCAAATAACCTTAATTCTCAGAATGCTGAACACTTCCTTTATTGTACAGGAAATCCATATAAAAACACATGCACTGAGTACAACATCACAATTCTGGATTAAGACTGTATATCACATCAATCTTATATCACAAACTACTGATTTTTTTTTTTGTATAAATATCAGAATAATAATATTTGCCTGTAATTTCTGTTGCACCTTCACCTTCCTTCTCCTTTTCTTCTTCTATTCTCCCGCCTGTTTTTTGTCTCTCATTAGTTGGATTTGGTTTCCAACACTTTCCTCATTTGCCTCTCTGTTATGAGAAGGCTAACATCTCTGGAACAAACCGTGGCAGTCAGACTTCCCCCCTGGTCTTTGTGCCGAAAAGTGAAAACAGCTTTCACAAACACTGTAAGGTCAGTTAGCTTTATCCATCATTGTTCACTGTTCGTCACTGTGACACAACTGGAAATAGCTTTGCCATAAATGTCAGCATAATGAAATACTGTGTTGAAAAGCATAATATGTTTGAATTTGCATCCCCTTTGCCAAAATTACCGAACTGAGAATGAGAATAGAATGAAGTGTTTCACAGGGCCTTCGTCCAGGAGGCCTCACTGACCAATGACTGCATTTCTCCTCAGAATGGGTGCTGCCGTCAAATTAAACACCCTTTGTCATGTGAAAGTAGGTGATCTAGACCTACTACCCGAGAATCAAAAACTAGAGAGAATATTAGAAGAGTGAGGAGCGTGGATTTGGAGTCCAGTTACACATTTATACCAGGTGAGAGGTTGAGCTGGCAGAGGTCTGATGCCTGCGAAAGATCGAGGTGAGGATGAAAATAACCCACCTCACTGCACGGGACAAAAGCCAGACCTGATCCATTATTTGTTCTGTGTGAAGTAAAGCCACAGAAATGCCTGTGCAGATGCCATGCTAAACATCTGGAGCAGCCAGCTTTTATGATATCATTCAACAGTCATCCATGTAGTGTAACTCAATAAGGACACACAACTCCATTAAAAAATGCAGGCAACCAAATGAGGTCTTGGTCATTAGCTAAGGTATGAGTCTTTGGATTTATCATGGAAAGGGTTTATAATTCAGTTTAACACACATATCTGTTGACTGCTGTGTGGGGAATTTAAGGTTTTTCGACTTAGCAGTGTGTCCTCCTTCCCTTAACAGTGCATTTTGGTGGGAGAGAGCTGCAGCCTTGTATCTCTGGTGTTACTGGTTGATCTGGACAAATAGAAGTTCTGTCCTGATGATGGTGTTAGATAAGAGATGAAGGAGATCACCAAAGTGATTACAGTTCATCCTGTGAGGAGCATGAATGTCTTTACCAAATTTCATAGCAGGATATGTCACTTAAAACCACAAATGTCAACCTCACGATGACACAAGAGAAGTCAGGGAATTACCAAAGTCATTATTGTACATCGACCCAGAACCATGAATGATCGTGCAGAATTTTGCAATGATCCATGTGGCAGACTAGCAGCTAGAAAGCTATCACCAAAGTAGGATTTATCCTCTATGCAAATGTCTGGTAAAAAAAAAAAAAAGGAAAAAAAAGAAACTGCATGGAAATCCAACCAGTAGTTTTTGAAGTTGCACATTTCAGTCTGACCGAAAGTGCTATTGGTGTTTGGCCAAAAACCAACAACCAAATATTTTCTAGTGGTGTGTTGATACAAATCAAATCAAAAGGTGCGAATGACTCAAACTTGAAATACTCAGAACATTTAGAGGACCACACCCGGTATATACAGAGGGAAAATAATACTCAAACCTTCTAACACTAACTGTCATATATGGCCAAAAAATAATTCAGAGTGAAAACTGACAAAAACCTTTCCTTGAGTGTGCACCACTGAAATAGACCACCCATAGAAAAAACAAAGAAATAAAAATAACTCCAGAAAGACCTTAGAAAACAAAAAGTATTCAATATCTTTCTTTCCTTTTGTGATGTTTAACTGGTAGAAGTTGCAATTCAATCAACATCTGAAGCTTACGAATTGTATCATTGAGATGTGTTGTACTGTATATAAGTAGATAAGTATGTTGACCACTACACTATAATGACGCAGATGTAGTATGTATTGTGTACTGGTAGTTTGTAGTGTGGACTTGGAGTACAGCTATTGATTCCTCTGGGTTTCACTCTGAAGACTTATTTACCCAGTGCTATTCATTTTCTAACGGTGTGTAATCTCTAACTGGTCAGGGGTAATCCATTACAGTTTATAGACAAGCAGTCCCATCAAAGAGACAAAAACATTGACGCACATCACCAATCATTATTGATTTTAGCTCTTTCCAGTGTAAAATGACCGATCCATTTGCATTTCCAGACTGGAGCCTCACTTAAACAACAGTAATGGCTGAGCTGGACATTAATCAGACGGCCTTCATTGACAACTTCCAGCCTCTAATCCATCAGCTACATCGACTGTAATGTGGAAATACCTCCATGAAGGCCACTTGGGAGTAGTTTATCATGCCTCTCATGGGCTGTTGTGACACAATGATTCAAGCCCCTTGGAGGAGGTCCTGGAAACACTACTTTTATAGTAAAGGCTGTCTAAAAGCTGTGTGTGATTACATAATGACTTTTAATCTAATGTCAGATCTGAAATCATTCCTTTTCGGGACAGTAAGTGGGGTTTAAGCAGAGAAAGGGTGTTTGCTACTTGAAGCTGTGGCTAATTATATTTCAACCTGCTGTGTTCACAATAAATACGGCAACTGTGACTCTGTGGGTCATGCTGACTTTGCACTTGTGACTTCCATTGCAGAAAACCAATGTACAGTACTGTGCAATGTTATCAGGCCCTTTGAGGTTTCTGAAGAAGTGACAGTTTTACATAAACATTTACACCATTGCAAGACTTATCCTGCACCTGCAAAGTCTTTGACAGGCAGATATCCTGAAGCACACAGGTGTTTCCAGATGTGCTGCTTAAGCTATTCTGCCAAAAGACAGTGAAACAGGCAAAGTTCAGCAGTGGTTGGCCAAATAAACTGAGTACAGCAGATAAAGAAGCATTAAGATGACTTAATCTGAAGGTTTCCAGCAGTGTTCAGAACCCAGTGGCACCATGGTGCACATATCCACAGTCCAGAGATATGGTCAGATGTGTTCTTTTTGGAAGAATTTCAGCCAAATGCAATTCCACCGATGTGGAAACAAAACTGAGAGACTCACTTTTCCATGAAAACACAGGAACTTGGGTGCAGAAAAATGGCAGCAGTTCTGGATTCATGAGTAAAAATTTGAAATATTTGGCTCTAACAGCAGGTAGTTTGTTTGCCAAAGGGCTGGAGAGCGCTACAAGGATGTCTGCAGTCAACCGTGAAGCATGGTGGAGGTTTAGGGCAGCAAATGTTGGGGATTTGATCAGAATAGTTAAATCCTCAACACTGAGAAGTACAGCCTGATTCCTATCCATCACACAATGCCATCATGGAGGCATCCAACTGGCCCAAATTCATTCTGCAGCACAGCGTGACCCCAAACATACAGCCAGAGTTGTAAGGAAATGTCTTCAGCTTCAAGAAGAGTCCTGCAGCAGATGGTATGTCCTCCACAGAACCTTAACGTCAACACAATCAAGACTCAAGGAGTTTGCCAAGATGCTTGCCATTTTTTCACAAGTGCCTAAAACTTTAGCTCAGTGTCGTCCGTCAGGCCAAGATTCTATCTATAATGTTGTCGTTCTGTCCATACTGTAGACTCACTATGCTGATCTATCCTGTGCACACAACACCTACTGCATTTCTGTCTGTCTTGAAGGAACAAGACAGACAGAAATGTGGACCGCCCTTTTTCCTTTAAGGGTTTTTTAGTGCAGAACAATAGAAACTGTCAGGAACAGTCTCTTATCACAATATCTTTGAGTAATGCACCGTTCAAAGTGAGGGGTGGTACAGTGGAGGTTTGGCCTTTGTCGATTTGTTGCCATGTACATCCAAATATTAGCAAAACACAACAACCAAAGTTTATTTAAGAAGAAAAAGTGATTTTAATCTCTCTGCAACAGCTGCCTTCATGTAGCAGTTGAAAGATAACAACCAGGGTTGCGAGGATGCTGTGAGGAGCTGAGATTAAGACGCGTGGGCGTGACAGGGGTGTTCGACTGCCTCACAGTTTCCAGCTCCATTTATCATTCTCAGATTCCACACGTACAATGTGTTAGCGTCAGGGAGGAGAGGGAGAGGAGAGGAGGCCCGGCTTCGACAGCCTCTGATGGATGACCTGCATACTTCACAAGTTTTCTAATTAAATCTATTCCTAAAGAAAAAGTACAGGTTTCTCTTCTACCTTTCTCAGCCCTGCATGTTGTTGACTGGTTCAGTGACAGGTCTGGAAAACTGTGGAGACTTCTGACAGCAACTTCACTGTAGAACCACAAAGCCAGAGAAATGTGCTGCTATTATGAATCTTCTGGCAAATTTCAGCTTCTGGAAAAAAAAAAAAAAAAAAACTCGGCCATGAACACAAATATTTGAATTCAGTGCATCATTTCACTCTGAAATAAATTCACTTATTCCTCTAGCTATTCATTATTTTTTAAAGCCTGTCTAAAGCAATTATTTCCCCTCTTATATTTTACAGAGACAGAGTTGTTGTCATTTTACATTAGATTTAGCTGATATGAACCCACTGACTGCTCAATGAATGAGTTTAGTTTTCTCAAACTGGCCTTAAAAACACTGATCTCCACACACGCCTCAGTTTTCTTTATGGTTTAACAACTAATTGTTCATTTTCTCCTCTTTGGCCGTTTGCATATTACATTCACATTGCACATATACATCAGCAAACAGATAAATGATGACACCTAACTCTGGTATCATACTTGATACTCAGTTTAGGCAGCACTGCTGGAAGCACACATTGCATTAACTTCAGTACAGTGACACTTTAGTTTGTCTTTAGTTGAATTTGTTTTAAGTTGTTCTAGTTCAGATTCTTCAGAGTCAGCAGTGCTGAGGCTGCTGCTGCTGGAGGGACATCCTGTGAGACTCAGTACGCCACCCAGCTCTCCGTCCTGGATGATGCAGACCAGCTGGTCTTTGATCATGTCACTCACAACGCTGCTAATTGACCATCACCGCGCAGATCGAATTCAAGTCACTAATGCTGCCTTCAGAGCGACTACTGGGTCTGCACCACCTACTTGAACTCATTCATACAGATTTATGCTCCTTCGCAGCCACTGTGTTGTGTCCCTACACACAGACAGTCTCTGTCCAGACTGTTCTGGTCTGTGGTTCCCTGATGGTGGAACCAGCTCCTGAAGTCTGTCAGAGCAGGAGTGTCCCTCTCTCTCTTCAGAGAGCACCTCCTCTCCTCACTCCTCTAACAACCCAACATCTCTAACTAGCACTCACGCTTACTATGCACTTTTTTTTAACCTGATCTCCTCTCACTGTGCCTTATTAAATAGATGTAATACTAAGTACTTACACCAAGGTCTCCTGCTGCACCGAGGCTTTAGTGATGTCTCTCACTTGTAGGTTGCTTTAGATAAAAAGTGTCTGCCAAATGAGTAAATGTAAATATACATTTACAGTATTAATTATCTAATCCCTCTGTTTTGGTTAATTGTTAAAATTATTCAATCTGATTGGCCAGTTTAGCTGGACATGTTTGTCTTAGTGTTATAAAATGGTCTGATCAGCCATTATATAATAATAAAATGGAAATGGAATAGTACAATAAAATAAAAAGGACAATCAAATTAAACAATACAAATAGTGTATGTGTATATATATATATATATATATATATATATATATATATATATATATATATATATATATATATAAAAATAATAGATAAATTAAAAAACGGGAATCTGTAAGAAATGTAATATATGAGAAAATTAATTAAAAGCCAAGTTAAATAGATACGTTTTCAGCTGTCATTTAAAAATGTTCACAGAGCCTCCGTCTCTTATAGCTCTTGGCAGGGTTCTCCATAATTTTGGAGGATAGGTAAAAAATGCTGCACTGCCTGTTTCCTTGTGTGTAAAAGTCTGGCCGTGGAAGCTCTAAGAGCTCGTGAAGGATTATAAAACGACGAACATATTATATATGTTCACCTTTGTGTTCTGTTTGTTAGTTCAGTTTTGTTGTTTGGTTCATTCACTTATATTCAGTTTTGTCATGTTATTACACACACACACACACACACACACACACACACACACACACACACACACACACACCTGTGCCGGCTCCTCCTGTCTGCCCCAGCTCAGTCCCTCACAGTGGCCTTGGCTTGTGTCTACAGCCTCACAGCAGCTCTGTTTTCGGACGTGCTCACTGACCCCATGTTACTCTGTGTCACTGACCTCGCTCACATGACTGACTGTTTGATGTAAGTCACACTCTGGGTGGGAGATACAGGAAACAGTAAACCAGGTGGAAAAGAGGGCGGAACTGGAGGTTTGAGGTGTTTTGATAAAAACTTTGTCTTATAGCACGAGAATCATTTTAATCAGGGACAGTGATGAAGGAATTTACTGTCGGTACATATGGAAATGATGCCACTAATCTCATGCTAAATATTAGCAAATGAAATCGTCCATTTAAACCTGAACCGTAGTATAAGTTAATAAAATACAGGCTGATATGATTCATATCTTTAATCCTGTTTAGGTGGTCAAACGTGTTTTCTAGCTCAGCCTATAAGCAAATGTGTGTTAATCTGCAGCTGAAAATAAACCCACGACAAATGCACCATTTCAAGTTGGCTAAAAACAACAGTGTCCAGCTGTTTTAGGAAATTATTTCATCTTTCACTGCATATTTGTGCTTTGACTTTCTTCTCTGTCCTCAGCCTCAATTTTTTTTCAGAGCATCAAGAGACGAATAAAAACATTCCTGGTTCTGGACTTTTCATTGGATTTGTTGACAGGAAAAATACAGAAGATGCCATTTGTACACTTTAACTGAAATATCTGAACCTCTTCAGTGTAATTTGCTGCAGTGTGTGGTCTGTGTGTGTTTGTTTGAGGATGGTTGGAGAGCGGTTGAAGTGTGGTTTGCATCTCTGGAATACAGTGTAATAATTAAATATAATGGGAGAACAAGAAAGCGTGGCTGTTTTCCATCTGTTCCTGACATGTCTCTGGTAAAAAGATTTCACTGACACATACACTGTTATGTCTCTTCCTGTTTTCTTATTTTACAGCTGTATTGTCATCCACCTCTGAGTCTGTTCCTCTGAACCCCACCCAGTCTTTTCTCCTCTCATCATTCCTCTCCTTCAACCCCAATCTCTCTGTTATTTTCTGGTTTATTGTGGCTGAGTCATCACAGAGGACGGGCGATGTGAGGACGTCAGAGACCAGCTGGTGCCGCTCCTGTTGTTGTTGCAAACTAAACAATGACACCAATTTCATCACTGAAAATGTCTCTTTTTACCAGTGTTTTCATCCAACTCTCCACTCGTGTTACAGTGCTGCACACACACTTTAAAGTTGTGCCTCAGTAACTGTATTATTAAGGTCAGAAGGGCAAGGGGCCGGGCTTTTTTGTTGAAATATAAATAATAAATCACAAAGTAATCCGGACAAACCTGTCTGATATCAGCATTCTTGCCTGGCAATAATATATCATACTTTTACCAAATAATTCAATTAGATCCATGAAAATGTGTAATATGAGACATGAGTAACCATAACTGTTATTCTACACAGATCTGCTTTAACCAGAGTCCGGCTCCAGGGACCACCTGATCCACCTGGAGCTACCTTTAACAGAGTGAGTGAGAAATGACCATTCACACCGTGTTAAATTAAGTAACTCAATTATATTGCTCCTTGTAAATCTCTAACAATTAGTGTCTGAGTGCAACTTCCTCGAAATGCAGCCCAGACTAGAAGGAGCTCTTTGTGCCTGGACTTTATCCAAGCAGGCAGAATGTGTGTGTGTGTGTGTGTGTGTGTGTGTGTGTGTGTGTGTGTGTGTGTGTGTGTGTGTGTGTGTGTGTGTGTGTGTGTGTGTGTGTGTGTGTGTGTGTGTGTGTGTGAGATGCTGCGACACACAACATTAAATGCATAGTTGTCCTACGAACTCACATGCCCATGTTTGCATGAATGACAGCACCTGGTAGAAATTACCTGTCGCAGAGCTGAGCATTGATGTACAATTGGAGCGGGGCTCGCGTTCGGCCTGGCCGGCCGGGCTAGTAAACAGCGGGGGGGGGGGGGCTTAGCAGTTGGATTTTTACAACCAACACCTGCCCCTTATGGGCCTGAGGTAGACTGCTCTACGACCACGCCATAAACCTGAAGAATGAGAGCTGACTTGTGGCGCTGCTGTGACTGATTCCTGCATTCTTTATACATCTTGTCACAGTGGTTCATAATCATGTTGACAGTCTACCTGGGGAGATAGTGTAATAGTCAGCCATTGTATGCGCTTTTATGTGCTGGGGTGTGTTTTATTGGTTCATGTTAAATCCATCTGGGGGTTCATGTGTGTGTTTCAGCTACATATTTATTTTGTCAGCCAATTTTTTTGTTAAAATAGTTTTTATTGTTGTAGTTTTTCATGTAAAAATAGGACAAAGTTAGTGTAATATAGGCAGTTTTTGTGTATTATAGGGAATTTGGTGTCATTTAGTAGCCTTGAAATTACAGCACTTTTGTGGGGATTTAAGAAAAACCTGTATACATGTTTTTCTCTAAATTCAGTGGCCTTACTGCTGAGTATGAAGAGAATGACAGTCACAGAAGAAGTCACATAATGTTTTGTCAAAGAGGAAAAGATAAACTGGGGGTATTTGGCAACAGCAAACGCGAAAAGGGCTTTGGAAAAAGCACACATTTATTACCTGTGTAGGAGGGTACCGTCAAAATCACAACACAATACTTCACTTTGTCACTTTGAAAACCTGCAACTATCCTGAAATGATAGGTGAGGGTGAGGAATGATGTCCTGGAGGGATGTGCTGAGGGTGGGGCAGGTGTAATCTTTCTGCACCCTCTTCTATTACGTACTTTGTGGTGGTGAAATTGATGTGAGGTCAGTGCACTGAAGAGCAGAGCTGTGGAAAACACTGACGTCACCGGAACCGACCAGCAGGGAGCGTTGACGCCGTCCTCAGAGCCGAGAGATGAGCCGGCCACCGGGAAGCTTCACTGTCCTGGATCTGAAAAATCATTTAGCAGATTCCAGGTGACGTGTCGCTGACCTTTCCCTGCAAGTGTCGCTGAAGCGCCCTGAGTGTCTATGAAGATGTCCTCATCAGACTGGAATGTATTAGCTGTGAAACAGAGCTACCAACCACCCTAACAACTGTGTGTGTGTGTGTGTGTGTTTGTCATTGTGTTACCGCCCCTGTAAAGATTCTCACGTGGTGAACAGACTTTGTTTAATTGGAGTTCACACAGCGTGCAAGTGGTCAGTGTGCACATCTATTCTTTTACATTTCCTGCCTGCTCCTCAAGCAAGAGACACTTCCAAACCAAATAATGTGACAGAGAAAGAAGTCGTAAAAACTACTCATGCCTTAACTGGCCTAAATCCACTGGATTTCCATCTACAGAAAGCTCATGAATGCACATCAAATCCTGCAATATACACAATGATCAAAGCACAGTTTCCATTTGGAATATACATCTGCTGCCAGAGTTCTGATTTATTTATTTATTTTGATCATTTGCAATTGATTATATCCATGTAGTCGCTGCTACGATTATGGTATCATGTTGTGTGCTAAATGCTAGGAGCTATAATCTTTGACTCTACCATGTGACCACACTGAGAATACTGAGCTAGCTTCTTGTCTTAGCCAGCTAATGCTGCACAGTCGGTGGTTTGTGACGCAGCGCTGTACAGCGTTAACGTATTTATCGCAGGAGATTATAGCATCAAAGTGAGTTTGAAGCTGTTGTTATTTCAAAAAGGAGCTATTTGTAAGTTTTGCTATTGCGATAGCTAACGTTAGCGTTACCAGCTGTTTAGTTACCAACAAGAGCTTCAGACATTGTTGTATTTACAAGACAAGAGGTTATAATACGCCCTTTAGACTGGACTGGACGCTACAGTGACTCGGTATCAGGGAGTGGCGCGGTGTGCTAGCATGCTAACATGCTAACATGCTAACTTCAGTGAAGAAGTGTTAGAAATAGAAGCAAAACAAGATGGTTGCCTTCCACTACTGGAGACAGCTCCAGGTGATTCAGTCAATGAAATCTGATGCTGAACTCATGTTTCTTATAGACGGGTTAAGTACGCAGCTGTTAATGCTAACATTAGCTATGTAGCAATAGCAAAACGTACAACTGGCTCTTTAAATAAATAAAAATAGTTGCATAATATTGCTTTAAAACTTGCATCTAACAATCCTTCTCTGGCTTTGCTCATATAAATAATCACCTCAGTGCTCATAAAGGTTTTTTTGTATGTACTGTGCATTGAAAAAGTCTTTGGGCCAGTGAGCATTAATTACAATATTGTTATTTGGTTTGTGGGGCTTTTTGGGTACTGCTGCCTAGTTTGTTATCCTAGTTAACTAGTTAGGATAACAAACTACTTGCTAGCTAACTAGCTAAGATAAGGAGGAGCTAATGTGGCTGTCTGGTGACAGTGTAGCTGATGCTTTGCTTGTGACAGGCGCTGAGTCTGTCACTGCCATGAAGTCTGCGTCCTTGGCCCGCAGTGTAATTATATTTGGCCCAGGAGACAGTACCAAATGTCTACTAGAGCTGGTGTTATACAGCGCATGTATCGCTAATACTACTGCCATGCTCTGGGGCAAACGCCTTGTGAGAGGAGTGCAGTACGACACAATAACTACAAATCCCAGAATGCTCTGCTGGTGTTTCGGCGTGTCAATCAGGACAACACCCATAAAAACCCTCTCCTCTGTTGACAGTCGTCATAGCGACTCTCCCAAAAATGGTTACATTATTAGTTAATTGGTTTATTGTTGTTATTTTATTTTTAAATTTATTCTTAGCCTGTGGAAAAAGGTTACTGTTGAAATCTAAATTAGAAAGCTGCAAATAAAAAAGAGGCATATGATTTTTATTCAAAATTTATTTAAGAAATGAATGCCATTGATGTGTTTTTTTTAATTTGAAATTCGATTTTGCATGTGTGCAATATTAAGTTATATATTTTATAGTATTAAGCTTTGCTTGTTCCATATTCAGTGTTTAAGCAAAACTTCTTTGGGTCCATATGAAAAGGTTCATTGTTATATCTGGAGGAAGATTTGTCAATAAATATCAATGTTGGCCCGCCATTTTGTCCAAGTTCTAAATTTTGGCCCACTGTGTATTTGAGTTTGACGCCCCTGACTTAGACAAACACTCGTGCATGTTCATATATACAGTATATACAGTCGGGCTCCAACAAAAGAACATGCAGGAAAAAAGTGGGCTGCTGCTCGTGGATTTGCTGGTTCTGGATAACTGGAATTATTTTCCCCCCAAACCTCAGAGGACAGCTGGGCCAATTCTGCTGTTATGTCCCATCAAATACAATGACATCACTGTTTTGTCAGTTTTTTAATGCACGTCTGCATCGCTGAGCTCCATGGTGCTGTGTGTTGCACAGTCAGCTGTTGGCCTACTACGACTCCATGACTGATGGGTAGCAGAGCCGTTGGCACCGACCTCCACAGCTGCACTAAGATGATGCCGCGATGCTGCCAAGCCAGGGACTCGACATTCCTCTATAAGTGGGAGAGATGAGGTAGCGTGCTTGTATACAACGCTCTCCAGTATGGTGCATGTACATATATACATCTGCAGACATGTTCTGTATCTGTGATGCACACAAGTAAACATTAGAAATCAAAAGCACCCGTGCACATCCGTTTACCTTTACACTGGTTTATGTGATATCACATTACTCCAAATACCAGGCCTGTTTCTAGTTCACAGGGTGTATTTGGCAGCTCATCAGTTCAGCTTTATAGTTGTATTCAAAAAGATTAATAGAAGCACATAACAAGCCATAAACATATATTACAGCGTAAATATATTTACCCTTGAGTAAACTGGGCTATTTACGCACTTATAGTATGAGCTAGTGGGATGATTTCTACTCCAAAAAAAAAAAAAAAAAAAGGCCCTAATATAATATCTTGCCAGCACAATGAGTCAGTGGAACTGCTATTGCATAACTGAGGCTTTGAAAGTCAACCACATACTCTATGATGTGGCATGTGTAGATCAGATTATGATTTCA
Organism: Trachinotus anak; assembly: GCF_046630095.1. Lineage (NCBI taxonomy): Eukaryota > Metazoa > Chordata > Actinopteri > Carangiformes > Carangidae > Trachinotus > Trachinotus anak. Next base: position 2,676,059 of record NW_027273885.1, on the reverse strand, counting down.
TATCCACCAAGTAGATCTTTGAAAGAGTTTTTCTGGTTTGCAGTGGCACGTGGCCCAGACTTTTACAGGATATTCACACATGGAATAACTTGATGTGAGTAGATGTCAGAAGAAATTTGTTTCTGTTAATTGACCTGGTGCCTGTGCTGGAAAACACCGGGTATCTGTGATGCTGCCTTTTGTGGCTCATTTGTAAATGATGCTGTAAATCCAGCGTCTCAGCCTGGCGTCCAGTTACTGTATCAGACATATCATATACCAACATCAAGATCCACAATCAGCCAAGTCAGAGGTGAAAGTGTATTTTTGTGTCCACACATACAGAACAAAATGCTCAACTACACATGATATGAACTAGGCCACTTTACAAAGAGTAACAGCTCAAACCCAGGACTTTCACCAGCTGCTGAGCCTTTCATTTCAGAAACTTTGATTTATTATTTTTATGCAACCCTGTTTAACTGGCTCTCCCTCTTTTAGATAGACTTTCCTCAGTCGTTGCATTAAACATTAAATACAGCCAGAAGCATTTCAACCACAGAAACTACAGTTCTTATCATAATAGAAGAATAAATAATACATTTACAGACTGTGATGTGAAAATTTCAAAGTGCAGATGCAGAACTCAAGTTCACTTATTAGGAAAACTATAAAGAAACTAGGCTGAGAGTCTGCAGAAGTACTTTGAGCTAAATGCTAACATCGGCATTCCAGTGCTAACATGTTGTTGAAGACATTTTTTTAAACTATGTAAAAATTCTCTGCTATGTTCAATATTTTGTTGTGCATTAAAATTAGTGTCTAGCAGACAGTTAGTGTAGTTAGCATATTTTATTTGTTTATGCTGTTTGTTAGCTCGCAACAAGCAGTGGCCGACACAACATTAGCCGTTGTGCTAATGCAAACTCACTCTGCACTGACAAGGTTCTGGTGGACAAGGTTTATTTTGCCCTGCACCCACCAGTTGACAGGATTGATTCCTTAGTTATGACGTATAAATCGCTGACTGTCTGAGTCTGTTTTTATGAGACTGTCATTGGGTCACTGCAGTTCAAGGTGGAAACACTCAGTCATGGTGTTGTTGATTTTTTATATATATATATATATATATATATATATATATATATATATATATATATATATATATATGTGTATGAGGTTAAGTCTGAATATATGGAATGAAACTCGAATGTATGGAATGAAACTTGAATATAAAGCCTGAATATTTAGAATGAAAGCCTGAATATATGGAATGAAATATTAAGAATCCATAGTCTAGACTATACTTATCCTTGCCATTATGCCTTTGGAATTCCCTGGCTTTACAAAATGGCATCAGATGAAATATTCCAATACTTCAAACGACACAAACAGCTTGGAGTCTACATCCCTTCCCTATCTCCATGATTGCAACATTCTTAGTGCTTATGAGTAATCATGTTCAGCAAAACGTTGCTGAAAGAACTTTATGCATCATTCTTGAAGGAATTTACGAGTCTCTTGCGGAGATGTTGGCTGAAATAATACTTTAGGTAGAAGCTGGTATACAAGGACATGGTATATATATATATATATATATATATATATATATATATATATATATATATATATATATATATATATATATATACACACACACATACATACATACATACATACACACACACACACACACACACACACACACACACATACACATATTCAAGTTTAATTCCATATATTCAGACTTAACTTCATATTATATATAATAATTTCCTGAACGGCATGCCATAATATATGGTATAATATTTTTAAACAAAAAAAACACAAACATATGGATGTCAACAAGGTTACAAATTAGATTTTCATCAGAGGGGGTCTTTGAGTAGATAATGTTTACAGTGCCATGTTCTCCATCTTAATTCACCATGTAAACATGCAAACACTGGCTAAGTGGCACTAACACAAAGTGCAGTCGAGGCTGATGGGAATGTCATTAGTTTAGTGTTTGCTCCTAAATCAAAGAGTTGGACAAAAGCAGCTGAGAAGACAGAGGATCACCAAATCAATTACAATCTTGAGGTGGACACGTGTGTCTGCACCAAATTTTATCCAATAGCTGTCAAGAGATCTCACTTAAACCACAAACACAGAAAGGTCTCAGTGTTGGCTTTCTTTAGCCAAACTGCAGGTTAATACAACAAACAATAAAACACAGATGTCAGCAGTGTCAGCTGTGTGTGGGTTCATGTGGGAGAAAGTAAGAATCAAAAACTAACGAGGATGTGCAGAGCTGGAGCTGTAGCACGGTGGGAGTGAGAAACAGAGCGCAGCCCGTCAGCCATCTTAAACACAGGTGAGCCAGGCTGTACAGGTGTGTCACACCTCCTGTGACGAGCCTGCCCCTCACTCTGCCCCCACACACCTGAAACACATTTTTCCATTCACAAACCTTACAAAAGAAATGGTTGAATGAAAATACGTACTGTGCATCACAAACTTCTGCATGTTTAATATCAGATTAGGTTTGATTTGATTTTTTTTCCTCTCAGATCTGGTGTGTGTTGTTAGGTGAAGGTCAGCGCGCTCTGAGTGCATTTCTAGTTTATAGCAGAAATCTTCTGTGCCCACCGCAGCTCAATATGAAACTGGACACAGTTAACAGATTTGTGTGACTAGCTCTGCTCGTGGTCGTTTTTCAGTGTGTGAGAGACAACACAGGTTTTGTCGTCAGTTGGGTGGTAAAGGTTTGTTTTGGACCGCAGCCACATGTCAGTGAGGAGCTGGTGATAGGAGCCAGGAAGCAGATTAGCCTGAAGGAAAGTCAGGGCAGCGGCATCAAGATGGCCAAACATAAGTCCTGAATGAGTCAGTCACTAAATGAAGCAGTTAACTGTGGATCATCATTCATTCATCACTCTTTGTTTAGAGTCAGATGTCAGTGTTTTGTTTGTGTTATGACACTTGTTTGTATATTATTGTGCATAATAACAGATTGTGTTAGATGATTTCCAAAAGCTCCTGCAGCTCAGAGTGTTACAACCAAACCCCAAAGACTCCCAAAGGCGAAGTCTGTTAATTATAAACTACAAAATCCACTTTCACATATGATATTAGTTTCCTTAAACCACCATGGAGAGACAAAGAATCCACTTCAGGACGCTGCAGCTGTTCCACATGTCGCTGTGCTGAGACCTCAGGAAATGTCAGCTTCTTCTCACCACACTGCTTCACTGACGCTGTTTACAGCTGGGAGAAGTGCAAAAGGATTTGTTGACATGTTGCAACTGAAGTAGACAAATACAGAGGAAGTGAAGAGTGTGTGTGTGTGTGTCAGTGTTTAATGGATAAAGTTGAACTGGTGACTCTGTTTATATCTAATTTTTTTTACCGTCTGTCAGACTTGACTTGTTTTTCCCTCATTGTCCAAACCTCTCTGGCACCGAGACCTAATACATCAAGAACAAAGTGACGTCTTTGCATTGAAGTATCCACAGTCAGAGTCTTATCTAACTGACAGTAATTAATGATTTTGTTTTGACACAGAGGCACGCTCTTTGAGTTATGTGCCTTTTCTTCCTGAGGTATGCAACACACCAAACGGAAGAACATTTTTTGGATATGACACATTTTTGGGCCGGTGTCTTAGTACAGTAAAAAAAAAAGTCATCAGGCCTGAAGTAAGGAAACCATCCGAGCAAGAACTCTGTCTTATAAAATGTGGCTCAGTTTGTTTTTATCAACATAAGGAAACTTTTTAATTACACTAAACTGATATTTAATTTATTCTCCCTACATCATCCACTCACTCATCAGCAAGATTTAAGTTTTCATGGTTATGTTTAGGCAACTCAGCACAAGTTCAGTGGGTTCCCTCATCTCCACGGAGCATTTTAGCCTCTTGCAGCTCAGTGTTTTGGTTTTATAGCAACTGTGACTTTACTGTTTTGGTTCAGTCTCGTCAAACTCATTTCCAGCAGCAGGCAGCTATTTTAAATCCCCTTTTCCACCGGTCAAAAAACCCGCTAAGTCCAGGCACATTAACATCTGGATTTAGTCAGCAATGGAAAAGGGTACAGCTGACATTCTCACCTGGGTTAAATGACTCTGCAGGTATTTATCAGCTCCGGTTCCGATCAGCAACGATGTAAACACAGTAATTTTCCGAGCTGTGACACGTTTCGGAGAAAACCCTGTAAACAGACCCGGCACCTGTCCTGCATGGAGCTTTTAAACCAGAAACACCTCGGCTACATCCTCAAATCTTGAGTTGAAACTTAAAACAAATAAAGCTCAGTGAGAATGAGACGTGGTTGTAGTTTTCCTTTTTTTTTTTGATATTGACACAGAGTCTGTTGGGACAGCAACTGTTTCCCTCCACCCTGGTAAACCACCATGGGGGTACAGATGACAGCATCCCTGGCACAGAACGAGGCTCCGTCTGCTGACAGATGCTGTCTGGATGAGGGGATGTGGGGAATTCATTACGTGCAGGACTCCAACCGTCCACATGTACACATGCACTCACCTGCCCACTTACTCACAGCTTCCGAGGAAACACAATCCGATGTCTCGTCAAACTGAAGGAAAATATTTATCTGTGGTTTTAAGGTTTTTGCTCATCTCTCTCTTTTTTTCGCCTGGACCTCAGAGCCAGCAGACTGTTGCAGCAGACTGTGAACTAGGTCATTTCATGTTACGTCGTCTCTCCGGTGTTCACAGACTGATTGAATCCACAGTGTCCCCTCTCTCCATGAGCTCGTTCAAGGTTTGTCACATTTTCTTTAAACCACGGAGGGAAAAACAGCGACAGGAATGATGCAGAGCCTAATGAAGTTTCCTCAGCCGGCCTCAGCATCCACTATAGTTAGACTATTATATCATGTGAGCTACCACCCAGCATTGATCCCATGCAACAAAGGCCTACACATTAGCATGGACGGATACATGCCGCCCACTGTCCAACCTTGTTATTGTATGTTCCTCAGTGCTAATAATTCACTTTACACATGTTATTTTGGTCAGTAAAGTTTCAGAGTGCACAGTTACGGTCGTGACCTGCAGGGTTGCCTGAGTGCATGTGGCAAAGTGAACATGTTAAAATGCTACATAACACACGGGGCCTCCTGTAGTTTGGCCACAGGGCGAAGCACTCTGTGGATGATGAGGCAACAGGGGCCTCAACATGTTTAGTCTGCACTGAGAGCCCCTGTCAGGCCCCCCCTGCTCACACTGTGTTGTTCCTGTGTTGAGTAACTGTCATGTCATATTTAACCAGACCAAACAACTTGTGATCCTGACACATTTGATTATTAGAAACTACTCTGATGCACATGCTTGTATTCGCTGAGGTAAAAAATTGAGAAACAAGACATAACTTAAACATTATGCTTAGAATGAATCATGATTGGTTAAACCTGACTCACGAACTCCGGTGAACTCTGTTCCTCACAACGTGAAAACAACAATTCAATTTAACTTATTAAATTGACTTATTAACTTTAGTTAGACGTGCACTGGCGCGTTGTTCAGGAGATGTTACACCGGCGTTGTCTGATTAACATGGTGCAGCTGTGGATGTGATGCTGGATGAGTGGTACTTGTGGGTTCACACTGTTTGTTTTATGCTGAGTATTTTAGTATTGTGGACTCTGTAGTAGCGCCCTTTGAATTTTCTTTTCCCACTTTAATTATCAACTGTGATTTCATACTGGTCCCACAGTTCACTGATGGAGTTTAAGTATGTCAGGGTTTTGTTTGTGAGGGTGGGATGGGGGCGGATTTGTGCAGCGTCTGCAGTAAAGCGGGCGTTGTACTGAACCGTTGTGGTGAAGAAGGAGCTGAGCCAGAAGGCAAACCTCTCAGTTTACTCACCTATGTTCACGAGCTCTGGGTAGTGACTGAGAGAATGAGATCGTGGATACAAACAGCTGAAATGAGTTTCCTTTGCTGGCTTGGCTCAGCCTTAGAGACAGGGTGAGGAGCTCTGACGAGCTCGGAGTAGAGCCACTACTCCTCCACGTCTGAAGGAGACAGTTGAGGGGGTTCTGGTTAGGATGCCTTCAAGGTGCCTTCCTCTGGAGGTCCTCCAGATCTGTCCGACTGAAAGGAGGCCTCAGGGTTGGGGTAGACCCAGAACACACTGGAGAGATTATATTTCTCATCTGCCGTGGTAGAAAATGGACGGATGGATGAGGACTGTTTAAAAAATGTTTTTCATCTGAGCACTTGTGTCCTCTTGGTCACTGGTCCCCTTGCAATAAGTCCCCTACACTTATAAATATGATCCACCTGACCTATACGCATACACAGCTCTCACACACACACACACACACACACACACACACACACACACACACACACACACACACAAGTGTGTGTGTTACTATTAATATAAAACACAGCCTTAAGAAAAGGCCTATGAAATAATATGTGCTTCTGTACATACTAGATCATATTAAGGCCATTTACATGTGTCTAAAATCTCTTGTATAATTTCCAGTTGCTGTGAACACATGAAAATGGCTGAAAAATTAAACTTAGGTAGGTGGTGGGACCTAAATGAAATTTAAGCTTCTATTCTGGGTTCAAGGAGGTTTTCTGGAGACATCTGTAGTGAATAAACACAGACTCTGTTTTGGACAATTCCAGTGTCACACTGACACATTACAGAGGTGACAAAATGGAAGAACAGTGTTTGGCCACATACTCACCAAGCCCTCAAATAGGCTGTTTATATTTGTAATAGGCCTAATGATGAAAATATATTTCAGTATGTGGATGGCGAACATGGAATGAGCTCATGTTCTCTCTTTGAAATGTGAAAAACAAAGAACCACACACTTTTCTTTTTTTTTTTTTTTTTTCAAGCCGACTTCACCCCTCTGGTATGTTGTTGTTTTGTAATAAGAGTCACAACTTCAGAGCCCACCTTGACTCAACACATGACTGAGATCCTCTCGTCACCCGATGCCTATGAAACATTGTGTAAATGTTTTTTCAGAGACGTTAATTGGAGGGCTAACATGTCCCTGGAGGAGACGATATGAGGCTAATATTGTTACGTCATCAGGGACATATTAGCTCTATAAGAACACAATGTGCTGTACATTCTGCATGTGTGTAATTTTATACAAGCCATTACTCATCCAACCAGCTGGTCGTCAAAACTCCATGTTGTCCAAACCCCTGTACACAGGACAGTCCTTAATACTACAGCGTACCTATGGCCATTATCAGCTTCATCCCTCAGGTTATCTGCCGTTAGAAATGACTGATTATGATTCACTGATTCCAAACATCTCTTAGCCTTTGGTGGCACAGCTGCATGCACCGTGGAAGAGAGGCTGAATATATTATTGATAAGAGAAGTATAAAATCAGCTGGTTTCAGTAATGACCAATCACATTAGCTCCTCTCATCCCCTTTAAAAGCATCAACAGAGGCAGAGAGGCTGAGGTTAGTGCCGGGATGATTTTCCCTCAGTGTAGACCAGGTGTGTACCTCTAATTTAGCATGTTTGCATTTATATTGCATGTTTAGCACATTTTATGCCATAAGATTTCATCATAACATGGTTTTACCCCCCCTTCGAAATTTTTTATTTCTTTATTCTCACTCTGTATTGATTTTATACACCTGAGTGTTTCAACAGGCACTAAAAGTTGTGTAACTTAACCAAACTGCAGCAGCAAGTCTCTCAAAATCCACAGACAGCAGTAATCAGGAGTAGTATCCACAGGCGAACAGGCTAACAAGCTAACAAGCTATGAACACCCTGAACATATCTGGAGAGCACAGAGTTCTCTCTTTGGTCACCACCTGTCCTGCTCAAACCAAACTAAACTGTTTATAAAACGGAGATAAAATAAAGCCCATTAGAGCCCTGGTCTATTGTAACATTTTTCAACAAGGTCTATATATGAAAGGGTTTGTGAGTCACAACTTTATAAGAGGATAATAAATTTATGAAAGGATAAATGGAGCGAGTTCTTTTCAGTTTTTGCAGTGACTGAACCATTTAAACTACAAATGATGGAGTTATTATAATGATGGTGCACAGAGCTCTTTGCTGTGAACATGTCAAGCTCACTAAAAACCAACACGCTCGGCAATGTGCAGAGCACTTAATAATCAATCACATGATGTCAGAGAGAGAGAGAGAGAGAGAGAGAGAGAGAGAGAGAGAGAGAGAGAGAGAGAGAGAGAGAGAGAGAGAGAGAGAGAGAGAGAGAGGTGTCTAAAATAAGTCAGCTGTCTAAATAGAAGTGAATGGCGTGGTCCATATCTCATCCACATAGTGTGAACATGAACTTTTTACACCACCCTCTATTAAAACCACATCACAAATCAGACAATAGCACACAAACACACACACACACACACACACACACACAGGAGGACTCCTAATTGCCAGAATATTCACTCTGGGAATGAACCATAGTGTGAAATATTTATATTACAATCAGCTCGGCTGAGGTCCATTCACACACCCTGATCAAAAACTGGAGAGAGAACATTGTTTGGAAATGAGGGTTTTTTCCTGAGAAACATTGAAACTGTTCAAAACCTTTACCCACAGAAAAATAAGGATTACACTGAAACATGAATAACTAGTGTTCCAACTAAAAAATGACCCAATCAGCACAAGCTTGCTGGGAATTAAATGGTTTGTCAAAAGGTTCATTTAAAAATAATCAGCTTGGACCCACCATACTCATCAAACTACAAATATAACACATGTTTGAGGTGTTTACAGTCCAAGCTGCTAAAATTCTGACACACAACAAAGTAGTGATTGTTCTGGGGAATATTCTGCAGCTAACAGTTGCTTCTCTTCACTCCAGCGCTTTTCACATGGCCACGAGTCTCCAGAGGCCGTAGGAACAGAGCAGGTTGTTACTGGACGTTGTCCACGCCTTTATCCCCGTACAGCTGTGAAAACCTGCAGCAGCCTCACACACATCTGGCAGCATCAACGCCACTGCGACGTCACACAGTCTGAGGTCACTGCTGTCGCCCACAAAGAGTCACCCACCACCCAGCTGTCAATCACAGCCCAGGTGCAGAGTGTGTGTGTGTGTGTGTGTGTGTGTGTGTGTGTGTGTGTGTGTGTGTGTGTGTGTGTGATGGGTGGGTATGGGTGTATTCAGTTTGTATAGTTGTACTGTACAGAAAGTGTAATGAACTCCAGCAGATGCCCATTAAAGAGTAACTAATCAAAATGAGTAACAGAAATCAATCACTGTGGCAGGATGTTTACTGAAGCTGCAATAATCAATATTTCTAGAACAACATTGAATCAGATGTAATGTGTTAGAGTTTGCTTGTAGAGCCGAGACACTTTTTTACCCAGTAAATGTTGTTTTGCATCAGTGACTCAAAGTTGTAGCTAATCTGTCATCGACTGTGTCCTAGAAATTGTAAATATTTCATACAGTGAGGCAAAGCATGAACAGGGGTCACCTTCCACTGTTGTACCCCTGATTTTGCGTGTGTGTGTGTGTGTGTGTGTGTCAGAGTGAAGGACAGGGAGAAAGAGGGAAATCTCCCCCCCAAGGCCAGACCCACAACATTAGTTAGTAACCACACAGCGTGCTGGCCAACACTAATAGCTGAAACGCCTCGGTGAGTTTAATGCTCAGTTACACACCATCATCCAGCCACCACACCCAAAGCCAATACCCAGAGCGGCCCAAAATCCCCTTCCTTTACCTCTTTCTCTCTCTCTCTCCCTTCCTCTCTCTTTCTCTGCATCTTGTTCTCATTGTCGATCTGCACGTCCCGGGAAACGCTACACTAACAAGACGCACATGGATCGAGCCTGCTTGTTTTTCGCCACGTTGTCGCTTCACGCTAAAGGCATCATCCTCATTTACCCTGACAGGCCTCTGGCTCTCCAAATATAGACGCAATACATGCAGGACGTTTGCACGCTTTTTCTTCAGTGAAGTCAGTGACATCATACTGTTGTTTTCAGCAGGTTATGTCAGGAGCTGAGTGCAGGACCTGAGCTGGAGCAGACGTTGTGCATTAGCATCTGTGCTAGTTAGCGCTCCCATGGGGTGGATAGTCAGTGTTGTTGAAGCTCCATGTGCCTGGACACACTCGAAGAAATACAAGAAATTTGTTGTTACTTTATGTTACATATCCTGTATTTTTCCTGTAGCTAAAGCTACATTTGATATTTAGTCAGTATGATCACTGTGGCGTAAAGGAAGCCAGGGCTTTAGCTTCGGGCCCCTTATTACAGTCTATACTGAATCATAAGAAATATAAATATACAGAAGTGGTTACATAATGGTTATATTCATATACACAGCACGAGCACTCTGGAAATAGTTTGCCTCGTGGGGCCTCACACTGACAACAGGACCTCCTCTCCCAGCCTTGGACATTTCATTGTCATTGTGAGAAATTTCTCAGCACTTTCCGCGATGTATTGACCAGAATCGATGGTGACAATCAAGTCAAACAGAAGAGGAATGTTAATCTCATGAGAGAAATACTACAATGACCAATCAGATAATCGGATTAATAGGGGCCAGGAAAGTGCTGCCCCACATTAGCCCCTCAGTCTGAGCATGAACAAACGCACAACTGTTTGGAGACGTTATCATCAAAATCATATGCCTCCTCTCTTCCTCCCCTGGCTTGTTGTCATGTGGCTTGAGCCCAAGCAAACCATTAAACAAAGCTTCATTATGGGCCAAAGCAGGGATTTTTAAAGCTACCTTAATTATCATTATATTTTAATTAACATGTATTAAAATGATCTCTGCAAATGCTTTTTTGATAACACAAATAGGCAATTAAAAAGTGCACTTGAGCTGTGTCATGCATGTGTTGAAATTGGGCTGCAGCGCGATTTAAGTGCTAACATCTTCCGAATGTACTGTGACACACTGAAGGATGACATCATGAAATGCATAAACCATTTTGCGTTGGAGCTCGCTGCAGTGGAAAGTCCCTCTGTTTCTGGTGCGATGTGACAGCAATGATCACAACACTGCACAACACTCGCTCCTGACCTTAGCTACCTCCAGAGAGGCTGACCAATCACACAGGCATGTTCCCACCAGCCCCTGCTTGGGTTTTTACATGCACATGGGTGTGGACATTCATGTGTGTGCAAATGCCTAAGTTTAGTGTGTGTGTGTGTGTGTATGTGTGTTCCCACTGAGCAGCCCCAGAGTCTGCAACAGGTGCAGCTGATTAACTAATTCCCCTCTCTCTTACAGGAATTTTGCGAGGGGAAAAAACTCCACTCCGCTCCTCTCCCAGGGGGAACATTTGCTTTTCATCCATTTGGCCCCAGTCCAGGAAGAATACAGAGATCTCAGCTGCTCTTTGGAAAGATGCTCCTCATCCATCAGCCTCCAGAACTCCAGGCTCAAAGCTGGACTGTAATTGGTTTAAGTGCGGTTGTAACTCCCAGTATATCAAAGCTTTTCAATAAACCTAAGCTCTGTAATATAACCCAAATGCTAAATGAGGCTTTGCTAACAATCCAAATCCTGAGGTTTGCCAAGGTTTGTGCAATGAAATAGACCAAAATTACAGTTTGAGAATATGATTAATATGGCTGACACTTTCTTCATAGGATCAGTGATAATCAGTATTAGATCAGATTATATTATAGACACTCTAATCTAAGTATTTGACACTTTGGATGCAATAATACAAACACTAAGACCATCAAAACTATTACTGTTATAAAAAAGTAGTTAAAGTATAATTCATAGTGTGATTTGAAATAAAAGATTTAACTCATGATCCACTTACTAGATTTTTATCAGAGCTTTCAACTCCATCTCACAGTCTGCTGGTTTGGTTCTCCTCTGCAGAAAAGACGTCGGGAGTCACATCCAGCAAACAGCAAAACAAGTTAAATGTATGGTCCTGAAGATTACACTGGACTGACTGAAGCTGGAGCCACACATAACCCCTGTGTGACAGCTGATCGGGCTCTACTGGACCAGTCACCAGAGAAAATCATATAATGTGTGATATAAATAGATGATCGTCTTAAGTCTACAGATCCAGACGCTGCAAATCATTCTCATTAAGTTTTTATTAATGTGTGCACAAGGACATATATGCAAATAAACAAAAGAAGAAGAATGGTGCATGATAAGGTTTGTGGTGTGAGATTGCATTGCACAATTAAAATGGAGGATCCCAGCCAAACTCTGTGGTTTTTTTTCCATTTTCAGTGCAAAAGTCACGTCTTTTGAACAACTTCTGAGTTGTTGTCCGTGTTTGTTCTGATAGAACTTGCAGTAATTGCTGTCAGACACCACCAAAACTCCAGTCATTACTGACCAGTGGTCCAGTGTGGTTCAGTACTGTGCAGTTTATTTATCTGTGCAACAGTTTGTCCAGTCTTTGTTGGTTTCAGATAGTCCTCATGCGTGTCTTTTTAAGTAAACTTTAAAAAAGTCGGACATAAGGAAACTATCCAGCCTTTCGTCATTAAAGCTGAAAGAAGTCCACTTTTTCATATGTTATTTCCAGTGAAAAAAAAAAAATCACAATAAATTTGGGCCAATGTGGCAAAGAGCCTGAGAATAACCAGCTTTTTTAATTCTCTGGAAAAACTACAGAGTGGGCCAAGATCAACAATAAATTCTCACACTTAACCTTCATTTGTCTGTGGGATCTGATCTGAGGCTGGTTCCACTCACCAATCACACTGTTTTGATCAATTATATGAAAAATACATCGTGTAACATACAGCATCTTCATTAAGTTGATGATAGTGACAAGATGACAAACCAAACATAATAACAACTGGGTTTAAATGACGCAATAAAACCACTGACAAAAATATCAAACTGTCTTGAATGGACCAAACCAGACGAGAGTGGGAGACGGGGAGAGCAATTAAAAGGGTGTCGGCCAAACATCCTGTGGAATGATCATGTGTCACTCGTCCTGTTGTCCAGTGACTTCACACTGTGGCAGCAGTAGGAGAAAAAAGTATCGGTGAACTGGTTTCTCAGAGTGAAAACAGTCTTACGTCACAAACTCAGAACAAGCTGCATTGTTGGGGACATGTTGCATCAGGTCCCAAAGAGACAATGAAATACAATTCAGGAAGTCTGGCAGGAGTAAATAGACCAGTCCCCTCACTGAAATGAAAGAGGAGCAGTGCTGATGTCTGTCTGTACACACACTGATTACCAAACCCCAGACAGTTAGAGAGAATGAGGAGCACACACACCTCCACAAATTTGTTACCAGTGTCTGGAAACATTGTTGGACCATTAACTGGTTTGGGTCTGAAACGGTTCTGACAGACCTCTGTCGAGTTTCAGAGCAATGGAAGAGAACAATCTCTGAGGTTGAACATTAGCAGTGGCGGTGATTAGATGACAAATTACAAATGACATACATGTTTTATGGGCTGAGAAACCTCTCTGACGTCAGTGGATTATTTGGTACAGTCTTATTTTTTTATTGTTTTTGCCAAAGCCCCAAAAGAATGAAGTCAATGGATTTGAAAAACACAAATGTTTGAGTAATTAAACTATAATGAAAAGTTTGTGTTTAAGAACCAACTTCAAAAAAAGTCAGTGCATCCTTCACTAGTGAGTCCATTCTTTCATTGTTTAATATTTTGTATGTCTGTCTTTATTTTTGATGATTTTGATCAAGACATGTTCTGCTTCCACAGATGATTCTCCTCAGCTGCTCGTTACTGGACGGGGTTTTGTTGTTCTGCCTTCTGCTTTAAAATACTTCAAAAGTTCTACTGGATTCAAGTCAGCTCGTGTGCTCTCACGCCCTTCAGTTTTAGCAAAAATTATATTTAATAAGAAAAACACATAATATGGCAGTGGGCTGTACTGGACTTTACCAAATAAATCCACATACAACTAACATTAACCCACCAAATCACCTTGAAATGTGAAATGTAAAATGTTAGAGGAAGTGAACATTCAAATCAGTTGCACTAACTCAAACGATCTCCCCTCCCTCTCCTGGAGGTTGCACAACTCAAGGCACTGTTGCCAACCAAGTAAGAATCAATTTAAAACCAGAACCACTTCCCTGGTTGCAAAGTAGGGGAGACTGTGTAGGGTTGCAACAAGGGATGGTTGCAAAAAGTCTTATTTCTTGAATCAGACACATGCTGGAGTGGTGACACATCAATATTATTGTTAAACAATGAATATTTTCAGACTCTTGTGATAATTGAGACAAAAAGTAAAAGTTAATTAGTGAAACTTTATGTATTTTTAATATGTTGCAACCGTTTTTGATTTGTATTGCAACTGTCCTCAGGGTTGGGGTCAGTTGCAACATCTGAATACTTCCATTCAAATAAATATTATGTAGTAATATGTAATCAGCTTTAAATGGTACGGGTAGTTAGCAGACAGATGTAAATTTAATCTATAAGAGTTTGGTTGGTCTAAACCCAATAGTCTCTGAGTAACTGAGGGAAATGCAAAAAGAGTTGCAACCGTCCCCAGTCTTAGGTTTATGCAGGCTAACATTACCTTGCTATGTAATTGTGATCGCAGTGGTCGATACAAATCCCAGACCAGTGCTGGCACAGCAGAGGGCCGAGCCCTAAACCGACAAGTGAATCATAAATGTGAGAATTCTTGCTGGAAATGACTCTATGAGATTCCTCAAAAAATAACAGGAGGTAAGACGATACAGAGGGAAATGGATGAGGCTGCTGATAAGCCTGGGCCTTCCAATGACAGGCTGCATAAACATACAAATGGCTGATGAATTAACCTTCGGCCCAGTTGTCCATCGAAGGGGATGTGAGGAGGAGGGATCCAGTGGATGGTTTCCTCCTAAAACTCCTGAACCTTTTTCTTCCTCCACTTTCCCCTTGTTCTTCTCCTGCCATTATAATGCCTCTCATTGTTCCCCCCGCCCACTGCTTCCTCCTCCTTCTATTTCTTGTTCTAGCACTTGCTCTAGTTTTGTTCTGGTGAAATTATTACCTGAAGCCAGCTGTGCCTCTTTTGATTAAATCACCAGCCACAGTATGATACCAATTATAATTTCTCATTGAGATTAGCTGTAGCCGGGTGATTGAGGAATAGATGAAGTGGTCCTGTTGGCAAGATACTGTGTCATGTGTAATATTCCTGTAAACTGATCAGACGCTGAAACTTTCCCACAGGAAACTGTCCAATGAGGTTTCACTGGTACATTTACCAAAAATGACGTGAGCTCTGCATCTGTTTGGTCCGATCACTGTCAGCTGTTCCTTCTCGTCGCTGCCACACAGAGGACAGCACATCATAAGTGCATCATCGTCAGTCTCACCATGATACCTTGACATGCTCCATGTAAACAAATGACATGATGGCTGAGACAAAGCTGCATTAATGGTTTTTTTGCTTCAAAACAAGCTGACATATGCTGCACTCACGTCATATGGAGAAACTTCTCAGTGGGAAAAATCATTCACATCAGCGTCCTAGGTGTAATTCCAAGTCAGAGATACTTCAGGACCGCTCCCTGTTGTCCAAAAGAATCTTAATTAAACTACACAAATACAATTGATTTGTCTAATTGAAAGGTTCTAGGCGGCACGGTGGGGCAGTGGTTAGCAACAGCAAGAAGGTTCTGGGTTCAAACCCTGTGGGTTCCCTCCGGGTACTCCGGCTTCCCCCTACCGTCCACATTAGGTTATTATAGCCATATAGCAAAATAAATCCGGCCCATAGTTGGGACACATGCTTGTTTTCTTCTGGCCCAGTATGTGTCCGGTTCTATGGCCCGAATCTGGCCCATATACAGCATGACAGTAAGATGCACACACAGAAAATCTTCCAGCTGTTGGATAATAGCCGGACTATGGAAAGGTATGGAAGTGTATGGGCCAGACTTGGTCCAAGGATCCGAACATATGTTGGGCCAGAAGTTTAATTTTGATATCCAGGCAAGAGTCTACAGCCATGCTACAGGAACGGGTCTGTGAAGCTGTACTTGAGCTAAATGTTCACATCTGCCTGCTAACATGTTGATGTTTAGTAAGTAGCATTTGCTAATTAGCATTAAAGACAAAGTACGGACTGAGGCTGATGGGAAGATCAGCATTGTAGATATGGTTTAGGTCACAAACCAAAGTGTTTGGCAATTAATACATTTCTACCTGATGATGCTACATGAACGTTCTGCATGAAGGTGTAAATCGATGTGGTAGTTCACAGCTGATGTCACGGTCCCTCCCCTTTCCCTCCCCCATACATGTGCAGTTAATCCTATGCTTCTTTCAAACCTTTTCCTCAAATGTTTTCATTGAGGTGAGGTGCTCTGTGAGTGCTGATGAGTCTTGACATGAGATACGGCCCTGAGTGGTTGTTTAGTCTCTCCAGAGTTCCCTCCTTTCAGCAGGCCTCGCAGAACTTCGCAGATGAATGATGAAATGTCTTCAAGGCTTGAACAGCAAGTGCACATGCTCATGTTTTATCATGCTCCAGACATATCACATGACAGGGATGACTGAGAACCTGAAGATGCTGGGGTTGGTTATAGCTCGTGTTTCTCAACATGAAGTCTGTTGTCCTCACAGCTTCCATCTCCACTTGCTTCAAACAGAACATTGTTTCTTGCTCTTGTTTTCTTAAAACTTCCAGTTGCCTGCACTGAACATGATGTTGGAAGTAATTTTGCATCAGCATCTGTTTCATGCCCTGAGACAAGCCAGCAGTGTGTAACTGATCCTTGTCACCACGATGCTTTCCACCACTCAGTCTGTGAACTGTTGCCCGCTGGCGCCTTTAACTGTAGCAACAGGAAGAGAAAATGCTGCCATTTATGAAAACCGGAGGATGCGTTTCAATCCACAAAACATCCTTCAATCAGTGTCCTAACTTTTCTAGTTATGTATTATCTTTCATCTTTTTTTTGCTTGAGTTCTTGGCTTTGCACTCTGCACATGTTGCAGCAGGATAGCTGCAAATATCTTTGTCTGATATAGAAGATATTGTTTTTCCATCACTAAAAAATAACTGTAAAACAACATGTTTGGGCAGAATAGCAGAGCCATAAGCACCCTCTTGGTTTTCACATTTGGAGCTAACCCTGATGTCAATCACAGGTGTGAGTCTTTCATGATAGAACATCTTCTGACGGCATGAAATATCAGGTTTCAGGTCAAATAGGCCACAATCAGGAGACAGGCCAAGACATTTCCCTCTCTGATGATGATGCATCTATGCAGACTATTTATTTATTTATTTATTTATTTATTTATCTAACTCATCTGTATCTTATTTAGTTTGGAAAGCCTGACTGACATTGTACTGTGATGTCTTTGTGTTTATTATTTGGTTTGTTGAGTGTGACCAAGTCTGTTTAGTATGACCTGTTGATCTGTGTTTGGGTTTTTGTCGTTGGTTAATTATGTTGTGTTTTTGTTTAATAAAAAAAAAAGATTAGTTTAGGATGAATAATCATATAGGATTGGTATATATTATATAATATATATGTTTATATACACAAAAAGTTCCTTTGTTGAATAGTTACATATATGACGTTGACATGTAGGAGCAACATGTATTATACACAAATGGGCAATGGATGTGTTGCATCTTTGTCAAATAACATGAACTTATAGGCTATTTCATTAAGATGTGCCAAATTATAAAATAATAATAATAATAATAATACAAATATAAAGTCATACTTTTTAAATATACAGTAGGATCAAAAATGTATGTGATAAATATGTTGTTATAGCTTTTATGGTAATTTATAAAAATTGTTCCAAATTTGAATATCGACATATATGACATGCCAGTGTATATCATATGTGTTTATTCACACATATTATATTTTCATATTAGATTTCCGTATGGGTCTAACTGTTGTGGATGGAAACCCACATTAATTCATATTTTCTTTTTTGAAATTCAGTTAAAATGTGTAGTACACTGTAGGAGATCCCTTCCTAATGTGATGAAATGCACTCAAAAATGTGTTTGACTGATGTTAATATGAGGCTTCACCAATCCAACTTTCATCAAATGGATTTCTTCCAAAGTCAGTACATTTCCTCTTTTTGTTTACCTGACAAAAACAACACAAAGACAAGGAATTTGGAGGAATTTAGTTTGATACTAGACGCACAGTATTTCTTCTTGAATGGTGGGTAAACAGCTGGTAATATTAACATTGGCTATGTAGCAATAGCAAAACTTACATATAGCCCCTTTACTAGTGTCATGGTTTGCTGTGCAAACACAGGGGAAAATTCATAATATTAATAATGGCTGCAGGTGTAACTAAGGCCCAGTATGTAGCTATAACTGGAAAACCTAAGCAGAACAGATCCATCATTAATGGTTTTATTTACACCTGTGGTTTTTACAGTTAGGACCAGTCTGATTTGTTTTCTTCCCCTAAAGTTTTATAGTAGCACCTGTTGTGGTTCTGGGGACGTCTACAGTCTCTGCGTTGTTCTGATGGCAGACATGAATTCTTGTCTTTACATTCAGACTTTGCTCAGTCTCATCATATCTGCTGGGAACAGTAGAAAACTCAGGGCAGTTTCCCCTCATGTCGTCTTCCTGGGGCAGAGTTATGACTACTCTTAAGAGGATGTTATTAAGCTATAAATTAGCTGTCCAATGTAAAAGCCAGCGGGGAGGCTAAACATTGATCTTCTCTGTGATGGCCTTGTGTGTTTCATTACACTAATGTCTTGGAATGACTATGCAGTGATTTACTGATACTTAAAGGTCATAAATGTTGTTCATATCTTTGTGACCTCTGTGCGTGCTGCTCCAAAGTTTCCTTTAGGTCTTATCTGATGCTTCCAAGAAAAGAATGTAACAGCTTTACAACGGCAATCAGTGAATGAGCGAGACCCTAAAACTAATGGTAGAGATCTGAGAATAGGAGGTGAATACTTGAGAGTGGAGTGATAGCTAATATGGATTTTTAAAATTCTCAGCCATGTGTAGCCTCAGAAATAACATGGACACCAGTCTGACATCAGTACAACTTCTACTTTTATTAATGGATGTAATAACAAAAATACTGCAGACATATAACCTATAATTTAATTTCAGTTAATAGAGATTAAAAGCAAAATTGTCTTTTGACATGTTTTTATTTAATTACATTACTGTAAATACAAACATGAAAAGAAAATGCATATAATAATATGTAAGGTATTTTACTTTCTTTCTTTGTTTTTTTTTCTTTTTTATTTTGGCATTTTCAGTCTTCCATACAGATTGGCTAGATGTCACTGTTACTTGGATAACTTGAGCCCTGGTCCTGGTCTTGAGTTTAAGACCAGGATAACTTTCAGTGATAAACTGTTTTCCTCAGCTCTGAAATGATGATGAGCAAAAGGCACAGAATCCATTCAGAAACAAGAATAAACAGTTTTGCCTTTAGACATCATGATATGATTTAGTTCATGTGAACCGTACTGAGACTTTAACACACCTGCAGGACCATCACAGCAGCCAGTCCCTGCTACTCTCCCAGAGGCTGAGATCCCATTTTACTGCATCATCTCTTGTGTGGAAGGAAGCAGATGGGTCATTTTCTGCAAGAACAAAACCCCCTCATGTTTTGCATAAATCATATCCACAGATATTACACTGATGATTGGATGGAGAAAACACAAACTCCTCTCATTCTGTTCCCTCTCGCAGATATCTAGCAATTATAATAGGAGGAGGGATGAAAACAGCTGCTTCCATTCGAGTCGTGGCCCCAAGTGTGGACCCATAGACAGACAGATGGATGGATGGATGGATGGATGGGTGGGTGGGTGGTCTGGTCTTTTTCCAAAGGCTGTCCTTGATTATCTAATCTACACAATTCAAATTAGGACCCCGGCATGTTCCTTCTTTTCCCCCTTGAATGATTAGATCTCAGGAACCAGCTGAAAGCCTGAGGGTTGGTGAGAGTAGCCGGGCTGAACTGAGAGAAAAGGAAAGACGACAAGGGGGGATACAGAGAGATCATCTTTTAAAGTGCAAAACAACAGACAGAAAGACCGACGGCCGACCACACTTGCTCTCCTTTTTGTTGATGGAGATATCCAGCAAACAAACAACTCTGATTATGTCCAAAACTAGGAGACAAAAAAACTGTGGGTCAACTGTCTGAGAAAAAGATGGTTTGAGTAACAAAAATGGATTGAGGTGCTTTTATTTACAGAGATTGTGAACAGAAAAAGCAGGAAACACAAAAAAAATACAGACATATACAACTTGTACTGGTCTGGTTTCCAACCACCCTCAGAGAGGCTTGGTGGCTGGAGGCTAAGCTCCTCCCCCAACACCAACCAACAGCTGATTAAATCAATTAACTTCTATTTCGCACAATCTGCAGCTTTACTGACACTTCTCACATTAAACAAACACAGCTCATTAAAGGAAACACAAGCTCCCTGTCAAATAACTTTAATAAACCCTAAAACTTTGCCACAATCTCATTAATTAGGTAACATGACCCATGACCCAGTGACACGTGCCCTCAGCACACCTGTGCAGGTAACGCTGCCTCTATATAAGGCAGCTTTATGCAGCAGCTCTGTTTGAATCAGGGAGACGATCAGACACGTTAAAATCCTGATCAGTGAGACGATTGACCTGTGACGTCGTGTGTGTGGAGCTGTAGTTTTGTTGTGGTGTGTGTGCACTCACTACAATGACAGAAGGGAATCATGTGTCTGGATGAGTTTGTGATGTTGTGCATTATTGACGACCGGCCCGATCAACTCGATATCGTTTTTTCTGTCTCTAACAGCTGACTCAGATGAGCCCCGTCACGTTTTCATAGACTTCCAAACCACTTTAGTTGAGCCAGTGATTTCCATAAATGACTGAAGTGTCTGTGGCTTCTAGCTCACAACATGTTCCTGATGTGATCAACAGAATAAACAAGTAAATCACATCTAATGTTTGTTTCAGTTCTCACTTTTCATTCTCCCTGTAGTTACAGTTGCACAGCAGAAGTTTGAAGCAGCATTAACTTACTTTTTGGCCATTTCACCAACATATCACATCATCGTCACTTAACACATCCAGCAACACAGAACAACATTAGAACTGATTTGAAGGTGTTTCCGAGCACCTGTGAGACCGATATCCCCAAAATCTGATACACAGCATGGTCACATGTAAAGTACATATACAGTAAATGTAGCTCGTAGCTTCCAGTCTTTATGCTAAAACATGGTAGAGATGGAGCAACAGCTCCTCCAACCTGAACAACCTCACAGATCCTGTGTAGTTGTCATGGTTACAATAATAAAGACACAACTTTACCGAGCGCGGTGTGTCTACCACTGTTGCCATGGTTACTAAAATGATGGTCATGGCTTGGTTAGGTTGAGGAAAAGATGGTGATTTGGGTTAAAATGAGTACTTCCTCAAGATTAGATGATCTTTGTTGCCATGGTTACAATAATAACAGCGTGGTTCACTTTGCTACTTTCACATGGGAATCGAACGCCGCTCTCCATCCACCCCGACCTCCTGCTGACGTGGACTCTGTCGCTCTATAAACTACGTCACCGCACTTTTCCCTTTGCTCCTGTCATCATTACTACGACCACTAGATGTCGCCTAGCAACAAAAGGTAACTAGGGGTCATAGTGACCTGCTGACAGACGACCTGTGGGCTGGTTTTTGACAGCAGGACAGTGCAGTGCTGAGCTTCTCATCTAACTCTTAAAAAATGTTCAAGTATTTCTTGGCAGATGTGGTTCCAGGTATTTTCTTACATGATGAAAAAAAAACCCCACATTGTTCTCATCAGTGTTGAAAAGTGTCTGATTGGGTCTATTCAGGGAACAACTGAATAAATGGATGTTGTAATGTTGTAGAGGTAGAGTTGTTTGTTTTGTTCTGACGGACAGGAGTTTGTTTCCCCACCTTTTCATTCACCATGACCTCACTGTCTGTTCGAAGGACTGACTCCAGCAGGAGCAGCCTCTGCTGTGGTTTGATTTCCCCAGCTTCACACAGGCAGCGAATACAGCACGAGCCGGTTGTACAGGCGGCGGGGGGTGGGGTGGGGTGGGGGGGGGGGGATTAATTAGGTAGATGAAGTTGCTGGTTACAGATACAGCTGTGGATGTTGTTCTGGCTGCTCAGCAGTTTGGCTGCATTGCGACAGCGAGGCGGAGCTGGTAACCAGAAAACAACTGGACTGGGAGTTAACCCTCTGTTCGTTTCTCTCTCTCTCTCTCTCTCTCTCTCTCTCTCTCTCTCTCTCTCTCTCTCTCTCTCTCTCTCTCTCTCTCTCCTCGACATGACTGGAGGTCACGGGTCATTCACCTTATTTCCGTCCACACCTCAGATTCACCGTCTTACTCATCACATTTAATCTGATGCATTTCTTCAGCAAAACAAACTTGGTTCTGACAGTGAACTTAACCCTCATCATAAATATTCAACCCCACCACAGTCCGTCCTCACTGTCACTGTGACGTCTGTGATAATGAAGCTTCGTGTGATCCTGAGCAGACGCCAGCCTGAGGACTCTGCTTCATCCTCGCCTCCCTCTCAGCAGTAACAGGTGCATCGCTGGTAGTTTGTCGTGTGGCGCCTCCCTGAGGTCGCTTTAAACACTGACACTGACTCAACACTTTGGTTACGTCGCCATCTAGAGGCGAAGGATTCACACACACTCAGAAATTTACTAAACCACAGGATGAAACAGTTATCGGTGAGATGTGATGTAGAGTCAGATAGAAATCTAATTCACAGTTTTATAGATTTTATTTGGCCTTCAAAGACATGTTGAAAAAGCAGTTCTAGACCCACCTGTCTTACATTTCTTTATTTTTATTTCTTTATTACTTTATTATCTCTTTTATTGTGAAGGAGCCTGTAATGTCTGATCTACAAAGGTAGGCCTCTATATAAATACATTTGATTACAATAATAATAATCAGCATCATTATACATTTCTAATGGAGACAAATGGTGATGAAATAACAGAAACTACACACAAGATAAGAACTTTTTGAATTGGATCTGGGTAAATCTCTTGAGAGTTTGTGTTGTTTTTTTTATTAAGCATTTTTCACTTTAAATTTTCTTTCTCATTAAAAGGTGTTTTACTAATAAAGGCTCTCACCTATGAGCCACTGGGAGGCACTGCAGTGCAGCACAGACACTGATCTGAGTTTGCCCCGACGGTCTCATTTAAAATGCACAATGTGCATGTTGTTAATGCAGGTGAGATCTTTACACCTGAAAAAGTGACATTTTGAGACTCATTTCAGGACCATCAGCACAACATCACATCCTGAAAAGAGTTTTTTTTTTTGCTAAAATCAACTTGGTAAAGAAAAACAGTCAAACATTCATAACTTCAGAGCAAAAAGCACAAAAGGTTTTTATTGTTGTGCTATAACCAGTGATCTCTCTCTCTCTCTCTGTGTGTGTGTGTGTGTGTGTGTGTGTGTGTGTGTGTGTGAGGAGGCACGTTGAAGAATTTGCATAAACTGTTGTGAACAGATTGATTTTGAAGAGCAGACCACACTCTGCTGAGTTGTTTTCTTCTCTCTGGCCACAGTGTCCTGAGATGATTTCTGTGATGTTTATTTGTTTCAAGATGTCAGAACCACAATGAGTTTGTCAAAGGAACGACGCCAAATGTCTCCTCGTGGCATTAAAGATGATTTTTATGTACTTTTTTCTGAAACAGCTAATCGGGCTTCCAGAAATAGACCCCTCAGGTTTTGTCCTTTAAAGGGCAGTCGGCTCAAACATGTATGTTCCCAGAGCTGGTCTGCATTTCATTATGTAAGAAAGAAAACAAGAGTTAGACGGAGAGTGAAAGGTGGAGTGAGCCTCCAGAAAACGGACTGGGCTGTGACGAGAAGAGGTTGCATAACCTGTCGAGGACAAAGAACATGTGGTTTGCATGTAAACCTGCTGGCGCTGCAGGCTGACGCTGATGTCAAACAACACTTTTAATTCATTTACCGTCCGAAAAAACTGCTCAGGAGGACGTGTGGCTGCTGCAGCCCCCCCACGCTAATGATGCAGCTGATTGGCTCCGTGGTTTGGAACAAGATGGAAGTCACGTGTTGTCTGTACACATTGTTATTGACTGTGGGAATTAGTGCAAATAAAGTTTTTCACACCAGCTAAATACACAAACTGCAACAGAGGAAAAAAATCTGCTTTAGATTTACTCCATTTTACTCCATTAGATTATTCCAATTTCCATTTAATAACGGTTCTGGAGCTTTCAATCACATCACATGATCTTCATTAACAGACGGAGCAAATCTGACTGTATTTTCAAGGACAGAAAGTTAGTTCTGTTTACAAAAAAGATCTCCTCCAAATGAAGCAACATTAAAGCATAACTGTCCAATTAAAACCATGCATCTCCATATTTGATTTTTTTTTTTTTTCCGGATGAATTAAAATGATTAAATGTTCTTTCATGAGAATAAGTGAGGGAATCCGCTGAGGCCGAAAAGAAAAGAAAATATCTAAAAAAGCTCAAAATGTTTTTAGAGCTGAAACAATTGATCGTTTTGTTCATCCACAGAAATTTAATCTGCAACAATTTTCCTTTTTGTAAAAGCCCTTTTTTCAATCATAAATCATCATCACTCTCTGGTTACAGCTTCTTAAATGGGAGCCATTGCTGCTTTTCTCTGTTTTATATCATTGTAAATGTGAATATTTTGGTTTTTCCTCTGACAAAACGAGACATGATCTCGGGCTGGAGAAAGCTGCGCTGCACATT
Source organism: Trachinotus anak (assembly GCF_046630095.1). Classification (NCBI taxonomy): domain Eukaryota; kingdom Metazoa; phylum Chordata; class Actinopteri; order Carangiformes; family Carangidae; genus Trachinotus; species Trachinotus anak. The sequence goes on along the minus strand of NW_027273885.1, from coordinate 2,651,357 downwards.
TTTCTCAACTTTATGAAATTTTACAGACCAAATCATGAATCAATAGCTACAGCGTGAGCTGTGTTTCTTGTTGCTCTGTTTTGGACATGTTGCCCTGTCAGGGGCCTTTTTTCTGTCCTTGGTGTATCATGGCTGTAATGCAACATTTCAGTGACATTTAAGGCACCTGCAACATTCATGGATCCAGGTCCATTAAAATCATAGTTTGGTATCAAAGGTGCGCTGTCGTGTCTCCGACCATGTGGGTGAAGCAATGCACTGATCTACACGTGGTGGTAGCAACAAAAGGCAAGAAGAAGAAGACGACGACTTTGGACCATGAATGTAAACAACGCTGGATTTTACTTCAGTTTGCAGATGTTTAAGGAGGAAGGACTCAGTGTGTTTCTCACCTTTAAATAGTTGCAGGTGTTGCAGTTGTCCTCTTGGGGACACTTTCACTAGTCTGTCTCTCTCTGTCTGCAGGAAGCTGATTATAGATCTGGAGCATGTGAGTGTCTTCCAGGATATTTAAGTCCTCAACCTCTCTGCAGGCACACACCATGTTCTGGGTTTGGTTATGTTGTCTTAGTTTGATCCTCATGTTTAGTTCTGCACCTGCACTCTGATGTTACTGGTTTCCACACCTCAAGATTTAATTTGGCATCTTAATAAAAATATTCTTTAATCCTAACTATGGTGTGTCTCCTTGAACCAGGGTCATAACAAAGTTGACAGTGACCGAGGCTGGATTACCTACTTTGCAGAGCTGTTGGCTGCCCCAGGGCCCCAAACCCTCAGGGGCCATTGTGAATTTCTTTGGGAATCTGCACAACTGAAGTTCAAATTGATCAATTCTGCATTACTGTACGTTGTGGGCCTGTCTTGTACAGGGGCCCCAGGTCATAATGTAATTCTGACAGCTACTAAACGGTGCTGAAGCTGCTATCTATAGTCTGCTGTGTACTTGATGGAAACTTGGATGCAACAGGGGCCCAAGAGAATTTATTTATTTATTTATTTTACCCTGGGGCCCCCGACAAGTTATTTATATCGAGAGACGTCATGTATTTTTAACTTTAATCCTGAAGAGACACACAGAGGAGACACCATGAGGCCTTTCTGCTTCAAACTGGCCACTTCAAAATAAAAGCTTTTCCTGTTTAGGGACTCTGACAACATCAACTCATCATCTAGTTTCAGAGAATCTCACCTCAGGGTCCATTTACTGGCTTTTGTGGAGCTTTCAGTTACGTCACATGATCTCCTTTTATTTATTAGTTAAACATTTTAAAGACTTCTCTGTGCTGGCTTCAAGGTTTAACACCCAACAACTGAGCAAAGTCGCTGCTGATGAAGATCATGTGACATCACTGAAAGCTCCAAACAGCTGGAGGTGAGATTGGTCCATCAGGAATCATCTCTAAAAGTTTTACTGATGCATCACTTCAGTTTAATTTCACTCTTCTTCAGATGCTGTGTTGAAGGAATGTATTAGTGATAAAGATGGTAAACTGGGTTGAGCTGTCACCATAGCAACCTGCAACCTCCCCAGACTATGCAGCAGCAGCAGCAGCAGTAGGTAAAAGCTCAGCACCTCCCTGGGTGCAGTTGTTACAGTGACACTGCGAGTGTGTCTGGTCATGTGGCTGCATGGTGGTCGGCCCCGGCCCCCGAAACACAAAGAGCGCTCAGCGGAGGGCCTCTTCTCTGTGCCACTGTCAGAATGGATGAGGCAAAGTCAATTAGAGTAGCTCCTCCTCCTCCTCCTCCGTCACTGTGGATGTCTTCAGGCTGCACATGAAGAGTCGGTCCTGATGTTAGTCTCTGTCATCCATGATGACACGAGGCGCCTCATGAACCACAGTCACATTAAAACAGTCTGGGAATCTCATAATGAAATTTTATTTTCACTGCACATCACATTTATTCATCTAATTAAACAATATCGTTTTGGGGGGGTCACAGTATTTCTTCATTTAAAGGCAGTTATGGATCCCAGAGCTCCCCTGCTACTGGATGGTGACCTGCCAAACCACCGACAGACCGAACTTTTCAGGTCAGAGTGGAGTGTTGTTATAGTCAGTCTGCTGTGGAGGCTTTTCCTCGCTGACGATAAAAACACAGGGAGAGACGCAGGATTCAGTGGTTTAAACCTACCTGCATGAGCCCTGACAGATATCACTAATCCTCTGTGGGTCGCACCCCCCCTCAGACCACCGGTCAGCCCTCTGAAAAACTCTCCAGGAACTGGCCTTTACTGGCTCGTTCACTCCGTTTGGCACTCTGTTCTCTTAGCTCACTCATATATAACTTCTCCTGGGATAAAATAAATTCCAACGTTCCAATAAGGTTATTTCGGACGGTCACGTTTCGCAGCTCAGTGGTGAACCGGGAGTTTTATTTGAGGAAGTCTGAAAACAGGAGAACATGAGCGAGTTCCGCCTACAGCTAAAATAAAATGTGATGAGTCATTCAATAAAAAATGAATCGACAGCGTAATAGTAAAGTAACCATCATTCATTAATAAAATCACAAATATTTTCTTATTTCAAACCCTAAAACTTTGGGGTTTTGATTGTCTGGACAAAATAAGACATTTGAGAATGTTTGGAACATGTAATGGCCGATTAAAAGATACATTTATTAACCAATTAATTGGTACTAATCATTAATTGCACCAGTGATTCAGTCAAAATATGGAAAAAAAAAATGCTGTATCAATCTAAACCGTCTGTGTGGAGCTTGACCTTGAAAACTGAAAAAACAATCTCCATCCAAAGTCCATTTACTTGCTCATTCTCAACTTTTCATACAGGTCAGTGCAGCTCAAAGTGCTTCACAGATGACTGATAAACAAAAGGAAAATAAAGTAAGAAAAGTTCTGGAGCTTTTGACAGCGTCGCACTGTCTTCACCGGCAGATGGAATGAGTTTGTCAGCTGAATCTTACCCATTATTTTGAGCACTTCAAGGACTTGTTGGAATAAGCTGAGAAACCTACTACTGATGAAGACAGTTACGGTCATGAAACTACAGCTATTGGTAAGTTTTGCTGTTGCTACATAGCTAACGTTAGCATTAACAACCATTTACTTATCAGTCTAGAGGAAACGTTGTGAGTTCAGCATCAAACTTTACTCCTTTACTCGCCAAGAGCTGTCTCCACAGGTGGAAAGCAACGCCAATGTCAGAGGGAGTATTATAACCTCCTGTAAATGCAACAATGACTGAAGCTCTTGTCCAGCAACAATCACCACCATCCGCTCGTTCGGCGGCAGAGAACACCTACAAACAGTCCTTCAACCTTCCTTTAGATCATGTGAGGCTGTGCAGAACCAAGTAAGTGGACTTTGAGTGGAGTGTTGAGTTGAGTGTTTTGTCAGCTGCTGTATCCAAGGTCTCAAAATAATGAAAAGATTCAACTGACAACTGAGCGAACTGCAGGACTGAGGACTGAAATGTCATATTTAACTGAAAGAAATCAAATTTTTTCAATGTGAATTTTGAACAAAAACACAATCAAGATCACATTTATTCACCCGTATCCCTCAGCCCTCGACTAATCCATAGTGTCGCTTACAGTTTTATCTGTAAATCCGATTTATGAGGATTTCTCGGCAATGCAAAGTTGCCCTCCAATACCCCCGCCCCCCTAAAATCCCCCCTTTGTTGTTAGAGAAGTGGAGCTGAACAGAAACTGTTCCAAGAAATGGGTCTGATCTTTATTATGGGGTATTTAAAGGTTTTCATCCGCACACTTTTTGTTGTTGTTGGACGCGAGTCACGAGTCTGCAGGCTAGAGCAAATTAGTGGAGAGCTGACAGAGCGTAGCGAATGTAAAATGTCTATACAGAGGGGTAAGAAAATGATAATATGGAACAGTGACCTTGAAGAGGCAGAGGACATTTCTGGTGAGGCTCCAGACAGTTAGAGAAAGGCCTGGGATAAATTTAAAGTGAAATCTCGTAAAAAAAAAAAAATAACCAAGCAACTCACCAGCCTCTTGTAAAATGTATGAAGCACCTCGGGCCAAGAAAATAACGAGTGTGAACAACAGTTGAAGATTTAATATATCATGTTTGGTAACTTTATTGTTTTTGCAAATATTCTCGGGAACAACCAGCAAATGATTAAAAGACAGAGACAATAGAGAAGCAGATTCACAGCATTGACGTGCACAACACGAGCACGGAAGCACAGAAACAACAGAGACCTGATGGAGAATAACAGTGCAGGGAACAGAATGATAGATAACAGTGGACCTGTACAGTGTTGTCGATCACTGCAAAAGACATTGACATAAACTTTTTGTGTCTATGTTGTAAATATCTGTAACATGTTGCTGTTCTACGTCACATTTGGTGTCAATATGTTCCATGAAAATTTGATTCATCTACCATCTATTAATTAAAGCAGCGTAACACTACCACAGGACAAGTGCTTTTTTTTTGTGCTTTAATTTGAACCTTTTTAATGTTTTAACAATGACATAATAATCTGGTTATTACACAGTATTACAAGTTTTTTTTTTTTTTTGTCAGGTGTTTATTTCTGTAATACACATTTTGGCCACTAGAGGCTGTGGGGAAAAATTCCCCTACCAAATCTCTAAAAGGCAAGTGATGAAGAAAAAAAAAAAAAAAAACATTAATCAGGAGTTTGTTTGTGTAATACTCACAACAAGAGGCTGAAGTGCACGTCTACCTGCAGTTCTACCTGTAGGTTCTGATTTCTAACTGAGCGCTGTGTGGATAAGTGAAGTAAACAGAGGCAAACCAGGATGTGATGCAAGCAGCAAACTTATTAAAGCAACGCTGAGTATCACAGACTGCATCTACAACCAGTTCACCCCCCCACCCCTGTCTGGACTGGAGACTCAACACTGCTTGTTCCACTTCCTCCACATATATTTCTACATACGTTTGTTAATGTGGACACTGACAGAATTAACCAAGATAAGAAAAATGTCATAACATGAAAAGGATCTTGTTAAAGCAAGAAAATGCTCATGATCATGATACAGGGAGTAAACATGTTTTTGTCTCAGTGGCAGCAGTTTATAAGTGGGTGAATATGTGCTGAGTCAGCGTAACAACACACATGGAATTCCTTCATTAGAATAAACAATCAAAAATACGTCCACAATATAAGAACTGTAACAGCTTCAACATTCAGCACAATCTGTCACAGTGACGAGAACAGTTAACAGTTTCACCACAGAGCTGGGACTGGGTCATTATCATGGTCAGTGATACACAGCAGCTGCACCAAACTTCACTGAGTCGCCTTGTGAGGGGGAACCAGGAGAAAGCTCCTCCTAACAGGTCGCTCCTCTCTGACACCTCACTCCTTCTTTTATGGTTGGAATTCAGAATGAATCATCATTTTGTACTTCATGAAAATAAATCAATAAATAGGTCAATAAATAGAATAAATCACAAGTCAACACATTGGGAAGAAAAAGGAATTTAAGACGAGGATGAGACCGCTGAACCAGGGTGTAAGTGCAAAACACTGGAATTATATTAACATTAAAATCTTCTTTTTTTTCCCACTTACAATATAGAATGTAACATTTCTCAAACTTGGCATCAGAACCTCATGATTTAACTGAATCTGTACTTTAGAAAATATTTTCTTTATCTCAATGTAACCTGGACTCTATACTCAGAAAAATAAAACACAAAACTATGCAGAATCACAATTAACATGGCAACTTCTGTAAATTGTTGTTTTACCACAGTGAAATAAGGCAAGAAGATACTAAGGCAAATTTTCAAAAGCACAAAACCTTGAACAACACGTTTAAAGTGACTGTGGCGACACTGATCACGTGGTCCTCAGGCAGCAGAGTGATAAAGGTCTGAAATAATACACTGACTCTACACAGTGTTAAAGACATGATGAGTTTTTGTGGATTATTTGGTGAGAATTTTTATCTTTGATACAATTGTTTGAATTGTTTCCTGCAGCAAATATCGGTGGCAGTGTGCTGCCTTAGTTAGAAGAAAATCAAACTAGTACACCTTTATGAAACAGAATTATAATTATTCTAAATTATAAAAGACAAGATGCATCAGAATCTGACTGATTCAGCTCAGCAGGACCAAGGGATTGATCACATCTTTCTTCTGCTTTGTAGTAATTAATTAGAGCAGAAGAAAAAAGAAAATCTTTTAAACACTGGGAAAAGTTGAGACAGTCAGGTGAGGAGGAAAAACTCATCGACCTGTGGGACACACCTGAAGACTGGACAAACCACACATACAGACTGTTTCCACCAGTGGAAGGAGCATAAATCAAACACACCTCATTAATCAGTAACCACTGAGTTCAGACGACCTATGGGCCCAAATTAGGGTCAAAAAGCTTTAAGTGATGTTCACAAATAATTTTAAGTTGAAAACCTGTGTTTTCAACTAAAAAGTTGTTTGCGTGGAAAAGATCTGTATGTAGAGAGACTGTGGATAAAATCTGAACAGATGATGTGAGTGGTGAGGTGACACCAATACGCTGTGAAACCTCAGATTTAGGACGTGTAGCTCACATGATGTCAGAATCACACGTGGCTCGACACAGAGCCAGAAGGTTCCTGGAGAATGGGTTAACAGAGAAAAGGAACAGTGATGCTAAATCCCTATAGAGCTTTTTGGATTTAAGGGGGGGGGAGCAAATCCTGCTTTTCCAGATTAGATCAACAGGTGTGAGGTCTGTGGCAGGGGCCGAGGGCCGAGTGTGAAAACCATCTGAAGAGAGTTTAGTCAAAGCCAGGGAGTTTAGTGGGCAGGAAGGGGCTGGATGTGGACAGCGGATGAAGCTTCGCCACATGTTTAGATCTGACGCATGAGATCAAACACAAACCAGGTGCTCTCATGTAATTAAAGCTGCTTCAAATGTAGCGTGTGTTTAAGTGTGTGTGTAAACAGGACACCACGTTCAAATGTCAATACATCAACACATAATTAGACACAGGACTGACCTCAGGAGTTTACAGTGAGCATTCAGTCTCTGCAGGAACACTCACTTCCAGACGTTAGCGGGACAGGAGCAGTGCGATGTCACGCTGCCTCTCAGCACTTCATCACAGGTGAATGATGGGTGAGGAGGACGAAACATTAAAGCTGGATTTACAGGGGTTTTTGTGGGTTGTCTCCTCATGCCAGCAACTTCTCAGGGTTTCTAGAGAGGGTCAGCAGCAGGCTCCTCTGGAAGTCCTCCTCAGGTATCTCAGGGACCAGGAACTCCAGCAGAAGGTCAAATATGCAGTAGACCAGGTGTCTAAGGGAACAGGACCAGAGTGCTTAGTGAGACCTGGGGAGGATGTGCTGTGATAATACAGCTGATGTGAGGCCCCTTTGAGTCTAGCAACAAAAAACCAAATTGATTGGATCTTAATTTTGTTTCTCAATGTCTTTGTATGAGTCATGTTTAAAGTTTAGGTTATTTCAGGCTAAAGCTGAAAAGTTTAGGAAATAGATCATAAATAAATCATAAATCAGGAGCTGATAGATTCATCATCAGGAGCCAATTGCATTGTGGAGATTTAAAGGTCCCATATTTTGTTGTTGATATCCATAAGAGGATATATTAGTGGTTTTAAGTAATAAAAACCATCTCAGTGTAGTTTTACATCTCCTCTCTCAGGCTTCTCCAGTAACAACAGGTCAGCGAACCAATCAGAAGAGAGGATCTGGGCAGTGACATTTCTCAGGACAATAATGTGCGTCATTATCAGAAGGATTATGATGAATCCAGTGAGACTTTGTGCAGCTGTCTGTCTGAACAAATTCAGTAACCATCAGATTTCAACCATGAAATCAAAACTAACTAACTAACAAAAACAAAGGCTTGGTTACACTCAGTCGGTTCCACATGAAGTGGAAGAGAGTGATTCTAACCACGGTTTGTTTCCTACATCTGTAAACATTTCAGCTGTTGTTTAGTCGGCAGCCCGTTGTTTGGAGGAGAAATCCATCCACCCATCATGATTCCAGGTGAGTCTGAGTGAGCTCATATGCTCTGACTGCTTGATTAGACACACCTGCTTGTTAACACAAACCAGCACCTCCATCAGCAAACAATGTGGAAACATCTGAGTACACAAAGCATGCAGGCAGATCGAGTACAGTTTATCAGAGGGGACACGACCTGCGAGGTAAGGGAATGGTTTGTTGTCATTATTGGTGGCATTTCCAACAGAATCATAGTTTTCAAACCGGGGATTCCACCATCCCTGTCAAATAACACTGATTATGGGAGTGTGTCATGTCCTCGTGCACTGATGCCTTAAAGGTCCCACAGTGTATAAAGGTAGATGTCCATGTGTTTGTGATTATAAAGCAGATCTAGGTTCTATATTAATACTGTGAAAGTATCAAAGCCTCAGTCCACAGAGTTATGCACACAGCCTGTATTCAGACACTGAGCCTTAAAACCAGCCGTCAGGACTTCTGTAACTTAGTGATGTCACAACAAAGCAGTCACTGCTCTAAGCCCCGCCCACCTGGACCCACCATCGAACTTTGCAGGATTTGGTTTCTTTGAGTGTTTACCTGAAATCTGCCATATTTTTTATTAGATAACTCAGAAAACAGTCAGCCAATCAGAAGAGAGGCTCAGATCCTCTCTTCTGATTGGCTGACTGACCTGTTGTTACTAGAGCTTAACAGAGAGAAGCCTGAGAGAGGAGATGTAAAACTACACTGAGATGTTTTTTGGTTCTTAAAACCACAAATAAATCTTGTTATGGACGCTTAAGATAAAACACAGGAGAATTGTAAAATATGGGACCTTTAAACATGTTGCCGATGTTGCCTGTACCATAAATTGCTAATGACTGTAACAAAGTGTATAGTACACAGTATATTGACCTGTTAATGTAGGGGTCTTGTAGAGAGTCCAGTGCAGTCTGCCAGCTGAGTTTGTACTTGTCTGAACCCAACATATCTGAGACCACATCTGAAAAAACACAAACATATGGAGAATTATATACCATTGTTTAACTGGCTGTTGGTTTTGTGTGTGTGTGTGTGTGTGTGTGTGTGTGTGTGTGTATGCCTCTGCCATAATTGTAAGCTGAAACACTCACTTTATCAACTGATAGAATTAAAGCAGGGCAACAGGACTGATGCTAGAAACTTGAGACTAACACTGATATTTGACATTTTAAAAACATCTGATACCAATTTATTTGTTTTTACATAAACACAAAGATTTCTGATGAGGAGCCCATTGTTTTATTAAAGAATTGTGACAAAGAGATTTTACAGTTGAAAAAGAAAGCGACAAACTAATTTCTCTGCACTTTTTTGTTAGTCATCAGCCTGAATATACCCCAATATCAATAAATCCTCTCCGACTCCTCCTCTGTGTGTGCTTGTACCTGGTAGCAGTCTCATCAGACAATGTAAGGCTTGTTGCCTGGTGCTGTCCTTCTGCTGCTGGCTGCGTTCAAGTTGAGGCGACGTAGGCAGAGCTCCACCCGGCCACACCGCCTCCTGGATGACCTGCAGGTACACCACCCAGTACCTTTTGCATGTCAGGTTGGCTACGCTCACGTCCAGCCATCTGAAGTTCACAAACACACCACAGTTGTTTCAGGTTAGTTTGGCTGAAGGTGGAATCTGGGGGTTTCTGCCACCATCCCAACATGTCGTGTTTTTGTGACCTTGGCCACGGTTGTTTAACCTCCTGACTTTGAGGTCCCACAAAACAGTCAGTAAGTTCAATGAGTTGTGACCTTGTCAACATGCCTGACCTGACAAGTACTGACTGATCTTGTCCTCAGACCAGCCAGTCCTTTTAAATGCAACCCCTGCCTCGCTGCATTCCCACACGGATTTGAAACTCAAGGTTCAGCAGGGGAGTCCAGGCCGGCCCAGTGATCTCAAACTGAGCCCTCCTCCCTGAAGAGCTCCACATAACTGCTGGATTTAAGGTCTTGTGATGAGTAAATTCAATAGACTATGTATAGCTGGGAGACTTTGACCCTTTGGTTGTGACCTGACCTTTTTCCCACCAAGATTTACCCTCGGAGGGGTGGAAACACAGCCATTCACCGGGCAGACAGGGCGAGGAGGTTATTTAAGGCACAAAGTAAAAGCTAAAAACAACATCAAAGTGGCTGAAGCATTCAAGCATTGTACGGGTCAAGCCTATAAAGATGTAGGTGATACTTGCATGCTGGTAGTCGTCTAAAGGACAAAGTAAAACCATCAAGACCATCAAAGGCCTCAGGATCAATTCAGATTCTGTTAGAGTTTCCAGGACTTGCAGACACCCGAAAATGTTTAACACTATGCAGATGCTGTTATGCAATATTGTTTAAACCTCAGAGCTGTGTTAAAGAGAACCAGGGACCTCCCTCAGGGCTCAATGTTCTGCTTGATGTTCGCTCACTTCATGTGGGCCCTAATAAAGTTATTTCATTAGCTTGCTGTGGCCAGTTACCACTCTGCTGAGATACGGACAGATGAGTGGTGCCAGCCACCATTTTTGGTTTCCACTATTTTGCATGTTTTCATCCTGTGGTATTTTATAAGAGTGCAAGTGAAGCCAAAACCTTAATACTTAATACTTCAAGTTGTACATCTGCAGACTGTCCAGTGTTGATGAGCCTCAGGTTTCTGTTCTTGGCTGACAGGAATGGAACCTGACGTGGTCGTCTGCTGTTGTGGTCCATCCACCTCTAGGTTGGACGTGTTGTTCATTCTGAGATGCTTTTCTCTTTGTGTCAGCTCCAACCAGTCTGACTATTCTTCTCTGACTGTTTTCGTCCACAGAGCTGGATGTTTTTACGACTCCGGGCCTCAGGTTGTCCGTCCGTCCCACTCTCATGAACGTGATATCTCAGGAACGCCGTCTTTAAATTTGGTAAAAACATTCCTTGGGACTCATGGATGAACTGATTAGATTCTGGTGGTCAAAGGTCAAGGTTGCAGTGACCTTAAAAAACACGGTTTTGGCCTCTTGAGGGAATTTCATCATGGCACAAACATTTACTTGGACTCAAAGGATGAACTGATTAGAATCACAAACCTGTTTTTGGCCATAATTCACACATGCATACACAAATTATGACACAATTTAGCTCAAATGTCTATAAGGATAAAATGAAGTGATGGCATTTTGTATCCAAAAGGTCAAAGGTCAACTTCACTGTTCAGCAAAAACACCTCTGGACATTTTTCAATGCTGTAACTCAGGAAGGAGAGGTTGTGACCATATTTCCTGCAATTTGACTGGTTGGTGGAGGCGTACAACCGTGAAGAGGTAATTCTATTTTTTGAGCTCTATTCTGAGTGAAAACTCTTGGAGTTAAACAGACAGTGACTAAAAGTCAACAAATACAGACATTTATATGCATTCAGAAGTGAATATCAGACTTTCAAGCTGGGAAAGATAAAGATAGGAGAGTGGAAAGGAGAGTAGCACATGGCAAACTCCTATCAGTGGAGGCTACTGTCCATAGAAGAAAGCTGGAGCTCTTCATATAAATCCACAGCTTTGTCGAGAGAAGTTTTAATACTGTTTATTAAACAACCACATGCTCCTATGGTGTTTAATTGTGTCCAGCAGCTAAGGCAAAGTTTCAGTTTGATGCTCGCTTGGTGGATATGGATCTTTTTATGCAAGTTCTGATTTTGATGAAACACAATATAAAAGTGATATTGAAAATTGGGATATCAGACTGACTGAGGAGGCTACAGTGCACAATGTCTAACCAAATCTTTACAAGTTGAAACCAACAAACATAATTACCATTGTGATTATTGAGGTTTAGTTACTATTATCACAGTATTTCTATTTTTACCATCCAGCCCTGTGGATGCCTGAAAACTACCATTCATTTAGTTGGTGTCCAAACTCTGTGGTTTGACATTGAGTGGTGGTTAAACTCTACCATGGCCTGTGAGGTCCATATGGCTCCAACAATGCTCACATATAATATACTCATTTATTCACTCCATGCCAAGCAAATAAAAAATCTGTCTTCAGCTGTACTGTCATAAACACAAATAACTGACACCACAGAAATAACAGCAGGACTCTTCTGTCCAGCAGCTATAGCTTAACAAATAAGGACAATCATTTTCTGTGTGGTTATATGTGGAGACAATTAAAGTGTTTTGAGGACCTTCAACAAATGGGGGCAAATAAAAATACTGTAGCAGTGTTTTCCCAGACACAGATTGAGCTGGTGTCTGAATCTGGCTTCACACTTCGGTTTAAATTAACAAGCTGGCACTGTCTGGTCTGGGATCTGATTTAATTGAGGGCACCCAGCAGATGGACCAATCAAACATGTTCCAGGTTTGACTCTGTTGAGACAGATCAGAATATGATTTTAAAAAAATGAACTGCACGCCAAGAATACCAGACAACTATTGGTTATGGCCAAGCAGGAATTATTCATTATAATCATGGCTCCACTCTACAGTAGGTACAAGTTAAAGGGATGCAGATGTTCAGTTAGGATAATTACGCAGACTAATAAAAGACGGACGACATGACAGCTCCATAAAAGTGAAGCCAAAACATCTCAGTCGCCCCTTGGTGACTGGCTCCGCCCCCTCCATGTTGATGGGACAAGGACCAAACTCAAAGTACACGTCAAATAAAATTTTCCCAAACATGGTTCAAATGTTCAAATGGTCAACTCGCAATTGGTCGATCTGGTGTATGACCTCGATCTCAGCTCCACTCTCTGATCACTACAGCGCAGGCGAGATGGTGGCGCTCGTATCCGGAAAATTTGGCTTTGTTTTTGTACAGTGGGAAGAAGAAACCATCGTCCATCTTTAGAGAGATCTTTGGAGATATATTAAAAAGCTTTATTTAGTCAGGTACATTAGTTAAAACACTGATTGGTCTGACCTCACCTGGCCTTCGTCAGGGTGGAAACAGTAAAAGCAGATTATTTATACCTCTGCAGTACTTTTTTTGGGTCTTTTTAATGCCTTTATTATATAGGACGGTGAGAGAGAGAGAGAGACAGGAAAGTTGGGGAGAGAGAGAGAGGATGACATGCAGCGAAGGGCGACATGTCGGACTCGAACCCCGGGCCGATGCGGGGTGAGCCACCAAGGCGCCCCCCACCTCTACAATACATATCACAGACATAATGAAACAACTATCACATCATCACTGTCACTGTAAGTGAACCTCTTGTCAGCAGCATCAGGCCACCGTGGTGGTATAATTAGGGAGGAACACTGTGGTTTAGTTGTGCAGCATCATTTGAGACACACCAAGTCTATTTGAGTCTGTTGATTTGTGTCACCCTAACCCTGACCCTGACTTTAACCTGAATCAACCTCACACCTTTAAACCAACCAGCTGTCGTTTGAAAGGTTTCACCTCAACTCAACCAGTTACCTCTTCAACACCTCATCTTATCTAACACCAACCTGACTGAAACCCGAACCCCGGCCATGGAGGGCAGTGCTACAGGAAACACACTGGGAAACATTATTCAACAGATTTCAACATAAGACCAGTTCCACTTTGGATCCAGGTCCTGGCTAAACACCAGGATTCACTAAGCTCTGACATCAGCAAATCTCTTATCAAATCTCTTTTAGCTGTTGCTAATTAACATAAATTCATAACAGGCAAAAAGAAACGTGGCTGTTGTCTGTGTTCAGCCAAAGATTGTTTATCAGTGAAAGGAGACATCACTCTGTCACACCACTCTCTGACTGCGAGTGAACTGTGTGTCGTCCTCCAACAAGACCACCGGACCGGTAACTCAAAAGAAATGATCACATCATGTCAATTTCAGGATGATCTCCTTGTTAAAAATTTCCATATATCCCATCAATATTTTAATGTTTATCACATTCATAGTTTTGCATCTGCGCCTCCAGAATTAAGAGCCAGTGTGAATTTACTAAATTTACTATATTATTGTATTTTATGTTTCAGGTTTAAGCAAAGTTTTATTTGTCATATGCCAAGAAACAATGTACAGTAAGCAGAGCAGTGAAATGAGGGTTGGACTGTGCAAACAGCAAAAAAAAGGGGAATATTTTGAAATTCAATATTATGAAAAATGTTGCATTCAGCGGGAAATATTGTGATATTCACTAATATTGAATATTGGTCTAACTCTAGCTTCTGCCCCCAGCAAAATATGATTAGAGAGTTTCTTTTTACTCTTTTAGTTACTTGAAAGCTAAACCTAACTAGAGTCAACATGAGTTTAGGTTTGACAAAATGCTATAAAACACTAAAGGTAACAAAACCTTAGCGTGTATTGATTTGACCACACACTATTCAAATTTTGGCACCAAATACTGAATAAGCAGCAGCCTGGTACACACATCACAGCCCGTAACAGACTAACAGAACTTGTTATTTGACAGTTGCCTGTTTTATCTCACAGTAATGAACAGCATCAGTTTCTACTGGACCTGGTGACACTGGTTCACATTTCCCCTCCAACTCTGTGCACAGAGAGAAACTGCTGAAGATCTGAAACAGGACAGACTCGAGCTGAGAGACAGGATGTGGAGTCAAAGACAGCAAATAAACACATCACATTTGTAATGGCTGCTGTCAGTGAGTTTATCATCACTCACAGAGACAAGTCTGTCTGTCGTCTTATATAACCTGCATATATTTTAGCTGCAGGCAGAATCTCATGAGTGCAGTACACTCCTGCTCATAAAAACATCAGATCTCTTTTCAACACATGGAAACGTGAGACAATAAACAGGATGAACAGAGACAAACTTCTGAGTTCACAGTTCATGGTGAGAAAAAAAGTGGAAAATTAAAACACAGATGAACATGAAGCTGTGACTTAAATCCAACGTACACTTCAGGTGAAGACACGAAAGCATCAGAGCTGTGAAGCGATGAGGAGACTGTGTCCTTCCTCACAAAGACACATGACACAAACAGTAACGTCACTATTTCCATCGTGTTTTCTTCTTTTGTGTCCTCTTCTTTTGCAGTGCTGTAATAGCACCCAACTGGAAAAATTAGTGCCACTGACTGTTTATGTCAACAAATAAATTCCTTATATTTATGTAGCAGTAGTGAATGGACACGTAATTCGTATTTTCCTTTGCAGATTTTCTCTAAATTCAGCTTAAATTATGGGAGGGACCGGCTGTAAAAATACTGATCTACGCTCTCGGTTTGTGTCTGTTGAAGAGAAATCATCTCGAGCGGTGAAACAAGGGGTCAATCTGTCGCCTCTCGCTGGGTGGAAAACACTGTCTGCAGAAATCAGGCTGATGAATCAGCATGGGGCGTCTCAGAGGGACGCATACCACGTTACCACAACGTCCACGGTTCAACTCCCGGCCCAGGAGCTCTGTTGCATGTCACCCCCCTCTTCTCATTCTCCCTACTTTTGCCTGCCACCACAGACAAAGACAAACATGCTAAAAAATAATCTAAAAAATAAACCTGAATTACTGGCCTGCAGTTGTATCCCTCCGCCAACCTGCCAAAATGCAGGAAATATGATCACAATCTCCCCTTCTGTTTCTGTGTTACAGTGTTGAATAATGGCCAGAGGTGTTTTTGCACAACATTATCACAGTGAAGTTGACCTTTGACCTTTTGGATATATAATGTCATCACTTCATTTTATCCATACACAAATTTGAGTAAAATTGCATCATAATTAGTGACTGAAATATTGACCAGAAACGTGTTTTGTGAGGTCACAGTGACCAGATGTAGTGAAGTTCCTGATATTCTGCATTCACAAGAATGTGGCATCACTGAGACCTTGAACTTTGACGTTTGACCTCCAAAATCAAATCAGTTTGAAGCAGACGTTTCTGAACAGGTGTAACAGTGACAGCCTTGAAGGTGGTGCAAGTCTTATTATACTTGCTTAACTTGAAGACGTGAAAAATGTTTTTGCGTTCAGCGATTTGTTGTGAGGGAAAAAAATCATCAATCATCCTCAAGCTTTAGGAAAAAGAAAAGAAAAGAAAAATAAAACCAAAATCAGCCCCAGTTAGACCTCAAGGATACACATGGCGCCTGAAGAAGAAAAGTCTCTACAGCCCCATTTGGTTGGGATTCATGCTCCATGCAGTTGGGTGAGATATATTTGCCATGCTCCTCATCATTTGAGAGCACCAGGCCTGGCAGCACATTGCCAAATTACAAGCTGTGGTTAGTAACAGACGATATTCTGTGGAAAAAAAATCACTTGACCCACGTCTGTTCTGACGGCACTTGAAAGTGCCAGAACAACACTATTTCTGTATCATTTACAGGGCCAGATATCTAGAGGGGAAAATATAAGACACACGCACCCCTAAGAGGATTAAAATCTGTAATCAGCACACACATTATTAAAAATAATCCATTCCAGTTGCCAGCATTAAATCCCGTCCAAACGGTTGTGTCACCGCTACAGGATCGCTCCAAAGACGCCCTCCCTTCAAGCAGGGAAATCTGAGTGCGAATCCTAACAATTAATTGATTATCCCAGACTTTGTTTCTGCTAACTGCCGTCATACATATATCAATCCAATGTCAATAATACGGCTCTAAAAATGACGGTACATTCCGTTGTTGCTTTTTACAGAAACTGTGGTGGTTAGTCGCTGCCAGGTGCTCACCAGAAGCAGCTGCGTTCAGATTGAGAAGCAGGGATAAAAGTGGAGTTCAGTCAGCGCGTCCAGCGGTCACAGCCAAACCTGACTCAGAGGCGACACGACCTCTGTTTACATACAATAATATACTACTTATATATATACAAGTAAGATGGTGTTTACTAAATCAAATTATCATGTGCTCCCGACCAAAAAGATGAACTTCTGTTAAACTGTTGTAGGTGCAGACTGATTGAAAATGACAGAACGGTGCTGTAATGTGCTGTTAGTGGCACAGAAAGTGTGAGAAACACCATCAACACAACTTAAGTTAAAGTCAACAAACAAAAAAAAGGTATGTCCCTGTCCCAGCATTGATGTCCTGATTGGTCAAATGAAAACTGACATTCTACATGAAACGCTGCTGATTCTGTCGACACCAGATGCATCTCAGCCATGTTTTCCTGTTATCCTTCTCAGATTCTTTAAACACTTAACACTATAACCAGTACAGCTGTTTACATTGGTTCTGTGCTGGATCACACTTTACTCGCACTCTACTGTGCAACATCGCAAGCCTGCGTCATTTCTGCTTCCTCGTGGACCTGTGTGATGAGGACTGGCTCGCGGCCCAGGTGGTTCTCCTCTTCTGTCCAGTTGGCATAAGAAAACCTCATCAATCAACCAAACATTTGTACTGTTGCAAGAACAGTCGGTATTTGTATTTTTTCACTGGTTTAAGAGGAATCAGAAGGGTCACTTCTGTGCATCCAATCAGTGTTTAGAAACAAAGGTTGTTTGTTTATGTTGTCAGGCCACTGCCAATCAGATACTGTATGACCACATCCAACAAGGATTAGCTGAGTTTTGGAGTATTGAACCTATTTTTTCCTTTTGAATATTTAGTCATGAATATTTTAAGGTTATTTTCATTTGCATGCCTTTATTTGACAGGATAGAGTGACAGGGAAAGAGTCAAAGGAGGGAGAATGAAATGCAGCAAAGAGTCCGGCCGGCTGCACCCAAACACCTCTGCTGTCATTGAAAAACAAGGTTTTTTGAAGGGGTTTTAATATTTCTTTATTTTCCTCTAAACTGGTTCATCATCATCAGAGAGCAAAAAAATTAAAATACGAAACAATGCATTGTCGAAAAGAATCTGCGATGGCCCACAAACAGACACATTGGGGGGCAAAAAGGCAAATACAGGGATCATCATCAGATAAAAGCCTGCAGAGTGCAGTCAGAATCCACAGACACACAGTCCACAGATGTGAGCAGTGAGGAGGGTTATTTTCACCTCAGGGTGTGATGTGTCTGATCCCAGTGAGGCGTAGACCTCAGTGTAGCCCTGTGGCTCAGGGATCAACACATCACCACCTCCATTCAGGCCGTGGTGCTGTTATCTATTCATTTATTTATTTATTTTTTACAGCCACCTGCCCTGCTGTCTGAGGTCAGCTCTGTTTCTCTGGGCCAGACCTGGTTTTATTGGGACGCTCGTGGTGTCTCATTCCCAACACAGAGACATGTAACATTACAGCCCTGAGCCACTGTGTCACCACGCGTGGCCCCTAGAGATTGACACTGACACCCTCTTGTATCCTTTCAGGTCTCATTACTACAAAACTGACACATGTAACACACAAGACAAACACTGAGATAGGTCAGTGCATGCAAACAAACACACACACAAACGGAGCAGAGCGCTTTCAACCAATTAGAGCTGACAAATGCCAAGTAACTCTATATGAGAGATTGTGGTCTGGTGGAGTCTTAGACTGGGCAACGTTTTTGCTTCCATGAAAAGCTCGTAGATATTTTTCAAGCAAGAAGAGATGAGTCCAACCAATGTGCTGCTTTCTGCCTGTGGGAAGCCACATTGATACAAATCTGTGGATCTCATCAGGAGAGGGACACAAAATATGTGCATATTACAAGTCCGGTCTGTCAGCATGCTAATTTTAAAAAGACGTTTATGCCCTCATTACAGGTGCTGATCAAACAGAAAAAATAGATCCAGTATATTAGTGCAAATGAATGATTTAGCAGTGTTGTACACAAGCAGTAGATGACTGCAGCTGACCCAAGACCGCCTGGGTGAAAAACACTCTGCTCTCACGAAAGAACACAGGGGCCGAGCCAGCTACTCTCTCTGCTAGTGATTACTCCGGCTCCTCTGCTGAGGCTTGCCAGGAAACAGACGTTTACAGTGCAGGTGACATACTATAGTCCTAAGAGGAAAATCCCCTCAAGCATTGCACTTGAGTTTCCAAAGGTACACAACAGCAGGCGTGCAGTGCCAGCCCGACGTGAGCTCAGGAGAGAGAGAGAGAGAGAGAGAGAGAGAGAGAGAGAGAGAGAGAGAGAGAGAGAGAGAGAGAGAGAGAGAATGCAGCTCTACACATCACATCTGCCTGGTTTATTCACATAAACTGAATGGAAACTGTAAGAACCCAAACATTTTCAGCAGTATGCAAATTGACCAAAGCTCAGTGGCAATCGGTGAAATGACCAGATTCAGTGAAACATTATTGTTAAGCAAACACGTTAAAGCTTTTCCATTTTTTAAAAGAGGATAAAGCTGTTTAAGCTTGAGCCTCGGGGGTGAATGTTTCACATGGCAAGTGATTGACATTTGGGAGCTAACACAGGTTGCTAATGTGAGCACTGCTTCCCACTGCACATTACTGTGCAATATGTATGAAAAAACTGCATTAGATACTATATCTTTCAAACAACTACATGTGTTTAAGGCTCTGTAAAACTGGTTCCGTGAACGATGTTTAGGGGTTTGATAAAAAGGCTCTTTGTAAGTTTTCTCTGCTGCCAAACATGTTTCTTGCCGGGAGCAGATGGTGGTTGTAGCTTGAGAAAAGCTTATATCTCCTCTGATTGGCTGACTGTTCACTGAGTGATCCAATAAAAATATAACAGATTTCAGGTAAACACTCAGGGAAATCAAATCCTGCAAGGTTGGATGGTGGGTCCAGGTGGGCGGGGCTTGGGGCATGGATGAGAACAGTGACTGCTTTGTTGTGACATCACAAAGTTCCAGAAGTCCTGACGGCTGGTTTTAAGGCTCAGTTTCTGAATACAGGCTGTGTGCATTTCTCTGTGGACTGAGGCTTTGATATTTTCACAGTATTAATATAGAACCTAGACCTGCTTTATAATCACAAACACATGGACATCTACCTTTATACAATATGGGACCTTTAAATTTCTTCTTTTTGGTAATTACAGTTCTGACCAAAATAAATACATATACAAACATCAAGGATATATATTCATTTACGAATTTCTAAGCAAAAATACATTTTAGTTTGACTTCTTTGGCACTGTTATTTCTTTTTTTTTTTTTAATTCCTATTCCTCTCTTCATTCACTGGGAACCTTGAGTCCTCTAGGAGACACACTGTACTTTTTGCCTCTATAAATAAACTTCAGAGTCGTAAGACAAAGGCAGTCACACTCACAAACACTTAAGATTTCAAATCGACTGATTAACTGAACGATTGGGCTCAGCTCCAACAATCAACCTGACACAATCAACAACAACCAGGATAAAGTGCAGATGCTTTAAATACTTGGCAGGAAATCAATAACATGTGATGCAAGAAAATTCAAATAAACGTAAAACACCAGCTGAGTTGGCCTAAAACCACGTACGTGCTGGACTCCGCTGGGATTTATTTTAGTTCCCATTTATGGTAAACACAGACAAGTATAACCAGGTCACATTTCAGCTAAAATAAGCCTCCAGCCAGTTTTCAACAGACACAATGTCATTGCACAAGTATGTCTCTGGAGGCAGAAGATGAACCGTGACTTTGGAGCCACATCTCGGACCCCAGGCTCAGGTGAGTGGTGAAAACAGACACCAGAGAAGTGAGGAGGCCAAAGGGTCATGACTACATGACTTCATCCCACCACCGTCCTTATTTAAGACACAGCGTTTATCACTTATCATGTTCGCTTTGCAAACATCCCAACAGCGTTTCAGCACGCTGCACTTGTCCTCCGTCTAACTTTATCGAGTGTGTAGACAATAACGACCCATATTATCTTTCATGTCCTGCCAAGGGAGGATTTCGATGTCGCTACAAGTCTGTAACGCTAAATAAGGATAAATGGGCACAGAGGCTGGAAGCGCAAGGGATAAGTGTGTTTCATAACCTTCACAAGAAGTGACCTGGGTATTTGACCCCTCATGTCCCCCTGAGACGATTACATAGGTCTGCAAGAATATGAAAGTAACCACCGACTACTATTAGCCTGTAATAGAAGATAATATTTATAGTTCAGAAACGTCTGCAGATGTAAAAGGGGAATAATGCCCTGAGCTACATGACAGAGACATGACACAGGGAAAACTTCCAAGTGAAACACGGGGTGAGATATAAGCCACTCAGACACTCTGATCCCACTTTGAACAGCGCATCTGAGTTTGTCTCATCTCAGGAACAGCCTGTCCGGGGATGTCACACCTCCCCCACTCCAGAGGCTGATAGATAGCTCGCACCGTTATGTAACAAGCATCTTTTCCATCCAACACTCCCTCCTCTTCTTCCCGCCAGAGCCATATCTGTCATGTACGGCCCACCCGTCCGACCACCAGCGCACTCAGCCTCACAGTGAATATCCTGCTGACAAAAGAAGCTCGGAGCGTCCAAGCTTGCTCTTCTGTTTGCACCTCGAGCCTGGCCCCAGGATCCCATTTGTCAAAAACACAGCACCAGGACAGAAAAACAGCAGAAGACCCTGATATCACCTCCTCACTGTGAAAACAACCAGATGTGTCAAATCCTGCAGAGCTGAGGAGGGATCTCGGTTTCGGGTCCCAGAAGTCCCTGGATTCCCCACATGACTGTCACTGAGAATCATGAGGTCTTCCCACATTAACAGGCCATGAGGTCTTCTGTTGTGTTTAGATACGATGAAAAATTAACTCTGACACTTGTAAAGTCTGGCAGAGGCACCGAATGAAACACTATGTGCACAAGAACAGCTACTGAAGTCACAACTACACTAAAAATAATCACAGACACATATGGATATTCTCTTATACTGTTAATATCTCAAACTAAATATCTGCTAATACATGTAGAGTAACTTTAGATCAGAGTGCCCGATCCAAATATTTTTTTTTCTCTCTGGAGGACATGGTGCCAAGCCTGCAGCAGACTACCAGGCAAATGACCCGTTTGACGTGGGTAAACATCGCTGCATATGGATCTGCTCAACACATGACACCAGCGCGGAGCTAGCTGGAGCCCTGTGTTGTGCCTGCTAGTGCTACATGCTTTTGCAAAGATGAACAGCAGGCTAGGATGGTTTTCCAATGGTAGGAAAAGTGAAACATTAAATGTGAAAATAACTGCAGCTTTCCTCTTAGCAAACTTAGTGCTGGAAGCTGTAGTGGCCTCCTGCAACTGCAAAGTTTCCACAACAGAAAAAACAGGTATTTAATTATATAACTAGTGCATATTTCCTTTCTTTGACATTTTATTTTTTTAAACCTGCATTAATTTGTTCTTTCACCAATAAGCTGCTTTGCCTTTATTCCTCTACCAGAGAATTTCTGGTGTTTCTTCCTGTTTAAATTGATTTAACTTTAAGTGTCGCCCAGTGACGTCAATGTTTGTATTCTGAATCAAATGTCCATGTGTTTTCTGATTATAAAGCAGGTCTAGGTTCTATATTAATACTGTGAAAGTATCAAAGCCTCAGTCCACAGAGAAATGCACACAGCCTGTATTCAGAAACTGAGCCTTAAAACCAGCCGTCAGGACTTCTGCAACTTTGTGATGTCACAACAAATTGTGTTTACCTGAAATCTGCCTAATTTTTATTGGATCACTCAGAAAACAGTCAGCCAATCAGAGGAGATATAAGCTTTTCTCAAGCTACAACCACCAACTGCTCCCGGCAAGAAACATGTTTGGCGACAGAGAAAACTTACAAATAGCCTCTTTGAGATTGTTTTCATCAAACCCCTAAACATCGTTCATGGAACAAGGTTTTACAGAGCCTTAAAACACATGTAGTTATTTGAAAGATATAGTATCTAATGCTGTTTTTTTCATACAAATTGCGTTTGAATCTTTTCTACAACCTCATGTGGGGGAAACTGTGAGGACCACTTCATCAATTAGGAATGACTGTAAAAACCAGATTAGCATCCAAGACTGTCGTTCCTGGATACAGCCTGCCACAGTGCCACCTGCCCAACGTGTAAATTCAAAGGCAACTCTCAAAACTCAAAAACAAATTACGAAATAGTCTATGAGTGGACTCAAGGTGAATAAAACATACTACTTTAAAAAAAGCCAGTATATTTTGTTAACGCTGGAGTCCTGACCACATCTCCAGGGTGCTCTCCAAATACCACAATGTGGTCACAGTCTAAACAGTGCAGCAGCGAGACAGAAACCACTTTCCCCGAAGCCAAACAACTTGTTGTTCACAGCCAGTGAAACCCAAACCGGCCACTGGATGTCAGACGGAGATGCCTGGGTGTTAATTAACAGTGTAGCAGAAGCAGAGAGTGAGAGAGCGAAAGATTGAGAGAGTGAGAGTACTCTCTATGACAACTGTTGACAACCTTAAAACCTCCATACTCCCCTTCATCCTCACCTCCATCATCACGCTGTGAAGTGAAATGTTTATAGAAGTGTTAATATGTCATTTTAGGGAGTAAAAATAAAGGATCATGTCATTGTGTGACAGGTGCTGCGAAAAGACTGGCAGGGCCGAGGGGCCACGGAGAGTTTGGTGAAATAAAACGAGTTGTGAACCACAGAGGCCGGACTACAGGGGTTTTAAAATCTGAACTGATTTTGAAATCAGGCTGCAGCAAACATGTAAGGAAAAACATGCACACACTACAGAATTTGAAAATAATGGTGCATGACACACTAGATTCAAGATTTGTATTGTCACATACACGGTTGAACCATCTGGTACAGGATATTATTACGAGCGATACACCACCTCACATGATGTAATAAAAATGGAGACTGTGGTGCATCAACAACAAACAAAAGCAGAATCATAAAGAGTCCGAATGACAGAACGGTTGGGGAGATGTGGTCAATACAGGTTGTCTGTTCCTCAACGAGAAGTGGAGGTGAAATTTTAAGTGTCAGTTTTAATATCTGTCAACAGTAGTATGCTATCTGACGTTAGCCTGAAGCATTAGACTGTTGACTGGCAACACCGTCAGCTGCTCTGGGACTGAAGTAATCAACCTGATTTTAAATCCTTTATCGAGGCCAAGACGAGCCTATGATCAGTTCGAGAGGTTTAAGACTGGATCTGCGAAGCGATCGCATTACCAGATAATCTGAGCCGAACATCAGAACCGACCAAGGTGCAGAGCCAGACTTTTCCTCCAACCGTCGGGAAGGGTACATCAGGGTAAAATCGGGACAAAACGCCGGTAGTCTGAGCCCCACATGCGGACGCCCTTCAGACAAATAGCACCTGTGCATTCACCAAGTCGGTGTAATGTTAAAAATATCAGTCCATCAGCAGAAATGACGTGTACTCTGGACTAACAATGTGTTACAAACCACTGTCCACTGACCCAGTTTCTACGCTACACAACTGCAGCCAATGTCCAGAGCATGTAAGCAGCTGCAGGAGTCTCCGAGTGCATATTTCATTCTGTTCTGGGGCAAAATCACATTTTCTTGATGCTATCATGTCAAGTTTCACACATTTGAACCTTTAACTTAACCTTTTGACCAGTGTAATTGATAGTTATTTATATTGATGGTGATGGTCGTCAACTGGAGCTTATCCACCTTTTTATTTGGCAAATAAAGGAAGCAGCATGTTTACAGACACATTTAGCAACACAGGACATTGAGTATTCCTACAAATGCTTGTGATGTTGACGTAAAGTGGCTGCACTCTACATCTACAGTACATCTAGACACTGACAACAATCTGGCTCCAGCTGGATTTTCCATCCAGACTGCTGTCTAAGAGAAAGAGACTATATTCATCTTAAACTGTCCCACTTTCCAGTCCATAAAAATCAGACATCTCCCAAACCAGAGCCTCGCCTTGGACCCCATTTATAGGAGCAGAGGGCCGATGCTTCCAGCCAGATCTGTCACACACACACAGACCCAGATCTGGCGACCCAGAGTCGGGTCCTGGTTTCATCTCTCAGGCAGAAACACACACTTTCTCTATCCACTCGCAATTCCAAATTAAATTCTGACATGTATGCATGCACTACAGCTGTAGACTGGCACGGATAAGGTTTCTGCAGCCTTCAGCTTCTATTTGTCTCCCACCGGCAGCTGTCAGATTATATAAAAACCTTCTCAGAGCTCGACATATCTTGTCAGTCCCACTGAAAAATACTCCCTGTGAGATTTTTTAGGCAAATTTGTGGATCAATTTATTTATAAGAAAATTGAAAAAAATGTCTAGTTACTTCCCTGCTTGAATGCACTTCAGTGCTGCGTGTTAAGACCATTGTGGTGTCTTACAGTGTCTTTATATTCCTCCTCTGTACAGAGTATGTATTGAAAAATATGGGAGGTGCACATTTCAGTAACCAGTAGTGGGCAATAACGCACAATGAGATGTTTGGCTTTGATAATATGCAGAACAAGGCGGAAGAAAAGTCATTTCCTCCAATGAGTTCACTGGTTTCTACTTTATCCCAGCATCTTTTCAAGCCTGCATTATACAATGACGGCCTACTAAACCACAAAAAAGGTGGCTTTGAGGTGAGCTTTGGGTTAGTTGTACATTTGAACTAATGGTTGGGTTAGTTAGCTGGTATCATAGTGTGAAGCACCATCGAAGCTGCTAGTTACCTTTAGCTCAACACAACATCTGCACTGATTAAAAGAAAAAAGTGGTGGATAAGTTGTTTATGTAAATGTGCAAACTCAGCAGCAAACATACAAATAATATAATTAAGATCATTTAGTTTTGTATTGTGAAATTTTATCTTTATTTTTATTTTTAATTTTTTTTTATCTTTATTTCTTTTAAGGATGCACTGGGTGACTTTTGACCTTTCAAGGGCAAAAAGAAAACTAAACTGCCCAACATTACTATCAGGTGAACACATTCTTAAGGCCAACCAGTAATACATATAAACTGGAAAACCAAAACAATGAGGTACAACTGACTACAAGCTGTGAAAAAGTGGCAGAAATCACTGTCAATTCTATGTGGAGTCGGCATCTGTTTCACTTAATTCAGTTTAAATATTAATGAGACTGATACTCTACAACTGTGCTAGCAGCTCTGTGAGGTTGTAGTTAGGCACAGTGGTGCTCTGAGCTAAATGCCAGTCTCACATAGCCAGTTCTATCTCCACAGCACTGTCAGCACTGGAGGTCCAGCCGCACCATCATCATTCTGCTATAGGGGCAAAAACGCTCTGACTTGTTTCCAGTTTTTTAGACCAATCATAATCATCTTGGTCGATGCCCCTGCAAAATAGTGTCAGAGGGGAACATTTGCAAATGTTGGAAGTGAGCACTGTCATTAGCGTGTAGGTTGCTAACTTAGAGGTGGTCATTTCCTGTAGAAAAGGGGATTTTGAAAACAGGAGGCAGAGAGGGAGGAGAATGTGACCTAGAACAGGCGCCCAATGGCAGGCTTTACACCCACAGCCTCACAGCCTACATCCACTGAGTCACACCAGCAAAATGCTAATGTCAGCAAGCTAACAAGTTCACAGTGACAACCTTACATGTTGACGTTCTTCAGGAATAATATTCACTATGGTTGCCATTTTAGTTTGGCGGATGGGAATGGCATTAGTCTTGGAGATATTTGGTCATTAGACCAATGTATTAAGTATGATGATGGATTAAGGATACTGTATATTAAAAGTCTTCAGGATTCTTCCTCTGGGAGCCATGAGTTTTCCATAGCAATCCATCAATGTCTCAGTCTGGACTGAGGCGCTGGACCAACAGACCTACCATCACTGCCACCCCGAGTACCACACAGCTAGCATGATTTAAGGCTTGGCTAGGAATAGACACTAAAATTGCTGCATTTTTGTCTTTTGTATCTCTTAATGAGATGAAGTACATCCAGATATACTCAGGCCTGGTTCTGGTAACCATCAGTAATCACTGGCTAAAGCCCAAAGGTTGTGGCCTGGATGCTTTAAAACACCCTGACATATGCTAACAATTTGAACCATCATTCTCATCACTGCTTAATCACTTTTTCCTTTTAGCAGAGAGGCTTTTATATAAGGCTTTTATGTAATTTTAATTTTTATGTAAGATAGTGCTGCTTTATTTTCACATTTTATGTAACACTTTAGTTCAGGCTTGGAATGTTTTATTGTTCATTTTGCTTGGCTTTTACTTGTATTTGTTTCTCACTCTGTTGAAAAACTATAAATGAACAGCATTATTTTAGTAACACAACATGTGGCGTTTCTATCAACAGCACCTCACAGCATCTTGTCTCCTCTGCACAAAGAAACCAGTCGATGAGAAGAGATACCTGCCACACTGAGAGCTGTCACTGCGATGTTGACAGGCCGCTGCCTAATATAGATAAGGCTAAACAAAAGTACAAGGCCTTTCATACTTGGCTTCTGGAACTTCTTTAAATAGAGGACCCAGTATCAACGGGAAGCAATGATATTCTGATACCGACACCCCGGGGAACGTGAGGTCGCGCCGCTAACGGCACAAACACTAGAACCTGAGAACATTGTCTGCATGTTCAGTTTACTGGTGGCGGGAGCTATACCTAACTGCGACAAATGTTTGCAGAGTTTATGTCAGGCATTCTCAAACAGTGCAGGCATGCATGTATGCACATAGACTCGTATATTTTACAACACATGCAGAAGTGAAAAGCCTTCATACTATTCAAAAAGCGAGAGCGAGCTTATTTAATTGGATAAAGAGCGTATTTCTTTACTGTTTATGTTTCTGCTAAGTGGTTAATAAGAATGCTGCACACCAAGTGTTGCCCCTGATTTTATGACAAGGACTCGGCCTCAGTCTAAAATATCAACTCTCTTGACTAACGACTGTCCTTAAGCCAGTCCCCACTCCAGCTCATAAACAGATCTTTCTGAAGAATCTCCACTAGGAAACACGTGTCTTCATGTCCTGACCTGACGGAGTCCACAGACTCAGCTGCCCCCCTCCTGTAAAGAAGTTTCCATCAATACTTTGCAGCAGAAAAGCCCTTTGACAAGACAGAGTCACGCCATTGTTTAAGGGAGATAAAAAGGATTTGCATCGTTATGGCACCATCAGGCAGGTGGAAAAACTGACGTTAGGTTGTTTACTTCGTCAACCACTTGTTCAATTGTAAAAATACATTGAATGGAGACACTGAAGTCTCTGCAGGAGCTGATCTGCACCCAAAAACATGAGACTTTACTTGCACGGTGCAGCTCCTGGGGGCCGACTGTAGATAACTGAGGTAACTCCCAGTGTGAATATGTCATCGGAAAGTAAAACAGTGATGAAAGCTACGCCAGTAAAACCTCCACCGTGGATTAATTAAACTTGTCAAACATGTATATTATTAAAGTCGGGTTTGAATAAATGTCACAGTGGAGTTTCAGTGTCATGGTCATAAGTGAAAGTAAGATGGACCAGGAGATTGACAACTATTGGTGCAACATCAGCAGCGATGCTGAGGCGCTGTACCGGACTGTCATGGTGAAGTTGTTCCAACCTTAACCTGTGGTCATGAGCTTTAGAAAGGAACCAAAACACAGAGATGATGGACAGACAAAGTGAATCTCCTTCCTTACATCAGTAAAGGTGTCAGAAGGTCAAACAGTCTCTGATACCTCCTTCCCTTGTACCTTTCCCACATTGGAATTGAGATGTATCCCACAACCACAGGTGAGAAAGGAAGCAGGGTTTTAAATTCTCTTTCTCTTTCAAGCTTTTTTTTCCCAATTTTAACACAGTTACTTCCGTCACTTTTCACATGTACAACACAATGAGTATCTTTGACAGGATGGTCCTAAAATCCCAAACAGCATTCGGCGCCACTGCTCCTTCATTATCCCCACATCACATCTTGCTTCTCCATGGTGACAGGCTTTCCACCACCTTTGGCCATTTCTAACAGATATTAACACTTTTCCTTGACATGTGGTCAGGTATAAACTAGTGAGTTTAAAGTGTACTAACACCCTTTGAAGCTCACAGTAGAACCACAGCTCCCTCACAGTGAAAGGACTCAGGCAGTGTAAGATGGTTCAGGTGCAGGATTATAGGATGCCTCTCTCTGGAGGTCTTCAGGACACATTAAACCGGGATGAAACCCCAGTACAGACCCAAAATACACCAATAGGATTATACATCCCATGGATCCCCCTGAGAGCCCTGCAAGCTGAGTTACTCTACTTAGACCGCTACCACTGCAACCTGGACCCAGAGGAGAAGCAGAAAATCTCCTGGCTATCAGCAGGACCTCAAGAATTTGTTTTGGTGCACAGCAAGGTACAGATGGTGACAAATGGAACAACCTTAAGGAAAGTAAATAAAACTTTATGAGCAGATTCATGCTGCACACAGGATGAACCATTTTCTGTTTTGACAACTAATACTGACCCAGTACTCTAAACGCAAACCACAGGCCTGACATCAGACCATTCAAGGCAGCAGTGCTGATAAAAATGACACATTAAGGAATCACAGACATAAACCACTGGGACTCTGTGAGTATTCACGGTTTAACAGCTGCCAGGCTGCAAAGAACACCTCGACTCTCCTTCACAGTCTACTAACAGTACATATACCATGTGTTTGCCGCCAACCAGCTCCTGACCAGACAGCTAAGAGCAGCATTGATGAAACGCAAATTCTTTTTGCTCCACTGGGGAAACAACGTCATCTTATGCAAAAGGAAACTTACTGGACTCGTGCACAGTGGAACTGAGGGTCAGCAAACTATCTACAGCTGAGCTTTAAACAGAAGTTTAGGCTTTCAGTGACACTACTACACATAAACACCTTACTGTCGAGTCAGCTTTTTGTATTCTATAAATAAACGACATAAATCATGTAGTCACCAGAATCTGAACGTCTGTGGATCGTGGCTGTTCGGCCGACTGATCTGAGACAAGACAAAAAGTCTACAAACGTGGTAGTGACCTTCTAATGCTGCAAGGTTCAACAAACACCAGAGAACAAACCTGACTCAGACTCAGCTCTGCGTGTTGTCAGACTTGGCTCAGCTTTCATTATTTCAAACTGCACTTTTGTCACTTTCAGCTGCAGTTAGACTCAGCCTCGCTGTGGCTAAATACTGATACAAGCTAACAGCTAGCATTTGGAATGCTAACATGTTTACATTTAGAACATGATGATCGGTACAATGATTAACTTGGTTTGCCCTGTGTCTCTATCCGATACTTCAGTCAGTACATTCACATGTAGTGTGTGAATTTCAACAGCGTAGTGTCGTCCCAAACCAAACACTCACTGGGAATGACGATTGCAATGATTTGCTCACTTGACTTGAACATGATTGTTTTACTTTCCTGTGTGTGCAGCCGCTATCTGCACCGTTGATGTGTCCTCCTTCCTCGATCACCATTTTCGAAAGTTTAAAAATACTTTGGTGGTCCCTTCTCTTCCACTACGTTAGCCAAGATGGCGACGGTTGAGGGAGAGAAGTGTCCATCGTTTTACACTCTTTTCTTTGAACGTTTCGTGCAACAGTGGGATAGTTGTGGTGTGGACACCCACTATACTCAGGACTATGGGCAGCGTTTAGACATACTTATAAGGAACAAAAGTTTAATTTGAGAAACAAATTTTAGTGTCAGTACAAAGGTGCAAACTAACACAGAGGAATACACAATACTTTCTACTTTCAGGTACTTTCTGTCTTTAAGTGTTAAAATCTAAAAGTGTAAATTGTGATATTATTATACGTCAAAATGTTTTACTCTGGACCAGAGTGTTGGAGTCACAGATCATCACCGGAGCAGCATCATTAGCCTGGCCAAACCTTAGACTTGAGCCTACGCTTTGTATTAATTCATCTTGATTTTGTCAGCCTTTAATCCTGCACAAAACTATTTAGCCATTAAATTTTATTTGAATCTGATTCATTGTATGTATTTATCTACACAGGTTTTATTTTAAATATGTGTTGGATTTTTCTCTTTTGACAACGTCCTAGGAAAAGACTCTGTAAATTCTGTAGTTTGACTTAAATACGGTTTTTCTTTTCGTGCTGTTTCCACTACTGTGAAGTAAATGTCTTGTGTCACCTGTTGATGAGGGTCCCAAACAGCAGCCTGATGGTCCTCTGAATGTTTTCAGTGCACAGCCAGCTCCACTGCTCTTTCATCAGCAGACACAGGATGTTCAGAGCCACCTCAGCCAACGCCGTCTCAGACGCTGGGCCCACGACATGCAGGACACACAAAAGAAACACAGTTCACAAAGACCCACCACAAATAAATGACTGTGTTACAGGCAATAATGGACAGAGAGAGAGAGACACCATATTAAAAATGAAGTGTTGGTTGGTTTATCATGTTGCAGCAAATCTGACAGAAAGATTTGCAGAGAGACGTGTGAATATCTGAACCAAACATCATCATCTGTTTCAAAATAACATATTTCTGCTGCGTGGCTCTGAGCAACATTCAGGTCCAGTCATCACACCAGCTCTTCATACGTTTACTAACACTGCCCTCATGTGGTCAGACCCAGATGTTGCTGCTTTTACTGGGTGTGATTTTTTATTTATTTATTTTTTTAATTCCACCATGTTTCTGCATGTGCTATGTTTCTAAATACCAGCGTTTTTGATAGCAAAGTCATTTACATGCTGCAGGCAGGAGAGATTTATAAGTATTAGGAGTGAAAACATCTTGATGGCATCAAAAATCAACCGGCACAACACACACCTCTCTGTCGTCGGCTGTCATGTGTTTTCAGTTTTATCCCTCACACACGATTTATATTAGCTGTTTTCATTGTGAAAACAGCTACTGGAATTCATCATAATGGTCTGACTGTTGCAACTTACAACACTACAGACATTTCAAAGCCTCCTCTCAAATCTACAAAGAGAGAGTGTTTAATACTGAAAAGGGCGACGTATTATTTATATTTAAATATGCACTCATACACATTTTGTATCTTTTTGTTTTCTATTTTACTTTCTGTTCTCAGGTCTCGCTTGTAAATGAGATTTCAATCTCAATATCACTTCCTGATTAAATAAAAAAAAAAGAAACTTTGATTAAGTTTTATAACCTGTCGTGCTGTTTTCTGATTCCTGGTGAACTATCTTTAGACTACGATGTGAACATTTTCAGCAAAACCTACATAACCACAGACCCTGATAGATCTGACTGCATATTTAATTCATCTGAAGGTTTATATTTCATCCAAAAAGTGATATTTATAAAAATTTCCAATGATGGTGATATGTTTGTGAAATATCATATCTGAAATTTAAATATCACTGAATTTATAGCACTGAAATCTTTCACTTTGGAAATAAATTTATTTTCCAGAAACACAATTTTCTTTTGAGACTGACACATAAAGACAATAAAGAAAATTTCCAGGGGTTTCCAGCCACTTGTTTATACTTCCTGTGCTGTACAATACTACTTCTTCTTGGATCATATGACTGAACCATGTTTCAGTTTTTTTAACACTCCTGTCTGAATTTTACCAGTTCAGTATATTTGAGCAACTTGAGTTTTGGAATGACTTGAAATTTTAGATTCTAAAATTAAAAACTGAGTTTGTTATATATACAGAGGGAGTTTACATAAAACTATATAGAGATTGTAGTTTGTTTGTTTTTTAAACCGAAACTTTTTTTTAAACTGAACTTAAAATTACTTTCTACAAAAAAAGTAATTTAAATCACATAAATTTGGAAGGACAAACATTTAAATGCATAAATTCAGTTTCTTCGTAAAGATAAAATTTCAAAATTAGTTGTTGGGTTGCTTCAGGTTGAGTGTAGTGTCAACACAGTGTAAAAAATGAGGGAGTCTGACAGATCAGCTGTAGAAGCAGCACATTAGTCCCCAGTGAACTGTTAGTCTGGTAACTTTGGTTGTGGAACATTTCAGACCCAGACGATTCAGTCACCCAGACTGTCTGGAACAAAAAAAAAAAACAGTCCTTCAAAAAGACAATTACCAGATGCCTAAACAAGGATGAAATGCAGTTTGGATTCAATTAAACTGGGAATATCTTATTCCATTGTCAAGCAAATGCAAAGATCGTTTCCATACGACGTTAATGAGATCATCCATTTTTCCTACAGTGATGGAGCAGTGATGGTGCCCGATGCAACACGGTGGATGAGACCATCCAAGAGAGCTACAGACAGATGTGACAGGCTTATGGCCTTGGAGCTCTGAGGATTAAAAAAAATCCTTCAACTCGCAAAGAGAGAAAGAATCTGCCACTGCACATTTGGGCCCTAAAAGCTCCACGAACCAGCAAACCAGTTTACACACTTGCACATTGGTCAACAGTCGCCACCAAGCATCAGCCTCCGGGCCTGAAAAATGAAGCCAACAGTGAAGTGCCAAAAACTGCAGTTCCTTGAGAGGCCACTAGAGGCTGGTCCAAAAACATAGACTGTAAATAAAAATGAACGCAGACTCCGGGTCTGAAAATTGAAGCCAGTGCTGAAGAGCCTTAAAGCTGCATCTATCTAATGACCATCAGGGGGCGACTCTACTAGTGGTAAACAGAAGTCTGATTGTATTGAAGTCTATGGGAATATGTCTCTACTTCTCATTGATTTATTACATCAGTAAATGTTTTCCTGATGAGTTTATGGTCTCAATGTCTAGTTTCAAGTCTTCTTCAACACAACATGATGTTCATTTTTAAAATTATGATCCATTTAGAGGAAAACAGACCATAAAGCAGGGCATGCATTAGGGCGGGGCTACCATGTGATTGACAGACTGTACCACACAATCAGGATGGAGCACAGAGCAGTTCAGATCCAACTCTCACTCCTCCTCAGCTCCACCTTCTCCTCCAAACATGGTGTCTCCTATTTTCAAAAAAACCAAGATGGCGACAGCCAAATTAAAAACTCAAGGCTTCAAAACAGCAGCTAACAAACCAATGGGGGACATCACGGTGGGTTGACACAACAGTGAGTCAGTCCCCACAGACTCCCGTGTTAAGACTCCCAACTTTACAGCAGAAATAAAGATGTTAAAATCCAAACAGTTTTGGTCTCTATAGCTAATTTCCTCCTTCATGACTTCTGTATGGGGTGAATTTTTTATTAAGGTTTTCAGTTATTCATAACTGAAGGCGTCTCACTTTGAGTGACAGGTGGGTGAGCGTATGCTTGACACAAACCAGTATTCACCAAAGTCTCAGCTCCACACACGCCCCACCTCTTTGCCCATTTTTGGATTAGCTGGGAGGTAGGCGGAGTCAGGCACTGCCAAGGTGGCAACAGCAGGGCAGCTCACTCTGAGCTTCAGAATCACTCTTCAGAAACCGGCAGGTGATGTCAAGAGCTACGTCCATCTTTATTTACAGTCTATGGTGACTACCAGGATGTGGATAAGACCAATGGCAGTGCAGAACAGGGGTTTCTATGTTTCTGGTCACTGACTAATTTCACATTCAACCATTCATATAAGACGACTGTTGGGGATGAATCTCTTGTTGTCAGCTGTCACAGACTCCAGTTTACCACTGAAGCAGTGAAGTGTGGCTCCAAACCACAAAACTACCCACAATTACATCACACGAGTGACAGAGTCGCACTTTAAATCCTCTCTCTGCTCCCTCACACTTTCATATTGTCTCTCCCTCTGAGCAGCCAGGTTATGCAACATTTTTAGTTAGTTAACTTTCCATCCCTGACAGGCATGGCTGTTCACCAGATACGAGCAGCGTCCAAACTGAGGTTCAGACGCACGTTGACCCACTTACATCACCTCCAACATCACCATTTAATCCGTGTCACTGAAACAGATGTTAACAGAGGCTTTTTGGTTTGGAAAAAAATATGTAACAGGGCTGTCACAACATGTAAACTCCTGTGCTTGTCAGAAGCTGCCAAAATAAAATATGACCCTGGTCTGATGAATGTGATGCGTGACTGGAATATAGAACAAGCTGGTTTCGATCACAGGGTCCTGCTATAATTATGGTGCAATACTGAATGGAAAATGGTTGAGTGAAGCAGACAGGAAGGGAGGAAGACACAACAGGCGGTGAGTCAGCGAGGCGGACAGGCACAAGGGAAAGGGAAAGCAGAGAAGAAGGGGTGACTCAGACGAGCAGGCAGATGATTTCACAGATAATAATGTGAGGCTAAAGGATCAGACTGGTGATTTCCAGTATCTGAAAACCGCTGGTCTTATCCAGTAAGATTCAAGTTTAACTGATTTTTAGCTAAATTAAACTACCAGCTCTCTTTGTTGGTAGTATGTAAGTCAATTTTATTGCACCTCTCACATATAAAAGAGCATAAAGTGCTTTACATCATAAAAAAGTACAAAAGTGCAAAATGAAGAAATAGGACAAAAAAAAAGCAATAAAATAAAACGGAGCAGGTATCGACACAGACGACACTTGACACTGCTTCAAGATGACGTCACAGGAGTCTGTGGGTCGAAGGTCGGTCACCTCAGGTTTTACTGCAGGTTCAAGGGACGGCCAGTTCGGCAGACCTAAGAGCCTGATTGGTCGTATGAGGGAGGAGGAGGTCAGCAATATGTTGGGGTGTTTGGCCATAAAAGGCTCTACAGGGGAGCACCAGTGTTTTTAAAATTGATATAGAATTTGACTGGGAGCCAGTGGAGGGAGGATGAAGTTGGTGTGACGTGTGATTTGTGGTTAAAAGCCGGTTAGGAGCATTTTGGAGACGATTCAAAGAAGTTTGATTCAGACATGTAAAAAGAGCATTTATAATAATCTAAAGGAGAAGAAATAAAACCATGAATAATCATCTCCATCTCCATCTCAACCTCAGTAACCACTTATCTTAATTTGACAATGTTCCGCAAATGAAAGAAACATGAGCACGTAAGACTTGATGATCAAACAGGGACGGGTCGAAGGTGACACCTAAATTTCTAAGGTTATGCTGAATAAAACCTCTCAATGACACCATATGTTGCTTGACATTTAAGATTACATTCTCCAGAGCAATTATAAGAGCTTCTGTCTTATTTGCATTTAGCTGGAGGCAGCTGTCAGTCAACCAAACATTCATTTAAAATGGACAACTGGGCGAGCATCCTGGTCGCACACCTACTAGAGCTCATACCATGTAGGCTCAGTTCTTACCACAGCCCAGGCCGTTTGCTGAAGGTCATCCCCACTCCCTCCCCAATATTTCCTATCTATCTGTCATTGCCCCATTAAAGGCATATATGCCCCAAAAAATAACTTTAAAATTGATAATTGCTTTCTGTCATCAGGTTTATAAGAGCAGAACAACTGGAAATCAACGGCATAAAAATGACCCCTTACCACGGTCTGGACTCTGCTTTCCTCTCAACCCGTCATCCAGAGAGTCTCTGAATTCTCTGACTGCTGGACTGTCCTCCCTCTCTGGTTCGGCTCTGAGGGCCAGTTTCTCTTGTTCAGTGATAAAGGCTTGTAAATCTCCCAGGCACATCCTGTTGAACACCTTTGAGAGCACAGAGGAGGAGGAAGATCAAAAAAAGAGAAATTATCATCTCAAAATTGTAATTATGCATAAATTCAAATTATATTAGTGCAAAATTTAATCACTGGATTAGAACCAAAGATAAAATGTCAGTAGTAACTTACTGTGCTAGTTTGCTCAGAGCTGAACAAAACCGGTGGTCTTATGTCAGAGCCATTCATAGCAGGAATGTTTTTACTGGAGAACTTCAGACGAGACCTTGGAGTATATTTAACACACACACACAAACACATAAAATAAATATTAGGGAATAAATATTTCCCATGATCCTGGTTGTTCTCTGCCAGAGCAGATGCTGCTTTCTTTCACCTCCCAGCAAGGCCAAGAGGTTCACACCGTCTGCCCAGGACCCTGCCCCCTTCATGAAGGCTATCCCTCACAGGCTTCTCACTCACAAAGAAACTGACATTTTTTCATTACTATCATTTCAAAAGTAGCAGCATCGTTACTGGGGATTAAAACAAGCTCTCAAAGGGTGCAAGCTTCTCTCCGTTCCACCTCTGCATCAGTAGCTATGTTTTTTTGTGAAAAGCACACCTTAAAATTATTCTGGTAATTCTTTATTATATGTGAAGATGTTTATGTAACATTTTTCACTTCATTTTACCCCTGTTCTGTCTCTCTTCGAGGGTTACCAGCGTTCATTTTAAAAACTTGACTTGACTTCATGATTTGGCTCTGAGTTATGTTGTTCAGCTGCTGCTCACCTACAAGCCAGATCGCAGCATTAGAGAGGGGTGTCCTGACTGCTCCTGAACCCCAGCTCAGGACCAAAGGTGACCAGACTTGTTCAGTTAGGGCCTCTCAGATTTGATTGCTTTTTATTAATGTTATACATCAGTTCTAATATTGATTTTCCAATGTCTTGCACTTGCTTTGTACTTTTGTTTTGAAAGGTGCTGCATAAATAAAGTTTAGTACGATTATTTTTCAAGTCATTAAGAGATAAAGACAAAGTACTAAAATAGTGAGACATCTGTAGAAAGGCTGGCCACTTCTGTAACACCCAGGATGAAGGATCTGTGGAGTCATACTTGCTCTTCTTGTCTGCACTTATTTTGCCTCCATCCACCTCTGCCTCGTTATCTTCTGTGGGGCTTTGAGGTTCTGAGCGAGGAAAGGCCGTCTTCAGCGTGTCCACAATGGCATTCATCAAATTCTACACACAAAAAATACAAAACACAGATGTGCTGTTTTTCAAATCTAATACTCTTTGCATACATTCTCCAACCACTGAAACTGTTTTTATCATGTATCATCGTACATTTTGTGTTTATAGCATATTTAGGATCAAACCTTGTCTATGCGTGACACAATGAAAGGTTTCTTGACGAAGGCAATTCTGGCGTCTGTATTAAGAGCCAGAAACTCCTGCATCTCCTCACTGTTGGCTATTTCAGGGATGGTGCAGAGTTGCTAAAAAGGACAGAAAACATTATTAAATGTTTGTGTATTTACATGTAAGTGCAAATATTAAATAAATGTAATAAAATATCAATCCACCAACCTTTAGAAAAGTCTCCAGCAGTCCTTTCCGGGCCTCTATCTTGTCACTGTCCATGTTTCCAAAAGGCATGTCTGGAAATACTTTCTTTGGCCCTTTCACACCTGAGACACAGACAGATCATAATAAAACCCTGGATGTGGGCTCAAGTACCAAACATAAATCAACGATATTTCCAAGGATTAAATCACAAATGCAGGTAATGCATTGATTTCTCCAAACCAGACTGAAGCTAACTTTAGTGCACACTGGAGGCTCATAACAGCAACAGAGGATTTTAAACTTTAATTTCATACATAAAATATACTAAATCCACATTTCAGCCCTCCTACCTTTGATGAGTTTCCGCAGTTCATTTTTTTCTTCCAGCCGTGTCTGCAGGTTGAGGAACTCGCTGTATCGTCTGTTGACCATGTGATAAGCCACCGGTTGAATGCGAGATGGATTCTCACAGCTTGTCTGTACAAATTCAGCGTCCTCAGAGCCTGGCTGGATGCCTCCTGGGTTCTCACAACCCATCGCTGTCTCATACTGAAAACCAACACAACCATCTGTAAGGCTTGACGTTTTTTTGTTAATTCCTGCCATTATTTATATCACGTGCAACATATAACAGTTTGTGTCTAAAGGCCTAATGCTGATTTGTGTCTTTAAGCTACTTCCAATTAATATTGTACCATTGTTCAATGTAGGAATCATGCCAGCCATGTGCCGACATGTTCTACTAGCAGCCAAAAACTCCACAGGATACCTTGAACTTTAAAGGTCTCATATTGTATAAAGGTAGATGTCCATGTGTTTGTGATTATAAAGCAGGTCTAGGTTCTATATTAATACTGTGAAAGTATCAAAGCCTCAGTCCACAGAGAAATGCACACAGCCTGTATTCAGAAACTGAGCCTTAAAACCAGCCTTCAGGACTTCTGGAACTTTGTGATGTCACAACAAAGCAGTCCCTGCCCTCAGTCATGCTCCAAGCCCCGCCCACCTGGACCCACATCCAACCTTACAGGATTTGGTTTCTCTGAGTGTTTACCTGAAATCTGCAATATTTTTATTTAATCACTCAGAAAACAGTCAGCCAATCAGAAGAGAGGCTCAGATCCTGAGAGAGGAGATGTAAAACTACACTGAGATGGTTTTTGGTTCTTAAAACCACAAATATATCT
Organism: Trachinotus anak; assembly: GCF_046630095.1. NCBI lineage: Eukaryota > Metazoa > Chordata > Actinopteri > Carangiformes > Carangidae > Trachinotus > Trachinotus anak. The sequence continues at coordinate 2,612,446 of NW_027273885.1, read as the reverse complement.
TCTGATGGAGATCAACACTTAAATTAAAACACAGGAAAAGTGTAAAATATGGGGCCTTTAACAATTCTTCACTTGTATCGTACATCGGTCACATGAACAAAATAATGGACAGAGGAAGGAGAAACAGACATAGATGATGTCATTTCCTTACTTTGATGGTGTACAGTGTGTAGGGGTGCGAGCCGGTGCCTCTGTGTTCCTTCGCTGTGATGGTGCCAGTGATGCGGAGGTTCTGGATGATGACTGGTCCATCAGGGCTGCTGAGGGGCTCAAAACTGAATGATGGCATGGGATAGGGGCCCTGCAATGGACTGGCTGCAGTCAACTCATTGGGGTTCCCCAACCCAGTCTGTTCTACACCCAGAAGGAGCTCTCTGGTGGGGTTTAATGAAGGGGAACTGCCCTCCCTCTCCAGGTCCTGGAGGTTGCTGATACTAGGAGTCCCCCCTGCTGCCCTGACTGATGAGGGGCCGTAGCCATTAGGATGTTCTGAATTCCCCCGGACGTTTGGGCAGGAGCCATCAACTGGACAGGGACAAACATCCTCCAAGTCCACACCATTGCTGTTCTCCACAGATGTGGTGCATTCTTTCCGTCTGTCGTACAGACCCTCCTCTTGGCCTATCGTGACCAGGGAATCAGTGGAGCTCTGTTTATAGTCAGCCAAAGGAGAATCCAGGTCAGAATCATTTTCCTGGTAGAATGGGTTCGACTTGCCTCCTCTCATGTAATGCTCTAGAAAGGGTCGAGTAGTTTCTTCTTCTTCAGTGTTGTTCTGTGCACAGTCTACGTCCTCGGAGTCAAACACGTCATAGGCAGCGAGCTCAGGCAACTCAGTGTCCTGGACACTTTCAGTCTCTGGAGGGACTTCTGTGTATCTCTGAGGAACCTGTGCTGTCTCTTGCAGTGGAGCAAGCTCTGATTCAGCAGGTGGTGGTAGTGGTGGTGGTGAGGGTGAAGTCAGTGGCTCTGTTGTAATTGGTTCCTGGGGTTTGCTTGACTGGCCGAATATTTCAATCATGAGGATGTTTAACCAATCAGGGTCAGACAGTTTTGCAATGAGAGGGAGAAGGACGTTGCAGGTGATCAGCTCTCCGACAACAAACCGTCCGGTGCGAGTCTCCAAGTGCGGTGATGGCACCAAAATATGCAGCAACAAATCTACAATTGCTCTGGTGTAGTTAAGCTCTATTGTGTCACTGGTCATGGCAAGATGAGGTGTGGTGACACTGGAATACACCTTCCACAGCCGCTCGCTCTCACTGCCCCACTTTGCTGTCACAGGCGTCTGCTGCTCAGAAACCAGCTCCTTGGCTCTGATGTAGTCCTGCAGGTGGCAGCCAAACAGATCCAGGACCCTCTGGGTCAGCTCCTGCAGAGATTAGAAAAGTTACATGTCCCATTTTCAATTTTTAAGTGTGAATTTAGCTCTTCCAAAAGTAACGTCCTGGATAAATCTGTCGACAATTTGTTTCATTACTCTAATTGTGCAAATATTTAGATCTTCACTATTTACATTGATTGTATTGTATATGTAATTTCAAATAGATAAAATTGCAGCATCAGTCTACATTCAACAACCCATGATAAAAAATGTGAACGCATGCAAACTTCATCAAAAATAGTTTTTTTATAAATCTGCAAAAAACTCTCCAAACATATTTTATCTTTGATATTTTTTGGTTATTGAGTGTAAATATATGGGGAAAGCAAATCTGTTTTATCCATTTACAATTAAATCTACAACATAATAAAGTGTGCAAAAAGTGTAAGGGTCTTTTTTTGACAAGAGTCATTACATACTGTAATGCAAGAAATCAGGTCATGACGGAAAGCTAACCATAGCCTGGTTTCACAAAGTAAATACACATGCACTGCAGCACTGCAACAGCTTCCAACACTGAGGTTTTTAAATCATAGTACAGTACCTTCCTGTCAACATGTCTTGCACGCAGTTTAAGCTCCATAGCCATAGAGATCATGGCCTCTTGAACCTCTGTCTCAAAACCACTCTCAGAGGACACAGTGGAGTACCAGGAGGTGACAAAGTCCCTGATGATTTTCCTCACTGTGTTGTGGATCTCCTGGTCCAAGTGATGATCATCCTCCACAGACGGTGGAACCTGAAATTTAACAGATCTCAATGTGAAACTGGAACTTCGTATGAGCCCCTGTTTCCAAAAGGATCTTAAGTTTAAGATTATTATAAGATTACTACAACATACATAACCGTAAACCACGGTGAACCCCACATTTACCTGCTCCAGTGTGATAAACCTCTCCAGGTGAACCACACTGTTGGACTCTAGCACGACCTGCGAGCCGAGCCAGCCGCCCAGCACCACCAGCAGGCTGGTGAACACGCAGAGCAGCCAGATGTTGACCAGCAGGTGGAACAGCACCAGCCATGCCAACACCACACCAAAGCCCAGCAAGCTCCTCTGTC